>NC_053162.1:132461332-132772582 GCF_016835505.1 Polypterus senegalus
GAAAAAAAATGTGGGCCTCTACAAATCTGGTTCCTCCTAAGGAGCAATTTACAAACAGCTGAAGGTACCGCAAGCTTCTGTACAAAATATAAATAGGTAGGGACCACACAGACACTTCATTGTTCAGGAAGAAGGCACAAATGAACATTCTGGGATGAAAAAAACTTTGTAATGAAAAGTTCAAAAGAACCCAAAAACAACAGAGGAACTAGCGAAGGAGTTGGAGGCATCAGGTACCAAAGTATTTACATTCACCATTAAGGGAGTCTTTCATCTGCATCGTCTGAACATCTGCCGTGCAAGGAAGAAGGCCCTTCTCCAAGACCAGTGTATAACAGCCAGACTGAAGTTTGTAGGTGAATACCAGGACCTGAGGCCTCATTTATAAAGCTTGTGCATGCACAAACAGAGGCTTAAAATGTGTGCATGCAATTTCACACACAAATGTGGCAGAGTAACATTTGTATATTTAGGGAACTCTGACCCATGCGTATGCAACATTTTGAAAAAGCTGGAAAATGACAACACCATTCATAAAGTAGGGAAATTGAGCCAAACCAGCTAAAATGGCTAACATTCAAAATAATACATATCACTGAACCATTTGTAGAATGTGTGCTGATGTGCCAGACAATTTCTTGAGCAAAACATTTGCAAACGTCAAATACATTGGAACAAGTATTTACGAATACACAACATTGTTACCTTTTATATATTGCAAAAACAATTTGGAGTAACCGTATGTAAGTTTGTTTAGGATCTGAATGCTTTGAAGATAGAAACTGCTGAGATGGCATGGATTGACCCGTACCTCCTTGGTGATGGCAAGATGGGTAGAATCAGCTACAATCTTTCCTGCTGTTTTTTGCTGTGCTGATAAACAGATCATTTAATGGTGGGAGACAACAGCTAATGATTTTCACAGCTGAACAAATCACCCACTGCAATACTCTCAATGATGGCAGAGTATAAATTTAACAAGATGTGAAGGAAGAATAATCTGTGCCAGAGTGAAAACAGGAAAGGTGAATAAACACAGCCTTGGAGGCAGCCAATGCTAAATAACATTAGATCAACAGATGGAGGCTCAGTCTCACATACAGCTTCCTGTCTGTCAAGAAACTCATAAAACACTGGCGGATACTACCCACTTAGACACTGGTGCCTTACACCTTTCCTGGACTCCAAGAGTGCAGAGGAGAGGCGCTATAATGGGGCACACTTTCAGTTGTGGCTACTTTCGAATGCAGGATGCAGGGTCTCAATGCATCAGGAGGCAGCTGCTCTACCAACCAATGAAGTACTGAAGCTTCGTAACTGCATATGTATGAGGTTGATTAGCATGCTCTATATATGGATGTTTCAGGGTGGCATTCAAGGCACATTTATGTACATTACTTGGTAATTGTAGTTTATAAACAGTAAATTATATAGCAATTTGCATATGCCAGGTTTTATAAATCTGAAATTTTTGTTATTTTTTTTTTGCTGCACATGTTTTTCTGCCTTTTTAGCATGTGTATATTTTAACATGTAAATCCATGCAAGTTTTCTAAATGTGGCTCCTGACCTTTTAGAGGAGTGTTCTGTAGTCAGATGAGACTAAAATGTAACTGTTTGGCCATAATGGTCACTGCTATGTATGGAGGAAGAAGGGTGAGGCTTTTAAGCCTAAAGAACGTTATCTCAGCTGTGAAGCACGAGGTTGGCAGCATTACAACATGGATGTAAAGGGACTGGGGGCACGTCAGAAAATAAATGGCATGAGGAAGAAGGATTATCTAGAAATCCTGAAGCAAAACCAAATGCTTTTTGTTGCAGAGTTGTCATTCTGCAGGACAGTGCTTCAAAGGTGCTAACAAAGTTCTGACCTGAATGCCATAAAAAAAAAAAATACGGTGTCCAAGTAAGGAAGCCCACAAACTTAACCAACCCACAGCAGTTCTATCAGATGGATTGGGCAAAAATGCCTGCCAGTTTATTGTGAGAAGTTTGTGAAAGGAAACCTTAAATATTTAGTTCAAGTTAACCAATTAAAAGGCGATGCTCTAAACTACTAATACAGTGTAAAGAAACTGAAAATCCAATATAGTCAATAAAGGTTGAAATACATCAGTCACTAAGCAATTTATTTGATATCACCACTTACAGAAATAAAGTAGACCCTCTAATTAATTGAACACAAAGCCATTAGCCAAGGTATATGGAAATGTGTGGTCTCAACTATCTATGCTTCTAATTTTATGTCAATGACATATGCAAGCAACACAAAATATTTAGTAACGTGTTTTATCTTATCAAAAAATTCCATATTTATAAATACAAGTACAACATCCATGATTTTCTTTAATAATTGTATGCTTAATGCAATCAGAAATGCTCCTTAATAAACACGGTCTTCTTAATGGAGATGTAAGACTTGAGATGTAACATTGTTCACCTTAGCAAGTTAAAAGTACTTGATTTTTTCTTTCTTTTAATGTTACTCTCTACTAAATCCAACCAATGTAATGTAGTAACATCCAGTTGCAGAGTAAACATGTGACATGCAGCAGGACGTGCAATACAGCCCTTTTATGTCCAGACCTGATGTCTTAACAGTGACTCTGATCAATTTATTAAGTAAAGGCAGAAATGACAGTCTTCCAAATATCTCAAATCTTTATTTTGTGCTGAGCACAGCTATAACGTATCTTTCATTATTCTTGTATGGACAGAGTCACCAACAGCACTTGAGTCCACTTGTTGAATTTTGCTGATGCGGACTCATCATTGATTTTCCTACTAAGGTCCAGATGAAGGAAATATTTGTCTTTCACTTCAATCAATACATCATCCTGGAAAAAAAAGAGAGACAAAGAACTATTATTCACATGTTACAGTTTCATTTCACCATGTTTGGCATCTTCTATATACAATGCATTACACCATTAAGGTAGCAAAATTGAGGATATCCATATTTTGTGGCTTCTATCATTTAATGTTTTCGAGAGCATGTTTCATGAATTACCGAGTCATTTAATTAAACCTGTAAATCATACTTGTTTAATTAAATCATGTTGGTCCTCCCTGTATGGCGTTTGCATGTTCTCCCCGTGTCTACGTGGGATTCCTCCCACAGTCCAAAGACATGCAGGTTAGGTGCATTGGCGATTCTAAATTGTCCCTCGTGTGTGCCCTGCAGTGGGCTGGCGCCTTGCACCCTGTGCTGTCTGGATTTGACTCCAGCAGACCCCGGTGACCCTGTGGTGGAATAATTCAACCTGAGCTGCTCATCGGCATCTCCTTAACATCTTGAGATACCTCCAGTCAACCTGAGCCATGCTCAACAAACCACTAATGCAAGCAATTACCTCCATCACATTTATTATTAATTTGGATTTTGTGCTGATTGTGGAGAAACCACTTGTAATATGAGTTGTGTTGAGTTATTTAAATTGTTCTTTTTTGATTTGTTTATTTCAAACAGCTGAAAGTTTGCAAATTTTGCCAATAAACCTATTTTGCAAAGAGGGTTGAATAATTTTGAGTGCAACTGTAGGAACCTTGGCAGCCTGCAGCCCTTCTTTTTCAATTACCCTTTAACTGGCTTCTTTACACATGTGATGTATCGTCATCATCACAACCTCATTACCAATTTTCTATGCCATCATTTTCAACACCTTAGAGTGCTGGTTGTTTACTGCTTATTTGGGGTGGGAATTAATGGGGACAGCCCCATCTGATATTGTGCTGTTTGACTCACAATAAGATAAGTTGGCATTATTGTAGTACGTGAAGTAACACGATTCAACTCTGTAACATATTCCAATTTATTATTTGATTGTATTTGACTAAAGTTAAATTTGACAATTTAAAAATCTCTATTATACCTGATATGAAAAACCCACGATTCCATTCAACCAACTAAATCTCAGTGGTCTCCTCAGTAAGAATAGAAAACTAATCAGGAGAGGTACACATTATTTAACCTTACTTACTTACTTAAATACACCAATCAGCCGCAACTTTAAAACCACCTGCCTAATATCATGTAGGTCCGCCTTGTGCCGTCAAATCAGCTCTGACCTGTTGAGGCATGGACTGCACAAGACCACTGAAGGTATCCTGTGGTATCTGGCACAAAAACGTTGGCAGAAAGATCCTTTAAATCCTGTAAGTTGCAAGGTGGGGTCTCCATGGATCGACTTGATTATCCAGCACAATCCAAACACTGATGCTCGATCGGATTGAGATCTGGGAAATTTGGAGGCCAAGACAACACCATGACCTCGTTGTTATGTTCCTCAAATTATTCCTGAACATTTTTGTAGCATGGCAGGGCACATTATCCTGCTGAAAGAGACCACTGCCATCAGGGAATAATGTTGCCATGAAAGGGTGTACATGATCTAAAACAATCTTTAGGTATGTGGTACATGTCAGAGTAACATCCATATTAATGACAGGACCTAAGGTTTTCCAGGAGAAGATTGCCCAGAGCATCGCACTATCTCTGGCCAGCTTGCCTTCCTCCTAAGTACATCCTGCTGCCACCTCTTCCTCAGATAAATGACACACACAAACCCAGTCATCCATATGATTTAAAAAAAAAAAAAACAGGTAATTTCATCAGACCAGGCCACCATATTCCGTTGCTCCATAGTCCAGTTCTGATCACATGCCCACTTAAGGTACTTTTAGTGGTAGACAGGGGTCCATATTTGCACTCTGACCAGTCTGTTGCTACAGCAAGCTGCAATGTGCAGTATGTTCTGACACCTTTCTCTCATGACCAGCAATACGTTTTCCAGAAACTTGTTCTGCAGTAGCTCTTCTGTGGGATTGGAGTAGACAGGCTAGCCTTCGCTCCCCAAGCACATCAATGCTCACTGGTTGTCCTTCCCTGGACCACAAACCACTGCATACTGGGAACATCACGCAAGACCTGCCATTTTGGAGATGCTCTGATGCCCAGTTGTCTAGCCATCACAACTGGTCCTTGTCAAGGTCACTCAGATCCTTATGCTTGCCC
The DNA here is from genome assembly GCF_016835505.1 of Polypterus senegalus. Classification (NCBI taxonomy): domain Eukaryota; kingdom Metazoa; phylum Chordata; class Cladistia; order Polypteriformes; family Polypteridae; genus Polypterus; species Polypterus senegalus. The sequence goes on from NC_053162.1 coordinate 132,466,347, forward strand.
ATTTTCCCGGCTTTACACATCACCTTCAAGAACTGTCTGTTCACTTGCTGTGTCATATATCCCACCGCTGTCAGGTACCATTTTAACAATATGATTAAAGATATTCACTTCACCTGTCAGTGGTTTTAACATTGTGGCTGATTGGTGATTGATTGATACAAATGTAAATACAAACTTTCATTCACATCCCTCCTTTCAAAGCTTCATTACAACCCAGGCCAGATTTATATCTTACATAGAGACAAACTTTTGAGATGGAGAGACGGTCCTTGTTTGCCATGCTATCAAAGGGCTTGATATTTATAGGACCATCCACACCAACTGCATGCTTCAAATCATGGCATTTCTTAATGTGACATACGAAAAGCTAAAATGAACCAAAAGTCTAATCTTAGATGTGAACGGAGCATTTTGTAAAGTTGGTAGGATGTCAGCTACAGCAGTTTAATAAACAATGCATTTTGTTATGTAATTGCCAGCAAAATGAATTGCTTAAAAAAGTTGATGTTTTTCCTCACTGTATTAATATTGCAATGATGAATAATGCCATTGTATGCAGGGCCTATAGTAGTCACCCCAATTTATTTATTTTTTAATACAATGTTGAATCAAAGCAGATATAATTTGGCTTTCTTGACGCAGGTCCACAGAAAAAGACTTTAATGTTTAAGTGAAAACAGATCTCTGAAAATTAATTACAAATATTGTCGACACCGGAGGGCGTATCAGAGCCTCAAGCCCTTGAAACAACGCCAAAGACACCAGTCCCGGGTTCAAACCATCTGCTTTATTTCGATTAAATACCTCGAACAGACTTCATTTTTTAAATAGCAAGACAATGCATAATTGTCTTTTCTTTCTTCTGTATTCTTACACATCTTACTCCTCTGAGTAAGGCAGAGCAACTACATTTATTTCCCACTCTGTATTGCTTCTGGCGGCAGAATATTGCACCCAGTAAGCACTTCCGGGTCAGGCGGAACTGCCACAAAGCAAGGGAGTCCTCTTCTGGCAGAGTCCGCTGGCAGCCCCCAAGGGAACCCAACAGGCCTACCTTGTAGGATTACACGCCCTATGTAGCTCTGCAAGTATCTAAAGTGGCACCACACCAGAGCAACACTGCCATGGAGTGCAACAGTTGGGGGAGACACTTGTCTTTGGGAGGCAGGCTCGCCATGTCCATCCACTGTTCCTATCCCCCAACTGAGGCAGGGATCAGCACCCATCCAGATTGTGACACCCGTCCATCCCTCACATTGAGTCTCTAAGCAATTTGGTGAAAAGGTAACTGAAAAGCAGAAGTCAGATGATGGAGACAAGAAAATACCCAAGTCTCTGAATATTTCTTGGAATTCAGTTAAATAAGTATTTAAATATACATGGATGATTCCTAAATCAACTAGAATAAGGTTCTGTGGTCTGATGAAACCAACAATGAGCCTTTTGGTCATTAGACCGTATGTCACTGCACATTATCAATAACACACCATGCTCACTCTGAAGAATAGTGGGGGCAGTGTCATGCTGTGGGGATGCTTCTCTGCAACAATCAATCAATCAATCAACATTTATTTATACAGGGAAATTCTAGAGAAAAACCTGATGCAGTCTGAAAGAAACCTGCACTTTATGTGAAGATTTGTTTCACAGCAAGGAAATGAGCCCAAACATATAGCCAAAGTTACACAGGAATGACTTAAAAACAACACAAGTTCAATCCAACTGAAAATATGTGGCTATAAAACTTGAAAAAGGCTGTTCACTCACAATCCCCACGCAACCCAACAGAGTCTCTATAATGAGTCACCCCTCGGTGTGTGTGCTGAATGGTACTGAGCAGGTCTAACAGGCATCTTAACAGACAATGGCGCTATGTGTGATATACTGTGCCAGTGATTGAAATCCTGCACTGTGAAACTGAAACTTATAAGTATGTTTAATTCTAGTCACTCTGCAATTAGTAAATACCTACAGTTTGTTAATTCATTTATAGATTAACTGATGTTAAATGTTTATTTGTACCTTGTTAACATACCTAAGACTATTATAACTTTTGCTCTATCTATATTTGTGCCTTTTTGTCTGCTGCTGTAATTTTCGTGATTTCCTTCAGGATTAATAAAGTTTTTTTCTGTCTATGCATCTGAGTAGTTTTGCAAAGAAGAATGCAGTGTGTGAAGATATGCTAAGCTTATTACAGATCTGTGCACACACACTCTCCAGGCTGACATGACCATCAAAGGTGCACCTACTGATTACAGACTTAAAGGTAAATACTTATGTATTCAATTATTTTGTGTTTTCTATTTGTAATTAATTTAGACCAATTTGCAGTGATCTGTTTTCACCTTGACATTAAAGACTCTGATGATAAGTGAATGAAATCCACTGTTATTCGAAGTTGTATAAAACTAAAATGTGAAAACATGAATACTTTCTACAGCCCCAATACAATTTATATTTTACTCCTTCAACCAACCTACTTCACACAATCCTATCTAAATTTGCTAAACTATCAGCATTGCCAATCGGTTTAAGACTGTGCACTAAACCCTCTCTAAATTCTCATTCACACTTGTGGCATCTGCTCTATGCACATCCTTCCTAAGTCAATCTGAGGGTCGGCTCAGGTTGGAAGGATGGAAGACAAAGTCAGAGAGGAGAGATTCCGTTGGTTTGGAAACGTGCAGAGGAGAGATGCTGGGTATATTGGGAAAAGGATGTTAATGATAGAGCTGCCAGGCAAGAGGAAAAGAGGAAGGCCTTAGAGAAGGTTTATGGATGTGGTGAGACATGACATGAAGGTGATGAGCGTAACAGAGGAAGATGCAGAGGATATGAAGATATAGAAAAAAATGATCCGCTGTGGTGACCCCTAACAGGAGCAGCCAAAAGAAGAGTTATGTTCTATTACGGTTGTGCTTATTGAATTTTATTGTATTCTCATTTGGTCTCTGAAAATGGTGCTTACTCTGAAAGACACTATACAGTAAAAAGTCTGACTGACTAAGTGAGGGTACATGCTGATCTGAGACTGCACACTCCAAACCAAGGGCCCTTGTTTTCTATAAGTTTCATATTAAGCCTACCTGTGAAATGCTGAGGTCACATTCTGAGACTGAATGTACCCCCGGAAGTTCCACACTCAGTACAATTTTCTCTTCTACATTATTTTTATTTTTAACTGTAGACAGATGATATTTGGGAGTCTGTGGTGGCTCCATGTCGAAATTTGTGCTTGAAATCACCTCAATCAGTCCAGTTTTCTTGGGATTTTCCAGCTGTTGACCGAAAAAAGGTAAAGAACAAATGGGCTCCGCTTCATCTCCAAGAGTAAGAGTTCTGATCTGCTGATCCAGAGACTTCTGCTGTCCTGTAAGGGAGACACACCATGAGATTGTTATTAGGAAAAGCAGGATACTTCTGTAAAATTAGGACAGCAAATGTGGTAATGGGCAAAGTCCTGCCTAGAAAGCACCAGGAGGCAGGAAGGGAATGTATGAGACCAGAAGATGAAACAATTTTTAAAAACCAAGCCAAAATTCAAAAATAGAGACCAGTTCTGTCTTTCACCTAAACCCAAACAGAAACAGAATCCCTTGTCAACAGGCCAAGATCGGTACACTAAAAGTGAATAAAAGGAATGTCCTCACTATCTTTCAGATTTGATTTGAAATCTCAGATGGCCAGAAAGTGCATTGCACTGACTGTTGAGTCATATGTCATGACCTCCAAGACCACAACCCTTAACAAGAAGTCACTGCATCATGGCAGCAAAGCCACCAAACGACAGTAGAAAGACACAAAAATTATTTAGCTACTTAAAAACTAAGTCAAAGCAAAAACAAATATTGGCTTTGAATTCCTTGGGTGCTGCAGAAATCATGCAAAACCTTTATGTATAACCGAATCAGGTGCATGAAAATTTTCATAAAAATATTTTCCATAACAGTCAGCTTGAATAGCCAAAAAGAACCAAAATACCAGGGACACCCAACAAATGACCGTGGTCCCAATGTTTGGAACATAACTGAATAAGCAGTGCTTTGAATGCTGTAGCATGTACATGAACATAACTGTTATATTCAGTAATAGTATAAATCAATGTTACAATCACAACACTGTCTTTGTTGAGTTTCCACATTCTCCCGATGTCAACACTGGATTTCTCCAGGCTTCCTCTTGATCTTTTCACACCTCTATTTAGTGTCAATATGCCTGATTAACCTTGTCCAAACATCTTGGTCCTACAACACCTCCCCAATCAACCCCATTTCTTTCAGATCTTCTTTTACTTTATCCATCCAAATCCACTTCAGCCTTCCTCACTTTCTCTTCCCCTGTACTTCCATTTCCATATCTCTTTTCCCACATCTTCTTTGTCTTACTTCATCAAATGTTCATACCACTTCAAACTGCTTTCCTGTACTTTCTTAGATAACGTTCCTACTTTTGTTGTACATCCCATTTCTTGTTATATTCTTTGTAACACCACACATCCATCTCAATATTCTCATTTCTGCCACATCCAACTTCTTCTCCTGTACTCAATTTACTGTGAATGTCTCCACTCTATAAATCATTGCTGGTCTTACCACTGTCTTAAAATTCTTACTTTTAACTTTCGCCTTAATCTATTGAATATACAATACTCCTGATACCTTCTTCCAATTGTTCCATCCACATGGCACTCTGTGGGTGTTATCTCTGCATGCATCTGATTCTCCATCTTGGGCTACCATTAATCCAAGATATTTATACTTATCCATTCATTTCAATATTGCTCCCTGCAAACTACTTCCTAAATCCTAATCATCATTAAACCTTATATATTCTGTCTTCTTCCTAATTATCTTCAATCTTCCAAAGCCCTTCTCCATTCTACTAACTTCCTCTCCACTTCCTCCTTTCTGGTGCTACACACCACAATATCACAAGTAAAAAGCACGCACCTGGGGGATTGGTCTTTTATCCAACAACATCAACACATCAATAACTAGATCAAAGATTTGAGGACTTAAAGAAGATTCCTGGTGCAGACCGGCTCTAATTGGGATCCTGTCTGTTACCCCAACAGTGCTTTTAGCCTAAAGCCTTCACTCTCATACATATCTTGGGCAGTCCTCACATACTTCTTTGGTACTCCATCCTCTCTCATGCACCTGCCGAACCTCTTCTCTGTGCCTTCTATCTATAACCCTTTCCCAAAATTTCATTGTGTCTGACATCAGCTTTATCCCACAATAAGTTCCACTGTTCTGAGTATCACTGTTCTCCTTATAAATGGGTGCAACTACACAGTTCCTCCACTCCTCTGGTGTTATCTCCTGTTCATAGATCTTCGGCATTAGATCCCACTATCTGCTTCTATTCCTTCTTCCCCTAAACTCATACACACTTCCATTGGTATTTCAGCTTGTCTTGTTGCCTTATCATTCTTCATTTTTTTCAGTGCCTTATTTTCGTCTTCTCTCTCTTGGTACTAGCCCTTCATTTGGGACTCCATCCTCAAATACTATGCTTGGATTTTCTTCACTAAACAAATTTTCAGAGTACCTCTTCCCTCAATTCTTGATCCAACCATGCTCACTGCTGCTCGTTTTTCTTCTGCTGTATCTAGACTAAAATCCTTTCCAGCCTCGACCATGAATATTCTAAAAATCATTCTCTCCCTCTTTTGCCTCTAGCTTTCAATACACCTCCTTCGAAACCTATGCCTTGGCTCTTGCTTCCAGCATCTCAAAAATGGGCAGTCTAATGTGACTGGGGACACTAAGCTGGGCCACCATAGCATGAGCGAATATACTTTGCTATGGAGGGTACCCAGCACTACTAGTAGGTCCCACCCAATACCCACAGCACACTGTAATAAGAAGAGTAGATTAAAACAGTGGATGGATTAAGGTGATGGTTAGTAACTCTTACTAAGAGCTGCAGAAGCCTGGCCTGTTTATGGCTTGAGTGGAACTTGCAGGTTCTCCCTGGTGTTTATGTGAGGCTTGCTTCAACACCCCAAGGACACTTAAGTTAGGTAAATTAGCAATTTTAAATGGAAGCCTAATCAGTAAATATTTGTGTATGCATGGGTTCAACTGGTATTTTAAAATGCCCCAGTTTGCATCTTCTTGCTGTAGACTGGTACTGCATCCAAACTTGTGCCCTTGCACCTGATCTTCCTCCAGCCACTGCAAACATGAATTATAGTAAGTGGTTTTGATAAAGTTATTTTATGTGATGTTATGTAAACATTTTATCAATAAAATGTGCTGTAAACAAGAACTGGCATTTAAAAAAAATGCAATCAATGTGAACTACAATTTTATCTATGACAGAAAGTAAGGCTAAGCTGGAGAACATTCAACCCATGCCTGTGCCTTTGCCTTTGCATGGTGCAAAGTGAACATATTGGGACAAAATATTCACAAACAACACTACAATGAACCATATTTTGCAGAGACAACAGATGGATTAATAATTGCATAAGGATTTTGCCTGGAGTTCTTCAACTGATGCAATTGCTGAATCTTAAGTGGGAGTTACATTTTCACACAGATTTGCACTTGACTTGATAATGAACTAAATCAGTATTAAAAGCCTGTAATGAATCCCTAGGAAAAATATGTTCTGAAAGCATTTCATCCAATTTTGGGTCATGGGGGCCACAGCCCTTTTCCAAAAGAATCAAACACAAGGCAGGAACCATCCTATGATGCATGCCAAGGCATCACAGTGCACATTCATATACATAGCCATACCTTCTCATGCTGAAGCAATTTCAAGTGTCCAGTAAATCTGACCTGCAGGCATTTTGGATGATAACTGGAGTATCATTAAACTCCCATCACACTGCATGACCTTGCCAATGATATTCAATTGCAGACTTCATTTACACAATACTAGCACAGCATCTCTCCTGTGCGCATTAGGGTTCCTGAAAAGGTGTAAGGCACAATTGTGTGAACGCACGTAGCACATGTAATGATGTGATTGTTGTTACAATGAATAGTACAACCATTTGTACCAGGTTTAGCCAGTGTGGCAAGTGGCTGGGGCTGCTACCCAGCCGGGATGCCCAAGAGGACCAATGGAGGGCTTGCGCCTCCTCCAGACCACGAGGGGGCGACCGCCCTGGTGGCTTTGGGGACCACGGGACCGGAGCTTGGAAGCACAATCCTATAGGGGCCTGTGGTCACCGCCAGGGGGCACCCGAATGCCTGAGGAGCCCTGGCCCTCAGCACTTCCGCCACACCCGGAAGTGCTGTGGGGAAGAAGACCAGGGACATCCGAAGTCCTTCCGGGTGCGCAGTCGGTACTTCCGCCACACTGGGGAGTGTTGGCGGAAACTAATTGGGAGGCACCTGGAGCACGTCTGGGTGGAGATAAAAGGGGCCAGAGTTGGGTGGAAGGAGGACAAAGCTGTGGAGGAGTGGTGGTGGAAGAAGAGAATGTTTTGTGGTGTGGTTTCAGTGCTTGGGACTGTGTTGTGGCTGAGGGATTACGGGGAAGATGTGCCCTCAGGCTGAAGAAAAATAAAGTCTTTCATTTTATACATGCCTCCGCGTCCATCTGTGTCGGGTCAGGCGCCTATATAGCGCCTTTTTATTACACTGGCGTAGTCGGTACTTCTGCCACACCGGGGAGTGTCGGCGGAAACTAATTTGGAGGCAATTGGAGCATGTCCGGGTGGAGATAAAAGGGGCTAGAGTCAGGAGTGTAGATGGACAGAGCTCGGGAAGAGAGGAACAGAGGCGGCCTGAAGAAGGAAAAGGCATTGTGAAGCCTGGACTTTGGGGGTGTTTTGGGGGTTTGTGTGCACATCTGTATATAGTTGACTTGTAAATAAACGCGTGGTGGTGCCTAAAATGATGTCTGCCTGTCTGTGTCTGGGCTGCCAAGTCAGCCACTACATACTTTACCATCACATTTGTAAAAGTTACTCTGTCTCAAAATAAGTGAATCATGGGTTGACCAAGGTCACTGAGACATGATGTTTGCTAGTCACATCTTGGATAATTTGTGCATTTATGGACTGTAACTGCTTATGGGTAAACAAATCAGCTTTGTTCTCGGTATGTGCCCCTTATTGCAACATGAGAGTAGCAAAGTGCTCTGATTATGTTAGGTGAACTGAACACTCCTGCAAATTGACTTTTTATGTTGGCAAAAAATATATATACATATATTTTGAAAACTGAATGTAGTGTTTTGTCTGTCAGTTAATGGCTTTCAGCACAGCAGGAATGATGAAGAGAATTTCTGACAAATCCCAGGAGAAAGGACAACAGTTAGCCAACATAAATTGATGAAAAAAAAAAACAAAAAAGTTCTTCAGTGCAAATATATAGTCTGTGCATAATAGTCATTGCTTTTATGGCCATTTTGAGGTAATATGTTTGTCATGTCAATGCATGTAATAATAACGACTCAGCAGTATGGAATTATTATGCATGTGAGTCATCGTTTGACTGGTTTGGCAGCATTTTCCTGCTTGATCAAGGGTGTCTTCATTTCCCAGTTTCTCCAAAACCTTGCATACGTTGTAAATATACACACTTTTCCTTGTCAAGTTTTCTTATATAAATCCTGACATTTGTCTAGGAAGTTGCGTGCTCACATTGCAAGCCTCTTTGTTTACACATGTAAGCTTTCTACATGAAGCCCCAGGTCAGGATTCAAACTTTCTTTTCTGGATCTGTTAAACTTGCAGCATTAGCCATAATGCCAACAGGCTGTCCAAAAGACATGTATGATTGAGAGAATACATTTGCTAATACCACCATACTCACCACACAACAAATTATGAATGCACAATTACATATTCACTGTGTGGTCATACCTGTGCATTTAATATCCAGATGAGTTGGGGTGGGCAGCGTAAAGTTCATTAGACTGTCTTTCATTCTTCTACTGGTTCCTTTCAGCTTGACCTTTGTCATGGAGTAGGACTTGGACAAATGTAAGCCATGGTGCTGTTCAGTACACTTCATCGCAAAGCCAATCAGCTGGTCCATAACAGCATGATCTTGCTCACCTTGCTGCAGGACTTTTGGGTTATAAGCAATGCTGATCAACCAGTAGACCTCTGTTGGAAAGAATTTTAAGAATCATTTTAATGGGCTATGATTGAATAATGTTCAAAAATCATGGCTGAAGCCTTAGTAGAATGTGAACTCCTCTGATTTCAGTACCAAAAGAACACAGAAATGGCCTAGTGCCCACATGAGAGGTAATTTTATGGGGAAATTATAGCAGGAAAGCAATTTCAGGAAGTAGCTGGGCAGTACAAAGGAACAAAATAAGAAAATGTCATTTCTTGTAGGACTATAGTGGATATTCAAGGTATGGTGTTGAACTTAGTCTACTGGTTTAGGATATTAATGGAATGAACATGAATACTTAGTGAAAAATCAATTTATTTGTTTTTTGATTTGCTTAATCCAGTTATATGGACATGGGCATTGTGGATTCAAGCCTATTCTAAAACCATTTGACAAGACCCTATCCTGAATTTGATGCAGGCCTTTAGTGGGGCACACTCATACAGGGCTAATTTAAATTCACCTATTAAACAAGGTTGGGTCTCACATGATGTTCCATTGGCTCCTACCACACCTAACACATTTTCTAAACAATCTTAAGGTGCAAGATGGACTAAATTTTTGCATTTTATGTTTCTATTTTGAATCCTCTTATGCTGTCAAAGTAAAAGAAAACTCTGATGGACTCCTATCTAATCGAAAAAGAGTATCTGCTTGATATCTATTACTGCCAGACAGACCAAAAGTCCCTGCAGCCTTGATCAGGATCCAAACAAATGAAAGAACAAAGAACTGTGCTGAACAACAAAAAGTTTTTTTTGTTTGTTTTTTGACAAGTCAAAAATGTTTCTTTGCAAGCATTTTCAGGTTACATGTACCTGAATGTATGACATCAGAAACACTGTACCCTCATCTTGCATCTGCACTTGCTTCCAGCACTTTCTTTAGACACAACTGTAAAGACACATGTGCACAAACAAACTTTTCTACATAACATTAATTCATGATGTATGAATGCGAGGTGGGGTCCATACTCAATATGGACAATGAGAGTGGAAGTACACGATTGCAATACTTTATAAGACCGTTCCTATCACATTTAGAGATGAGAAATACCCCAATTTTAAGCTTAAGTTTAAAAATTTGACTCCTTGTTTCAAAAGTCACAATGGCCACTGACAGCTGTTAGGGACCTACCCTGTTGAGTAACATCTGAACCGTTCCAGGCCTGTGAGGCAGCACTTTATGAGGGCCAGTAGCCTCCTATTTAACTCATTTAGTGCAGCATAGCTGCTGGTCATGTTTGTGTTCTGCCACTCTTCCGCTGACTTTGACTCTAACTTGGAGGGGCAGGCATTCTTGGCATTTTGTTGAAGTGCCTAACCCCAACACTAACAACATTTACATCTAGATCCATTCCTGTATTCCTGTGGCATGTGGAGATGTTCTCCAGCTGTGGTTTCTCCTCTCACTTTATTGCCCTCTCTGATTCATCTCTCATTCTGTGTTAGTCTGGTACCACTTGATTATTTTTTATTCTTCTTTGAGACTTTATATTCTACCTTTGCTCTCTTTTTTAAATTAATTTGCTCTGCTACTCTTATTTTATTACACATTAAAGCTGAATTTGGTGAAATAGGAAATGACAATATAGTCTAATCAAACAAGAAGGCATCAACAAAGACCAGTGAGAACTGACTGATTAACTACTATCATTTTTCAGTAGTAAAAAAACAGATATATGTTAAAAAAAAAAAAAACAATAATGACATTTTATTTGAATTAATAAATCAAAGCACCAGCTTTCATACCATACTTTACATAATCATGCCGCACTTTTATAACTAGTTACCATTTTCCTCTGTTACTTTTTCTAACTGTCCTGCTCTTAGGGGCACAGGTTCAAGGTCAGAGCTGGGAGGTGGCACTCTGTTCCACGTACACAGATTGATGTACAAGATGTCTTCTTCAGGTTCCTAAATAAACATTTATATTATTAAAACAAGCACAGGGTTCAGAGTTCAAGATTAAATTATTTAATTATGTTAACCTCTTTTGTAAGTCACTTTAGATAAAAGTATCCACTAATCAAATAAATGTAAATGTAAATATTAAAAAATATAAGGAGACATGCTGTAGAGATAGGCTGTGACCCTCTATCACACTGAAATAGATGAAGCAAGTTTAAGAATGATTATGTTATTTACATTTCACTTGGATAAAAAATCAAACGAACATGCAATTTAATAAGAGGACACATCAAATGGCAATTTTATTGGACTGTTCAAGCACTGACAGCAACACACATGGGGGTAATGTAGGCACAACTCTAAGACTGACAGAAAGATAAGAATAAAGATAGTGGGTGCCACATTCATCATCAAGATCAACAACCCCACTGGAGTTTTTAGAGAAGTGTAAGTTGGGTAATAAGAAGTCCAGTCATTTGAAAGGGGCCAACAAAAGATTGTGAAGAATGACAATTGGACAATGATCACTTTTCGGAGAGCTGAGTACAACAGTGGTACCAAAAAGGCATAACAAAAGTGATCACCTTGTCATGATGTGTTTGAAAAATGATGATCCAAACAACTTGCACCTAATATAGTGCCCACTTGATATATTATTAGAGATCTGGGACTTTGGCAGATATTGATGGTAGTTTGGATGGTATTATATGGTTTTTTATCAACGATCTTATTAGTGATAAAAAAATAGATTTTATTGCACTAAGTGAAACATGGCTTAGCTCAGACGGCGCGGCTGTTTTAATCGAATCTCGCCTCGGATTACAGTTTTACTCGTGCAGACCGCCAGGGAAAAAGGGGGGGCGGATTGGCTAACATTTACTCGAGCCGATTAAAATGTAAAGATGTCAGTTTTGGTAAGTTCAAGTCCTTTGAGTATCTCGCCGTTGTTATTCATGGAGATTCTCAAGTTCTAGTATTATCCGTGTATAGACCTCCTAAATATAACGCGTCTTTTTTGAGGAATTCTCTGACTTAATGTCAATTTTAATTACTAACTATGACACACTCCTAATAGTTGGCGACTTTAATTTTCATATAGATAATCAATGTGATCTAAAACTAAAAGAATTTATGAACCTCCTGGATTCTTTTGATTTGAGACAACTTAAATCAGCCTACACATAAAGCAGGTCATACGTTAGACTTAGTGATTACTAAAGGACTGAAAGTTGATATAAAACAGATCATTGATATTGGTCTATCAGACCATTTTCTTCTACTTTTTAATATAGAAATAATGATAAAAACACTCATGAGAAGCATATTGTTAAAAACTGCTTCTTTGACTCGGCAGCAGCTTTAAAACTTACAAACATTCTAAGCAATCAGTCCGTTTATAGTGCCAGCTATAATAGTGAGGATAATGTAAATAGTAAGGTGGAAAGATTTAATACTAAAGTGAGAGCTGTTGTTGACATAGTTGCACCTGAAAAATCTTATAGCATTGTTATACCATGGAAGACCCAAAGAGTGTCTGATTTAAAGAGAACATGCCGCAGAGCTGAGCGTCAATGGAGGAAGACTAAACTTACTATCCACCATGAAATATTAAAAGTCAAAATAACAGAATACAATAACACTGTCCGTCTTGAGAGACGCTGCTATTTCTCCAAGATTATAAATAACAATGCTAGTAATCCCAGAGTCTTATTTTCTACAATTGATCGCCTACTAAACCCAGGTAACTCAAAGGAATGCCTCCTAAGTGCTTCCAGTGAAACCTGTGAGGCTATCGCTGTATTTTTCAATCAAAAAATTAATGATATTAGAAATAACATAGTATATCCCTCCAACACTAAGGATCCTCCTAAACCCCAGCATCCTGTTATAAACAAATTAAACTCTTTCACTAGGATAGATTTACCTGATTTAAAAAAATAATCTCTCAATTAAAACCTCCACCTGCGTCCTTGACCCAATACCAACAAGGTTTTTCAAAGAAGTATCAGGCGTGCTAATTGATAATGTTCTTGACATAGTAAATTGTCACTAGATACTGGGGTCTTCCCAGACTGTCTTAAGACTGCTGTAGTTAAACCCCTACTTAAGAAACATAATCTTGACCCTCGCTCTTGAAAATTTTAGACCCATCTCTAACCTGCCTTCTTAAGTAAAGTTCTGGAGAAGGCAGTCATTATGCAGTTAAATGACCACCTCAATAAACATGCTATTCTTGATAAATTTCAGTCGGGTTTTAGAACAAATCACAGCACAGAAACTGCACTCGTTAAAGTAGTAAATGATTTGGTGAATGCAGACAGAGGCCATTTATCTGTTCTCATCCTCTTAGATCTGAGTGCTGCATTTGACACCATTGATCACAATATTCTTAGAAATCGCCTTAGTCAATGGGTGGGCCTCTCTGGCAGTGTCTTAAATTGGTTTGAATCCTACCTGACAGGGAGAAAATTTTTGTTAGTTGTGGGAATTACAACTCAAGACACATGATATCCAATATGGTGTTCCACAAGGCTCTATCCTGGGTCCGCTGTTATTCTCAATCTACATGCTTCCGTTAGGTCAGATTATCTCAGGGCACAACGTGAGCTACCACAGCTATGCTGATGACACACAGCTGTACTTATCAATAGCACCTGATGACCCGATTCTATTGATTCACTAACACAATGTCTGACTTGTATCTCAGAATGGATGAATAGTAATTTTCTCAAGTTAAATAAAGAGAAAACTGAAATCTTAGTGATTAGCAATAATGGATACAATGAGGCTATTAGAAATAAACTGGATACATTAGGATTAAAAGTCAAGACGGAGGTAAAAAGCTTAGGGTGATTGTTGACTGTAATCTGAATTTTAAATCACATATTAATCAGATCATTAGGACAGCATTTTTCACTTAAGAAACATAAGTAAAGTTAGACCTCTTATATCACTGAAAGATGCTGAGAAATTAGTTCACGTTTGTTTTCAGTCGACTAGATTACTGTAACGCACTCCTCTCAGGACTACCCAAAAAGATATAAATCGTTTGCAACTAGTGCAGAATGCAGCTGCTAGAATCCTAACTAGGAAAAGAAAATCAACACATTTCTCCAGTTTTATGTCACTACACTGGTTACCTGTGTCATTCAGGATTGACTTTAAAATTCTGCTTATGGTTTATAAAGCCTTAAATAATCTCGCCCCATCTTATATATCGGAATGTCTGACACCTTATATTCCAAATCGTAACCTCAGATCCTCAAATGAGTGTCTCCTTAGAATTCCAAGAACAAAACTTAAAAGAAGTGGTGAGGCGGCCTTCTGCTGCTATGCACCTAAAATCTGGAATAGCCTGCCAATAGGAATTCGCCAGGCTGATACAGTAGAGCACTTTAAAACACTGCTGAAAACACATTACTTTAACATGGCCTTTTATAACTTCAATTTAACTTAATTTAACTTAATCCTGATACTCTGTATGTTCAATTCATCATAATAACTATTCATGGTGGCTCTAAAATCCGTACTGACCCCTACTCTCTTTTCTGTTTCTTTTCCGGTTTCTTTGTGGTGGTGGCCTGCGCCACCTCCACCTACTCAAAGCTTCATGATGCTCCAACAATGATGGATGGATTAAGAGGCAGAACTCTACGTGACCATCTTCATCAAGCCCTTCCGTGAGAACCCTAAATCCAAAGAGGACTGTTTCATTTATGTTAGGTAGAATGCCCAGAGGGGACTGGGCGGTCTCATGGTCTGGAATCCCTACAGATTTTATTTTTTCTCCAGCCGTCTGGAGTTTTTTTTTTCTGTCCCCTGGCCATTGAACCTTACTCTTATTCAATGTTAATTAATGTTGATTTATTTTGTTTTCTTATTGTGTCTTTTATTTTTCTATTCTTTATTATGTAAAGCACTTTTAGCTACTGTTTGTATGAAAATGTGCTATATAAATAAATGTTGTTGTTGTTGTTATATAAAACGTTTCATAAATTGAGTATTATTTTTTTGTCTTAATGAAACTCCTAGCTTTATGAATTCCTTGACTCACACTCCAAAAATGTGTATGTTAGGTTAACATGGAATCTCTGAAATGGCCTGGTGTGAGTTAATGTGTTTGCCCCAGGGCTGAATGGCATTCAGTCTAAGCTTGGTTCATATCTTGTGCCCAATAATGACTGGTAGGGCTTTTGCTCTTTAAAAGTCTGCAATGATAAAGTGGGTTCAGATAACAGATACTGGGCTACTTAATGTAAGGAAAAAAAACTTGCTTATGTGCCTTAACTGAAACATTCAAAATTCTAATTTCTGAAAGGACCTGCTTCTTTCACCTACTTCTTTCATAAGAAGAATTAATATGTTTATTTTGTATGCATCCTCATTTGTAAAGTTTGCCTGAAAACTGAACCTACTGGTAGAACAAATGCAAAAATGTAAAAATGAACAGTGATTATTATTATAATAATAATAGCAATAAAATTCCACTTTACCATAATTTTGGTTCGTACACAGGTGTGTGGGCAAGGTGGGGCACAATGTTCAATGCCCTCCTCCATATTGTGCCTTATAAATTTCCGATAAGCCTCTGGGTTTGATTCAGACATCTCGTCTAGCATTGACCAAAACTGATTCACATGCTTAAGCAAAACCTTTTGGTCCAGATTTATAGCCATGCTCTGTCCTAAAAAAAAGTAGAGATTGTTAAAGATAACATCAGTAGTTAGTTCATTTTGTCACATATTCATCTGAAGACCAAGTTTAATTTACTAAAAGGCAGTCCAGAAGTCACATTACACAGGTAAAGTAAGTAAAAATCACTTCAAGACAAACAAAAATTGGAACAAGAAAACAGACTGCATGTTTATGTTATTAATTACAAATCACAATACACACACTGTTTCATTCTATTGTATTTAAAGCGTAAAGTTCATGTTTAATTTTATAAATTCATGTTTTTTTCACCGACTGCTTATGCTTCAGTATTACATGAAGGGTAAAAACTGATACTCTAGAGAAGTACAATATTTTCCAGTAAAAAATATCACTGTAGACGAGAACATGCGTTAGTGGAGGTATTGAGCAGTGAAAATGGTCGGGGAACATTCCAAAATGAAAGCTCTAGCAGACGATAAAGTTGAACATGATGACACAGAAGAACTTTTGACAAAAAAAGGTGCCATGTCTGTTATCTAAAGATACTTTGGTTTTAAAAGTTCGGATGTGGACCATTATGTTCAAATGTGTGAATACTGTTTCTATACTACTGGATAATACTGCAAGCCAAGTTGTACTTGTTTTATTTTTTTTTTCAATACTGTGTAATGTACCTGGGTACTGTGTAATAGTGTGACAATGCCGATCCCCTACAGACTCCCTCTTCCCACATGGGAGTCTGCTGAACCAACACCGTCGATAGTTATGACCGAGATGAGCCGAGAAATCTAAATGAAGCCAGGGGATGGTGGAAGCGCTCAAGTGCTTTTGTTAAACAGTCAAAAGTAAAACCAAAAGTGTCCATTGTGCAGTGTTCAGGAAAATACAGTACCCAAATAAATAGCATATCCATAAAACCAGTGAAACGTGGGGATAAAATCCATAATAAATAAATCCGTTAAAATAGAGGTTAAAATGCAGTCTCTCTCCTGGCCCAATCACAGCACACCACCTTCTGTCTCCACGGCTCATCCTTTACGGGCATTGGTGGCGGAGCCTTTGCAGCACAAACTGCTTTCTACCAACTCCTGTTTTGGCTGCCGCCACACTGCGCAGCCAGACCGTCCGAGGTTGGCACACCTCCCCCGTCTTCCTTCACGCTCACTCAGTCGGTCTTTAGATCCATTGGGAGGTCTTACATTTCGCTTGCCCCACTCAAAACGCTTAGTCAGTGGGATGAACCAGCCCCTAGATCGCCTCAGCCTGCGCTCCCTCACGGACCCGTAGCTCATGCTGCCTTCACCTTCCTAGTCTATGTATCGTCTCCCATGACTGCATTTTCCCTTCTTTAACCTCCTTGTGTCCTATCTTTTCTTTTTTGCTTCCCCCTATCCTGCCGGCCCATAAATATACATCTCCGTGGGCGCAGCGCCTTATGCACACGTCGCAGTAAGCCGATGAAGCAATAGACAACGATCGGGTGCGACTCGCCCCAATCACCTCAAAAACTCCCCTCTGTCGTGTAATCGCATTTTGAAGTAATAGTATTATTACTGGAAGTTGCACTATTATTTGTTTTATTGTTATTATTTATTAATTTAAATATTATGCAGTTTAATGATGGTAAAGTTGTTTAAAAAGTCACTTTAACGTGTTAGTGGACAGCGATTATTAACTTTACCAGAAAGTGTAGTTGGTATACAAAAAATATTTACCATTTATTCCTTTTCTAAGACATGTTCAGTGCACTACAACTTTTGACAAGCACATCTGGATATTTTACTAAGTCTAAATGCCTCTTTGGATGGTTGAAGATATGTTGTCAAAATTTTAGTTTTAAGTTGTTTGCAAAATTTGTTCAATAAAAAGGTTCTATATTTTGACTGCAACTGTCATGCACTGTGTGTCCTTCTCTTCATTAGTGCCTCATTATTGCCCCCCTCCTTAAAAACTATCACTTTATGGGGCCATGCAAAACTTTATTAATACTTTTGTGCACATTAAATTGTTTTTTGTACAATGTACAATGTACAATTTTCATGACAGTGGAATAGGTTATTCTTAGCCAGTCTACTGCAGTAATTGCAGTGGAAAATGTGGTTAACTCATGCATGGAGAAAAAATACCGTTGAATACCGTGAAAGCGGTACAATTTTGAAAAATACCATGATATAGAATTTTGGTCATACTGCCCAGCACTAAGTGAAAATAAGAGCTCAATATAAAACATGCAGCCTGTAAGGACTGTCATGTTAAACTTTAAAACTTCTGTAGACTCAGACTTTCTCTCCAACTGGAGCACTTGAAGGATATATAGTAAATTTAGAATTCACAAACTCTCTCTCTCTGCCAGTTTAATGGCCGTATTTCATATTCATCTAAGCTGGCTGGTTGACCTCTCAAAGAAGATAAAGCGAACATTTTCACTGCTGAATGCCTTTCCTGAAAAACAACCCCCTTTATGTTGCCTTTTGATAACCTTATTAAAATCCAAAAATTATGTCATTAAACATAAAGCAGAGGAGTGGTAAACTATAACTGAATTCACTCATCACTACAGATGCTTTGTTTTCTCTTTTTCTAATTAACGATGTCATGGGTGTGTGCATGGGAGATAACCTAAGGACTTTGGTGACAGTAATTACTAGGGCCCACGATTTACTGCTGCCCGCGGAATTTAGGGTTTTGCCGCGGTAAAACGCCATGCCACGCCATGGAATTAACCGAACTGCCGCGGAAAATACCAAATCTGAATTAAATCTCACCATGTGAGGCATATTGATATTAATATGATTAGTTTTGATTACTTGTTTAAGTTCTTTCTTTAGCCTATTGCATCATCTCATTAATATCTCTTAATATCTCAGTGGAGCTACAGTCCAGTTAAAGAAGCTGTCGGCGTTGCTGCAAAGTACTGATAAACCTAACGAGCTGAGAGCTGAACTTGAATTTGTATCTATTCACTGCCAGCTAATTATGAACACTGATTTCTTTTGAGGCACAGTCATGCATGGTTGTCGATGTCTACAACCAAGTGTCTGACTTACTGTCTTGCCTGAAATCGTCCGGATTTCCATTTGCAACTAGCAGCTGTGAAGATGCAAAGCACAATGCTGCTGCTAAACTTGAAGAATATTTTGTGGGAACCAAACAGCCGGCAATAGACCTATTCAGATCTGTGAGAATATTTGATCCACGACAGCTACCACTCTTATCGAAGAACTTGACACAGTCAGTGCCAACAATGATGGCTGGAGCAGATGAATGGCAAGCTTATCTGGACATAGCATCTTGTGAAGTAATTCTAGCTGATATCACTGCTTTTTGGTCTGCCTTAGAGGACAGACTGCCTTGCTTAGCAGCTCTTGCTAAAGTTTACATTGCGTTGTTGTGTCTTTCAGAATTGACTTTAAAATTCTGCTCATCTATATATATAATTCACTAAGGCAAGACAACCATGGAAAACACGCCGGAAGGGATGTGGATTCACTGAGCCACCGACAAGTAAGACACCTATGGCGCACGCAGAAGGAGCCACGCCCACTAACTCCTGGCACCTCCGAGCCACGTTGACTGTACATAGAGGCATGATTCTCGCGGAGGTGAATCGCCATATGCAGCGTGTAAAACGGTTTGCGAGGGGTATCCCATGGGATCCTTAAAACAATCCTTTACAACTGAGGTTAAAACACAACGAAGTAAGCAGTCTTTAAAAACCGAGCTTTCGGTTACGACACTGTGTGTTGGTTCATTCCATGCATTGTTACAATGTTGCTTTTCTTGCTGATTTATTACATTACCGATTTTTTAAATGTTAATTTTCTCCCTGTGCTTAAAAATCATTAAAAAACCGTCCTGATTATGTGGCGTATGGTACACCGCGGGCTGGCTAGTGGTTTATAAAGCCTTAAATAATCTCGCTCCATCTTATATATCGGAATGTCTGACGCCCTATATTCGAAATTGTAACCTAAGATCCTCAAATGAGTGTCTCCTTAGAATTCCAAAAGCAAAACTTAAAAGAAGTGGTGAGGCGGCCTTCTGCTTTTATGCACCTAAAATGTAGAATAGCCTGCCAATAGGAATTCACCAGGCTAATATAGTAGAGCACTTTAAAAAACTGCTGAAAACACATTACTTTAACATGGCTTTTTCATAACTTCACTTTAACTTAATCCTGATACTATGTATGTTCATTTCATTATAATAACTATTCATGGTGGCTCTAAAATCCATACTAACCCCTACTCTCTCTTCTGTTTCTTTGTGGTGGCGGCCTGCGCCACCACCACCTACTCAAAGCATCATGATGCTCCAACATTGATGGACTAAAAGCCAGAAGTCTACATGACCATCATCATCAAGTGCTTCCATGAGAACCCTAAATACAAAGAGGACTGTTTCATTTATGTTAGGTAGAATGCCTAGAGGGGACTGGGCGGTCTCATAGCCTGGAATCCCAGCAGATTTTATTTTTTTCTCCAGCAATCTGGAGTTTTTTTTTTCTGTCCTCCCTGGCCATCCAACCTTACTCTTATTCTATGTTAATTAATGTTGACTTATTTTATTTTCTTACTGTGTCTTCTATTTTTCTACTCTTCATTATGTAAAGCACTTTGAGCTACATTTTTTGTATGAAAATGTGCTATATAAATAAATGTTGTTGTTGCCGATCTCTTCTGTTGATGTGGAATGTTCGTTCTCAAAATATGGATCGGTGTTGTCACCACTGTGATATTCTTTGTCACAAGAAAACCTACGAGCTTACAGCGCCGTTTTCTTCAACAATAAACAATAACTTTAGAAACATTATTCGATAGTTATTTGAAAGAAAAGAAGGCCAAAATCCTTCAAATAAAGAAGAAAAACTAAGTGTGAAAAATGATTAATTAATAATTTATTGTTATCTGAGAAGTGAATAGTTCAGCAGGTTTTACTTGTGTATAAAAGGTTAATTATTTATTGAGAAACGAGGTCGAGAGGTTCCGGCTAGATATAGTCAGGCTCATCTCGACGCACAGCTTGGACTCTTGAACCAATATCCTTGAGAGGGGCTGGACTCTCTAACACTCTGGAGTTGCCCCCGGTGAGACGCGCCAAGCAGGTGTGAGCATACTTATTGCCCCCCTGACTTGGAGCTTGTTCATTTGGGTTTACCCGGTGGATGAGAGGGTAGCCGCCTTCCGCCTTCGGGTGTGGGGGCGGGTCCTAACTGTTTGTGTGTATGTGCCAAACAGCAGTTTGGAGTACCCACCCTTTTTGGAGTCCCTGGAGGGGATGCTAGAGCGCATACCTTCTGGGGACACCCTTGTTCTGCTGGGAGATGTCAATGCTCACGTGGGCAATGACAGGGAGACCTGGAAGGGCGTGACTGGGAGGAATGCCCCCGATCTGAACCAGAGTGGTGTTTTGTTATTAGACTTCTGTGCTCATCACGGATTGTCCATAACGAACACCATGTTCAAGCATAGGGGTGTTCATATATGCACTTGGCATCAGGACACCCTAGGCCTCAATTCGATAATCAACTTTGTGGTCATGTCATCGGACTTGCGGCCACATGTCTTGGACACTCGGGTGAAGAGGGGGCAGAGCTGTCAACTGATCACCACCTGGTGTTGAGTGGGCTTCGATGGTGGGGGAGGATGCTGGTCAGGCCTGGTAGGCCCAAACGTGTAGTGAGGGTCTGCTGGGAACATCTGGCAGAGTCCCCTGTCAGAAGTAGCTTCAACTCCCACCTCTGGCTGAACTTCGACTTCGTCCCGAGGGAGGTGGGGGACATTGAGTCCAAATGGGCCATGTTCTGTGCCTCTATTGTTGAGATGGCTGACCAGAGCTGTGGCCATAAGGTGGTTGGTGCCTGTCGTGGCAGCAATCCTCGAACCCGTTGGTGGACAGCGGTAGTGAGGAATGCTGTCAAGCTGAAGAAGGAGTCCTACAGGACCCTTTTGGCCTGTGGAACCCTGGAGGCAGCTAATAGGTACCGGCAGGCCAAGCGGAATGCGGCTTTGGTGGTTGCTGAGGCAAAAACTCGGGTGTGGGAGGAGTTTGGGGAGGCCATGGAGAACAACTTTCGGATGGTTTTGAGGAGATTCTGGTCCACCATCCAGCGTCTCAGGAGGGGGAAGCAGTGCAGTGTCAACACTATATATGGTGGGGATGGTGCACTGCTGACCTCAACTCGGGACATTGTGGGTCGGTGGTGGGAGTACTTCAAAGACCTCCTGAATCCCATTAACATACCTTCCAATGAGGAAGCAGAGCCTGGGGACTCAGGGGTGGGCTCCCCCATCTCTAGGACTGAGGTCACCGAGGTGGTCAAAAAACTCCTTGGTGGCAGGGCCCCAGGGGTGGATGAGATACACCCGGAGTTCCTCAAGGCTCTGGATGTTGTAGGACTGTCTTGGTTGACACGCCTCTGCAACATCACATGGACATCGGGGACAGTGCCCAACCAGTCTACATGTGTTTTGTGGACTTGGAAAAGGCATTCGATTGTGTCCCTCAGAGAATCCTGTGGTGGCTGCTCCGGGAGTATGGGGTAAGGGCTGTTCGGTCCCTGTACAACCGGAGTCAGAGCTTGGTCCGCATTGCCGGCAGTAAGTTGAACCCATTTCTAGTGAGAGTTGGACTCTGCCACGGCTACCCTTTGTCACCGATTCTGTTCATAACTTTTATGGACAGAATTTCTAGGCGCAACCAGAGCGTTGAGGGGGTCCGGTCTGGTGGACTCAGGTTTTTTTGCAGATGATATTGTCCTGTTTGCTTTAGCTCTCTCTAGATCGGTTTGCAGCTGAGTATGAAGCAGCTGGGATGGGAATCAGCACCTCCAAATTCGAGACCATGGTACTCAGCCGGAAAAGGGTGGAGTGCTCTCTCGGGGTTGGGATAGAGATCCTGTCCCAAGTGGAGGAGTTCAAGTATCTCGGAATCTTGTTCACGAGTGAGGGAAGAATAGAGCATGAGATCAGCAGGTGGATCGGTGCGGCGTCTGCAGTAATGCGTGCTCTGCATCGGTCTGTCGTGGTGAAAAAGGAGCTGAGCCGTAAGGCAAAGCTCTCAATTTACCAGTCAATCTATGTTCCTACCCTCACCTATGGTCATGAGCTATGGGTAGTGACAGAAAGAACGAGATCAGGAATACAAGCGACTGAAATGAGTTTCCTCCGCATGGTGTCTGGGCTTTACTTTAAAGACAGGGTGAGAAGCTCAGTCATCCGAGAGGGGCTCAGAGTAGAGCCGCTGCTCCTCCACATCGAGAGGAGTCAGATGAGGTGGCTCGGGCATCTGATCGGGATGCCTCCTGGACGCCTCCCTGGTGAGGTGTTCCGGGCACGTCCAACAGGGAGGAGGCCCTGGTGAAGACCCAGGACACGCTGGATGGACTATGTTTCCCTGGCCTGGGAATGCCTCGGGATTCCCCCGGAAGAGCTAGAAGAAGTGACCGGGGAGAGGGAAGTCTGGGCATCTCTGCTCAAGCTGCTGCCCTTGCGACCCGATCACGGATAAGAGGAAGAGGATGGATGGATGGATGGATGGACTTTCACAGTGAATTTGCTAGGTTCACCACTGACTTTTTTTGCTGAATGTTTCCCTGAAAATTTGCCATGTGGCCAGCTTAGGTGAACATATCCACACACCATTATGCTTTGTAAGGCCAACGTGACATCACAGAGCAGTAGTAGCCAATGTTGGAAGGGGATGTCACTAATTGATCTACGTTACCTGCCTAATTTGCATTGCACATGCACAGAACAAATTTCCCCCAGGGGACAAATGAAGTTCATATCTATCTATCTAACTATCTATCATACATGCATACTGTAAGAGTACTTCACTCTTGCCAAATCTGCTTCTTGCACGTGTGAATAATTTACAGCGTATACACAAATGATTGATGTCATTACATGATTGGTATTTAAGCCAGATTTGCATTTCACATGCATTTAAAAAAATTAATAAACAAAACAACCTTGCAGTATTTTCATTTGAGGCATTTGCGGACTATAGTGAGAATATTATGAAAATACTTTGTTGTTCTGCATTGACTCATTGTACGTTGTGTGTTCACTG
Organism: Polypterus senegalus; assembly: GCF_016835505.1. Taxonomy (NCBI): domain Eukaryota; kingdom Metazoa; phylum Chordata; class Cladistia; order Polypteriformes; family Polypteridae; genus Polypterus; species Polypterus senegalus. The sequence continues at coordinate 132,490,084 of NC_053162.1, forward strand.
CTGGATTAAGCATGTTGTGCTCCTCGCTATGTAGAGCAGATAGGATACAGACCAGAACAGCACCATACCCCTCCTAAACACCAGAGTATATAACACTCATGCCTTGCTTCACAGGATCCGTAGGTGTGAGTTAGTTATAATGATCCTGTCTTGAGAGATGCAGAGAGAGATAAAGGAATATTGTGGACTCAGAGTATAATTTTATTGTGGGGAGGCACAGTGGTGCAGTGGCCAGCTCAGGTCACATTTTTGGCCACAATAAAGGGGCCAGCATAGATGTCAGATGCTTTACTAGCCCTCAGGGACATTTAAACGACCATTACACCATTACAATCCAATCAAAACTAGTTCAGCTCCTCCTTCACCATTGACTTCAAAGCATTTTGCAGAGTTTGTAGAAATTCCTGAACATTTACACATTTCCACCAAACCCAAAGTGAATTCAGCAGGTTCCATGCATCACTAGTGATTTCTAGGTCTAACAAAAAGGAAGCATTTCTGTTGCATTACAGATACCACAGCTAGATACTCTCAGTGCAGGGGAATTGGATAAACCTCTGACAATCTCAGAATTGCTAGATGCTATAAACTCACTTAAGAGTGAGAAAGCAGCAAGCCCTGATGGCTACTCTGCTGAATTTTATAAAAAAAAAATTCAATTAAGTTAGCTCCCCTTTTAGCAATATTTATTGAAGCTAGAGACAATAAAGTTCTACCTCATACTTTCTGTCAAGCATTAATCACCATCTTTCCTAAGAAAAATATTGGATTATTACAATATGCATCATTTACACCAATCTCACTTCTGAGATTATGCTTATGCTTAATATGTGATAAAGGTACATTTTTCACAATCCATAGATTATTTTAAGGAAAACTTGGGGGATTTGCCCGCTGCTCGCCAACCCCTGTGTTTGGTTAATCGGATATACAGTTTAAATTTTATTTTTTCTTTTGGAATTGTTTCAATTTCATTATTTGCATTTTTACTTTAAAGCTTCCTTAAAAACAATATTTTTGGAGACACATTGTGAGAACACAACGTATAACTGGCTGTGAGTGACTATTGTTTCTGCTTCTCTAATAAATAATCTGACTTTTTCTAATGTTTGTCCCTGTGACTTATTGATTGTCATAGCAAAAACTATTCTCACGGTAAACTGTAAACATTTTAATATGAATGGCATATCACAATCTCCTTTGGTGTGCGATGTTATTCCCGGAATATATACATTACCTTCCTTTTTGCCTGTTAAAATTTGCATCGCTTCTCCATGATCATCAATATATACCTGACCGAATTGTGTATTCTTTGAAATTCAACATTGCTTTAACTGTTCCAAGACCACAAATTCTCATAGCGTATGGTCCATTATTGTGTAAATCCACGTTTTGTCCATTGAATGATGCAAATGCGAAAAGACTTTGTTGTCTACTCTTTGCCTTTTATTTGTGACCTCGATTTGTCCTGCTATTTTTTTCAATTATACCTGGTTCTGATGATCAATCACCTTTTGTTTGTGGTGATTCAGTCTTTTCTATCTTTTCTTTGATACTGTAGTGACTGACATAATAAAATGTCACAAAAGTTTTACTTGAACAATTGCCGACTTCGTAACCCCAAACACAACATTCTTGCACCCTCTCCAACCCCTCCTCCCCTGGGTCTCGCCCCCTTACCGCATCAATCAATACCCCGCTATCAGTCTTCCGTGCTGTACTCCACCCACCCTCAATCGGACCGAACAGTCACTTAAAACCAAAAAGGCCTCAACCTGGCTGGGACGCTATAATACTTTGAATTTTACTGCTTTCATAATCTCTTATCTGCCTTTTTCTATTCTCCGTATTGTCCTTATACACTTTATATGTGCTGAGAGCACAGGATGTGTGTGTGCTACGTGCTTTTACACGTCTGAGTGTTTTTTGATGGGTGTGCTCTTATATGATATCTTTTGTAAGTAGGGCATTTCTTGTAAGAATCTCATGTTCCACATCCCCACGAGACGACCCTGGGACAATCTCTTGGCTCCAAGTGTCATGTTTACGGTCCCCGCAAGATGCTCCGTGGCAAGTCTCTTTTGTTTCGCAAGTCTTTTAAATGTCTTCTGAGAACTTCCCGAAGATCCCGAAATAGAGATCACGTTGTACAAAAACCCGTCGACAAAGAAGCTCCTGTCGTTCATTTTTATAACAAAGGCTTAGGAAACAACCGTCGCAGTATAACGAAAATAGCAAGGAGCGAAACCAATGCCAATGGTTGAGAGAGAACCTTCCTGTAGCAGGCTACGGAAAAGACTCCCAGGCGCACACATGGCCGAAGTGAAAGGTCATGTGGTCAGGCTAGATATGGGGCAGTGACGTGACGAGAAGAGTGGGGAATGCGGTAGTCCGAAGGAGTAATAGGAATCAAGAAAAGTGGTGTGGAGGTGTATGGGAGGCCGCAGGCAGCGTGGGGAAGGGTTTGGAAGAGGAGGAATAGGAATCGAGAAATGCCATGTGGGCTGCGTGTGAGGGGGACCGGTTTTGAAGAGGAAGCAGGACGAACCAATAAAAATCGAGAAATGCCGTGTGGGCTGCGTGTGGAGGGGACCTATTTTGAAGAGGAAGTAGGACAAACCAGAAGAGAAATATATAAGAGATTGTATGATGGAAGCTGCTCTAAGATTATGTGTATCACTGACTGCAGAGCCCACAGGCAAAGAAACTGCACACCATCCATCCAGTTATTGTCTTCATAATGCCTATCCTGTTGATGTCACAGAACAGCAGACCATCTATAACAACAACACCCATACCAAACATGCGGTGGCCCTCTTTGGACAGATTATGGGCAGTGTTGGGTTTGGAAAACCTAATTAAATGCCGCACTGACTCAATGTGGGAACTGCTACAAGGGTCCCCTTACCAAAATTATTAGCTGCTGGCAGAACAAGCTGACTAGGACCCTCATTGGCCAAGAATGGTTCAGTAACACTGGTCACTGCCACATAGTTTCCCAGTCTTTAATGTTATTACTGAGTAAACAATGCTGTGAATTAGTACTATCAGCACCTTTTACATTTTGATTGCAGCAGTATAAATAGCAATTCGAATTACTTCAAAAAGCACCATTATTATATTGGCTAAAATGGCATAGTTTTTTTTTATATTTCATTGGTAATGTTTTTTCCAGCAGACCCCCGTGACCCTGTAGTTAGGATATAGCGGGTTGGATAACGGATGGATGGATGTTTTTCTGTTTGGTGCTGTAATACTGCAAAAACAAAAAAAAAAGAAGCTGTATTCATACCAATATATGCAAAGGCATTTAGTGGGAAGGACAGGACTAGTAAATGGTGGCACAGTTGCAGCTCATCCTGGGCCATCTATAGGTAAAGTTTGCATGTTTTCTTCATGTCCATGTTGATTTCCTCCAAAAGTCATCGCTACATTGGCTCAGTGCTGTTTGTGAGTGTGTCTACCCTGTGATGGGATAGTGCACTTTTCAGGGATTGTTGTTGCCTGCACCTGTTGCTGGCTGGGATAGGCTCCAGATGCCTGGCAACTCTTCTCTGAATAAGTGGATATAGAAAATGGCCGGAGGAACTAGTAATGTATCAACATCTTTCAGGTTATTAACCAAATTTGGGCTACCTGCCTGTTTGCCCACATTGGGCCAGTGTTTTGGGGCCAATGCTACTCCGATATGTAAATTCCAACTGGCCCATTGTTGGCTGCCCACATAGGGCCAATACGTTTGCCTACACTGGGTTTATACTGATCCAATGTCAGTTTGTTTGCAGGGTAAATTCTTTATATAGCACATTATTATACAAAGAATGCAGCTCCAAGTGCTTTAAAAGTTGTAATAAGAAAAAAAAACAGCAAAAGAGAAAAGAATCTAACTTTCATTCATGAACTCTGGGAAATTTCAGCGTCGGATTTTCGATTATAACTAACAAACTCTGCAGCCATGGTTTGTTAAACCATACCGATTTATACACCCACATTAAACGACGTACAAATTAAAAGCAGGCATATGATACAACGTTTAGTATACTTTTCCAGAAAAGGAACATAAACATGCACACTCCCACCTTCCAACTTGTACAACGGCTGACAATCCTTCCAACTTGACAATCCTTGTAAGGCGGTTTGGCTTCTCTGGTTACCATAGAAATAGCTCGCCGTCCATCTGGAAACAAATCCCAATTCGTAGTCTTGGTTCCTACCTTATTTGCTCTTTAAGTATGTTTGGCTAACTAACAATAGTAAATGTACTCACTTTTGCGAATTTCGTATTACCTGGATATTATGAGGTTGAAAGTCTATTATGAAAATGGCATGATTATCACACACTAAATCCAGTACAAAATAATGTTGACTTCAGTTGCCACCGTCTGACTTTTTTGCGGCAACTTCCTTTTCGACTTACGACAGTTACCAGAAAATGGCATGATCTTCTTCCGTTCACATTACTGAGTTAAAACTGTTTTCTATAAGCTAAATATAATAGTTATTTTTTATCCGTTTACAACCTCCAGTATATTTTCATTTAGCCGACACGAGACTCTTATTTTGACACACTGACCAGACTCGATGACAGGAAGTGATTCTCTGGTGTTGCTTATTGTTGCCAGCTTCACGCTGCCTTCAGTATTTGGTTTCATTTCCTGTCAGAAGAATAATTTGACTCGAAAAAGAGATACCATTGTGGTTAGAAATAGCCTTCAGTGACGTAGACCGATGCAGAATCCATTTAGTGGCACTAATAGGTGAGTGGCGGTTTCTTGACAGACGCCTTGAGTTCCTTTGCTACGTGTCCATGTTTGATGTTACGTGGTCCTGTCATTAGTTACAGTGTGTTAAGCAGAACAGACTTGAAATCGTTTTTAAGCTCATGTTAATGTTAATACAATTGTATAGGATGGGAAATTTCACAAAAGGTCCGACTATTTGAGCTTCCCCTTCCTTCTCACTAAAATATGGATCCAATTGAAATCCAATTGTTGTTTTTACTTTTTTATGGGTTTTGTTTGACGCATATTTTAAAATGACACTAGACGGATGGCGTTGTATAAAGCTTTGGTAAAAGCACATCTGAAACAAGAAGACAGTGTTCTTGATTTTCTCAAAAGCAGCAAGTTTTCACTCAGTCTGACTGTTGGATGTTGGTGGATCACAGATGCATCTAAAAATGATTTTCTGGTACTGGCCTAGAAATTTGGATAACTGAGGTGGATTTAAAACAGGAAAAATTGACTTCTTATTTTAAACGACACACCTTTGAGTTCCTGTCCTCCACCTTGTCACTGCTGCCTATCCAGAATAAACCGTCACTCTCTGATCTTATGGTGTCCATCATCAAGGTATCCAGGACTAAAGACCGTTTCACTACTGTGGCCATTACTCCGCAGATCTCCGGCTTGACGGGTCTGTCTGTATGTATGTATGTATGTATGTATGTATGTATGTATGTATGTATGCCTCCACTGGGTCTAACATTAAGCATTCTCTGGAGAACAAACCCTTTTGCGCTTGAATCTTAGATAAAATTGTACCGTGTTTAATCAAATGACAGTCGCTTTATCTTAAATTCTCATTTTACTGTGTTACACAACGGTTTTTATTATTAGTTGACTGTCGAGCAGATTTGATGAAACCAGGCCACTTGCATTCATTCTCCAGCTTGAATGATATGTTAATCAGACTCGTACACTGCAATGACAATGCCATTGCTGCAAAGTGCTGATTTTAGCAAAAGAGGAGTATCCCATAAATGAAATCGTCTGCGTACAGTAGTACATGCATACATAAAAGACATTTCTCTTCATAAAAGTAACTGAGCAGTTAATCAAAAGCATACTATATTATGGTTGACTGTTACACTATTCTTAGTTTTGAAAGTCATCTCTTCCAACCTGCGTGTGAAGTAGAGATTTTTTTTTTGTTTTTTGTTGTTGTGTTTTTTGTTTTACTTTTTTTTTTTTTTTGGTTTTTGTTTTGTGGGTTTTTTTTTAAGTTGTCCTTATTCTCTTTCACAGCAAAAATGTCTCGAGTTCCCATGGGTAAAGTGTTGCTCCGGAATGTCATTCGCCACACGGATGCCCATAACAAGGTAGTCCCAACAATCATTTCTAACCATTTTCTACATATCCTCTTGCCATAATTGCAAAGCAAGAGCCTGCTCTAGACTGAAAGACTGAACATCTTCAGTTAGCAGTCAGTTGTGTGTTTTTTTTTTTTCTTTTCATTTTACATTCTTAAAGAAAAAATAAGACCTTGTTTCTACATATTTGGATAATATAATTAGTTATTTTTACAATGTAGAGGATATAAACCTTAGTTTTGTTTTTCCAGAATTGTTTTTCTTAATACATCTGTATTAAGCCTTTTTTGAAATTATATTTTTTTATGTCAAAGAAAATTTTATTAATGTGTTTTTCCTCATTTCTGTATGGAATTTTCATATAGTCCTTGTGTCAGCATTAGTTGCTCCAGATAAGTGGATTTCCTTACACATCCCAGAAGTGTTCATTTTAGGCCGATGATACAGTAAATTGGTCTGGTATGTTTGCACTGTGATAGACAGCCATTCCCAAATGTCTAAGTCTGATTCCTATTTAGCCTTTATTGTTACTGTGTAAGGGTTTATTACCTCACAAATATTGGAGTGAGTAGAGTCTGGAAAATGAATGAATAATTGATCTGAGTTTTTCCTGCTGGAAGAGGTGTTGGTGAGACCAGCAGGGTGCAGTTACAACTGAGGTTTTGTGTGTGCATCCCAATGTCTTGGTACAGTGATTGGGAACATTGTATTGTAAAATTTGTGCTATCTTTTGGATGAGATGTAAAACCGAGGTCCTGACTGTAGTTGGTCTAAACGATTTCTGGGCATGATTTGAAAATAAACCCAAATCCAACTTTTATTTGTAACATACAGATTATCCATGCACTAAATTATCCATATGTGTAGTGAAATGCTTACTTTATAGACGCTTAAAATATAAATATCATTATAACAAATGGACAACAACCATTTAAACACACAAAGGAACTTCTGGCTGGAAAAACAGCTGTTGCTGTGAATCACAGTCTTATAGGTGGCAGTAAGATGTGGTCAGATCTGATCAGTTTTACTGCAGGTTTACTTTTGAAGGGACTGATATTTGAATAGAGCAAGTCCATCTTGTTGTGTCCATAAATCAAAATAATTTGTTTGTTCTAATGTCAATATCATTCTAGTGTCAGAATGAATCATTCATTGTAGTGTTGGTAACAGAGTAAGTTGTCTGTGTTGTTCCTGTGCTAACAAACAGTAATCAGGATGATGTAACTTATCTCATTAGACTAACGTGAACAAATCCAGGCATAACACATTTTAGTTTTAATTTTACTATACTCACTTTTTCACTGTTGCTTATTCACTCAGTTTCAGTCCCTTTCTTTCCCTTTCTGCTTCGTCTTGTAATATCAGGTGAAAACCATTCAGCATTAAATAGTGTTTGAAAAAAGTTTAAGTTGGTTCTCCACAATAAACAAATGCCACAGTACCTGAACTTGTCGTGATTTGCCATTATACAAAAAAGCTCATTGAACCTATTTAAAAGCAATCTTAACATTCCACAATTATGGAGTTGGGTCCATTCTGAGCGCTTTTCACTTTACTTTTTTTTTCTTGCTACATATTAATTCCATCTTTAGACAAGCTGCTCCTGCGATAAGGTGCAATAGGTTCCCGTCAATACAATGCTGTCATCGGAGTACAGGAACACTTAATATATTCCTCTCTACGTCCTCATAGTCTTTAATGTTCTCCAGTGTTATAGGTGTAGTTTGCCTTCAGAGTCTTCTGATCGTCTTCACTCTCTCTGTGACAACTTTCAAGTTCCCTGCTCATCCAAAATGCTGTGGATGCTGGGTGACTGCTCAGATCAATGACAGCAGCATATCCTCAATTGAAAAATTCAGTTAAGATTATAGTAGCAAGCCAGCAGCCTAATCTTAATGTAATATTGTTAATGTTAATAATAATTAAATTCATTGGTTAATAATCTTTTTTTTTAAAAAAAAAAGGGAATCCCCCCACCCACAAATCACCCCCAAAAAATAGAAAGGAAACTCCAGTATTAGGCGGTTGCCAGCACAATGCCTGGAAGTCAAGTAGAGTTTTTCCGAATGTCCTAGTTAAAACTGCCTACCACAGTTTTGTCCATTCTGGCTCCCTAATCATTATTCCCTGTTTCTTATTGTCTAACTATCCCTCACACCCCTTCACTACCTAATACGTAATATGTGTTGAGTACTGGTGCATAAATGGCTGCTGTCACATCATCTAGTTGGATGCAACACAATGGTGGGTTGTTGAATTGGTTACCCACTGTCTATGTAAAGCACTTTGAGTAGGCTAAGGGTTATATAAATGTAATTATTATAATTAATTGTTCTGAAGCTACCACATGCTTAAATTTAATTTTTACTGCTAAGAAGTATGCCCTTTAGACATTTAAATTAAAGACCTGTGTGTATGGCGCAGTCCGCTCTGCTCACTTTCAACCAAAGCCATTAGATGGTGCATGCATGCACCTCACTTCTCACTATGAAAGACTTGTGCACAGCAAATGCTGCCATGCAACAGCGATGACATCTTCATGACACATATGAAGAGACACAGCAGCGTTGAAACAAAGCAAACTCCGCAGCTCAAGAACATTCTATTACTTAGCTAGTGCTCAGCCCAGGACACGACCTGGGAGCTGACTTGTCACTTTCCTGTGCTATCCAAACAAGGAGCACTTGGGGATTTTTAGTGTTGAGTGAAATCTTCATGGCTGAAATTACAGGTGAACAGGTGAATTGCAGCACAGAAGTAAAGTATAAATATGTACTGACAGGTGCCGTTTGGCATTTCCATCTTACTTGTTGTTTTTGACTTTTGAATTTTCTTGGGTTATTTAAACTGTAAATTGCTCCCAAATAATGTATTGTCACTTAGCCATAGCAGATATGTCAATGTTATTTTCCTTTGTAATCTCATTATTAAAACAATGGCTTTAATGGCCAGAACATAAGAGGTGAACAAAATCTCAACAAGCAAGATCAGGGTGACTTCTGGGTCCTATTGTGACAGTGTTACTTTGGTCTCCCAAATCCTCCTCTAGAAATGTGAGCTTTTCTGCATCTGTCACTGTACTTTAGTACCCATACAATGTGTGTGCACCTGGTCCTACAAGTAGACTCCAAGTATTTTTTAATCAAATTTTAACTAGGTTGTTGAGATTTTCATCACATACAGTACCAGTAGTATGAGTGTTTGAGTGTGTTGTAACCCAATCCTCTGTGGTTATAGCTTTTGTTTGGCATGTAGCCCAATTCCGTAAGTTGCGAGTGTAACAAATGTAGAAGCTGTATCCTTTCAATCAATCAATCAATCAACATTTATTTATATAGCACATATTCATACAAAAAAAATGTAGCTCAAAGTGCTTTACAAAATGAATAGAGAAATAGAAGACACAATAAAAGATAAACATAAGTCAGCATTAATTAACATAGAATAAGAGTAAGGTCCGATGGCCAGGGTGGACAGAAAAACAAAAAAACTCCAAAGGCTGGAGAAAAAAATAAAATCTGTAGGGGTTCCAGACCAAGAGACCGCCCAGTCCCCTCTGGGCAATCTACCTAACATAAATCAAACAGTCCTCTTTGTATTTAGCATTTTCATGGAAGGACCTGATGATGATGGTCACGTAGACTTCTGGCTTTCAGTCCATCAATGTTGGTGCATCATGATGCTTTGAGTAGGTGGTGGTGGCGCAGGCCGCCACCACAAAGAAACCGGAAAAGAAACAGAAGAGAGAGTAGGGGTCAGTGGATTTTAGAGCCACCATGAATAGTTATTATGAAGAATTGAACATACAGAGTATCAGTATTAAGTTAAAGTGAAGTTATAAAAAGGCCATGTTAAAGTAATGTGTTTTCAGCAGTGTTTTAAAGTGCTCTACTGTATTTGCCTGGCGAATTCCTATTGGCAGGCTATTCCAGATTTTGGGTGCATAACAGCAGAAGGCCGCCTCACCACTTCTTTTAAGTTTAGCTTTTGGAATTATAAGGAGACACTCATTTGAAGATCTAAGGTTACGATTTGGAATATAACGTGTCAGGCATTCCGATATATAAGATGGAGCGAGATTATTTAAGGCTTTATAAACCATAAGCAGTATTTTAAAGTCAATCCTGAATGACACAGGCAACCAGTGTAGTGACATCAAAACTGGAGAAATGTGTTCGGATTTTCTTTTCCCAGTTAGGATTCTAGCAGCTGCATTCTGCACTCGTTGCAAATGATTTATGTCTTTTTTGGGTAGTCCTGAGAGGAGTGCGTTACAGTAATCTAGTCTACTGAAAACAAAAGCGTGAATTAATTTCTCAGCATCTTTCAATGATATAAGAGGTCTAACTTTAGCTATGTTTCTTAAGTGAAAAAATGCTGTCCTAGTGGTCTGATGAATATGCGATTTAAAATTCAGATTACAGTCAACGGTTACCCCTAAATTTTTTACTTCCGTCTTAACTTTTAATCCTAGTGCATTAAGTTTATTTCTGATAACCTCGCTGAATCCATTATTGCCAATTACCAAAATTTCAGTTTTCTCTTTATTTAGTTTGAGAAAATTACTATTCATCCATTCAGAAATACCAGTAAGACATTGTGTTAGTGTATCGAAAGAGTCGGAGTCATCAGGTGCTATAGATAAGTACAGCTGTGTGTCATCAGCATAGCTGTGGTAGCTCACGTTGTAACCTGAGATAATCTGACCTAACGGAAGCATGTAGATTGAGAATAACAGCGGACCCAGGATAGAGCCTTGTGGAACACCATATCGGATATCATGTGTCTTTGAGATTTGATTACAACTCACAAAGAATTTTCTCCCTGCCAGGTAGGATTCAAACCAATTTAAGACACTGCCAGAGAGGCCCACCCATTGACTAAGGCGATTTCTAAGAATATTATGATCAATGGTGTCAAATGCAGCACTCAGATCTAAGAGGATGAGAACAGATAAATGGCCTCTGTGTGCATTTACCCGCAAGTCATTTACTACTTTAACGAGTGCAGTTTCTGTACTGTGATTTGTTCTGAAGCCTGACTGAAAAGTATCAAGAATAGCATGTTTATTTAGGTGGTCATTTAACTGCATAATGACTGCCTTCTCTAGAATTTTACTTAAGAAGGGTAGGTTAGAAATGGGTCTAAAATTTTCAAAGGCAGAGGGGTCAAGATTATGTTTCTTAAGAAGGGGTTTAACTACAGCAGTCTTAAGACAGTCTGGAAAGACCCCCGTATCTAATGACGAATTTACTATGTCCAGAATATTGTCAATTAGAACGCCTGATATTTCTTTGAAAAACCTGGTTGGTATTGGATCAAGGACGCAGGTGGAGGGTTTCAGTTGAGAGATTATACTATGTAATTCAGGTAAATCTATCCTGGTGAAAGCATTTAATTTGTTTATAACGGAGTACCGGGGCTTTGGAGGTTCTGCAGTGTTGGGGAGATATACTATGTTATCTCTAATATCATTAATTTTTTGAGTGAAAAATACAGCAATGTTCTCACATTGACTATACTTTTAGGGATAATTTCTATAGTTTGTTACTAGAGAAATGTGTTTCTGAAGTGTTCGGTCTCGCCAACCACGATGAGGATTGGTAGTGAATCGGATGGTGAATGCTCTTTCATTAGAGCTGTTTGCTGTCATTGATGACCGTTCCTCTGCTTTACGAAGCAGCAGGAGGAAGAAAATGCATACTGAGTATCCTTTGAATATATTGGTGTTCCCATTCTTCCGTACTGGTTTTCATCTAAACTGGACCATACACATATCTATATCTAGAGGTTATTTTAGGGTCTGAATTGCATTTTTAGAAGGAGATAGATCCAACCCCCCCCCAAAACAAAGTAAACAACAATTTGGGGAATTTAGTGAAAGTAAACTGATTATATGATCTTCATTACTGGGTCCCTCAAGATATTAAGTAAAAATAAATGGTATTATTTTCTTTTCAGTAATTAAAAAAATAATGCTTAATCAGTCCCATTCTGTTTAAAGAGTGTTTCTTAACCTTCATGGTCCAGCAACCCAGTTTTGCCTTTTTAAGTTCATCGGTGACCCACTAGCAACAATTGCAAATGGGGGTGGTCCACCTTGTTGTAATGAGCGTGATCAGAACGGTGGGGTGGCTCCCCCGGTTGTAAAATAGCATGATAGAAAGAGTGCCTGTTTCCGTTTGCAGTAACAAACAGTTAAAAGAGCGGAGAGACCCTTTGGCAAAACAAGCATGATTGAAAGAAGGAAGGGGATCCCCTTTGTGAGACGAGCACAGTTGAAAGGGGAAACATTGTGGAGTGCTGTCGATCACTTTGGCGACCCACCTTGACTAACTTGCAAAACCAACTACAGCAAGCCTCCACCCAAAAGTGGATTGTGAGCCATTGGTTGAGAACCACTTGTTTAAATCGCATGTTTTTGGTTCTTGGTTTAAGTTTTTCACAGTAATAGTAATTTTAGAAAGCAGCAAAATTTTTGAAAATATATAATAAAAATCCACCACCAAAAAAGAAGGTCCCCACTTCCATTCAAGACTTTTATCAGTCCTCCATAGAATTATATACATGTGCATAACTACACAAATTAAATTTAGTTTCTGTCCACCTAATATGATGTTTTGAAGTACGAAAGAAAAGGTAACTTTAGATTTAACCTTATGAGTGAAAGTGACTGAGAAGGACTTTCTTGTAGTAACAATGATAAAGCAAAAAGATCACACATATCACACACTCAAATTTACTTCATTAAGAACACTTATAAAAGTTACCTGTGTTAAAATAATGACATAACTTAGTGAAATTATTTATTTGAAAAAACGAATATAGCTTGACTTGCCTTAAACCTGAGACAAATTATATCGGAGCCAATTATGCCGAATTAGATTGCATGGTTGAGTGAATAGTGACTTTGTGGCATAATTTACCTGATGCCAGAGTCCTTATAGAGGATTTTTTTGCAGTTTGTGTTCTTTCGTAATTTTCATTTCAAAACAGTGCTCTGTTTTCAGATTTATAAAACTGTCACAGACCTATTTCCAAAAAAATGCGTCATCTAAAAATACACAAGTACAAGGAATGAACACTCAACTGAAAGACATATACCTATATATATTATCCAAAGTGTTGTGTGTGTTATTTTTGTTATTTCTAATGCTTTATTATTAGTCTTTATATAACTACAAACAGAAATTAAGTTGTCCTATGAAAAATGTGAACAGCTTTTTTGCATGTCATGCTGGACCAACAGTGAACATACTGGAGATCAACTGCGAAAAAATATTTTACACACAAAAGGCACACAGTTACAAATAATCACAGATGTATACATGAATGCCTTTCTGTGAGAAACTGAGCCTTCTGTATAGCTGTCTACTGTTGGACCTTGCAGTTGGATGTCAACTAACATATGTCCTCTTTCAAAATGGACCTGAAGTGTTTTAGTTAGTTATTAGAATACAAAGTTAATTGAAGTGTTTACCCGTTATATTGCCACTTCCCACTGCAGAGCTTTAAAACATTCATATAAGCAAGTCCATTAATAACAATAGTCTTGAAATATTCATTTTTGTTTAGGAAAAAGCAGCAGGATTTTCTTACCTTTTTAACTTTGACTATGCGGTACAGTATTTGTAAATATGATAAAATACAGGTATACAATTCTTGCCATCTTGTGCTGAAATTCATTACCTGAATATAATCTATATCTCAAGTTTTTTTCCCCCTTTTTTATTGTTTCTTTTTCCCTAGATTCAAGAAGAATCTGAAATGTGGAAAATGAGAGAGATGGAGAGGCAGGCTCCAAGGAATTATTCAAAATGGCCACGGTCAAAATCTCCCAGGTAAGTTTTCTGTTTTGTTTCTTTACACAATGTGCAGCAAAAGTCAGCTGTTGAAAGCTGCTCAAATGCCTTTAGAGTTTGCTCCAAAGTGGGATAAGATACCAAAGATCTTCAAAATACATTTAAATAGTTAGTAATAAACCATAAGAGAATGTTGTTTGAAGGAATTAAGAAACAAGAAAACAATAACAAAACTGCAACGTTGCCATACCCAGATCTTTTGTGTTACCTTACCATTTGAAGTAGCTTCACCACTTTCCCCTGTTTGTCAGTAACAGGGACTGTCTTTCCATCTCAGTTTCACTCATGCTGTGGAAGGGAGTAGCCTGAACTTTACTTCAGTATGCCACTTTGTACCCCTTGTTTATTTCAGAACAAATCTGTTGCCAGGAATAACTTGGAAAAATCTCAGGTGCACCAGATCATAGTCCTTTTTGCTAATTTTAGAGATTTTTGGACTTGAGAGCTATAACCTTTTGCTAAAATGACCAGGTCCCAAAACTATTTCTGGGCTTTCTGTTAAGGTGGGATTACTGACTCTTTTGTATCCACCTCATCTGTTTTTTTTTTTTTAATGTTCTTCACACTTAAAACCACAAACACATTGTATAAAACCATAAACACATTGTATCTTTTAATATGCGTTTCTTTTATACTTTCTGCCAGGTGGCTTTTTAAAAAGGGGGTTAATTGTGCACTTTCTGCATTTTTCTCCAACTACTGAATGTAGCATCAAATATTTAAAGTATGAAGTGGTTTTCAGTTCTTCAAATAAATGGTAGCATGAATACAACTTGGTGTTAAGTCTTTAGAGACCATTCAATATCAAATATAATTTTCCATTTTGACCTTTTTGTTCTAATAGTATTGTCTCCAAGGTTTGAATTTCATCTTGTTTATTTTTACTTACATGCATTATGTTTGATTTTTCAGAGGCAGAATGCGATGTGATGGCTATGATGATGATGAGAGAGAAGCAACCTCAACATACAGCTCTGAGAAGGACAGTCGGGAGGCAAGATATTGGACCAAGAAACTGTATGATTTTGAAGCCAATGATCCAAACCGGTACTTATATTTAATGGTGACTATGGTAATTTAGAAGAATAAATATTTGAAACAATATTTGTTTAAATTATAAAGTTCTATCTTTCACTTTAATTATACTTGTATAAATATACTTTTTAACACATCTGATGAAGCTATCCAGCCATTATGAATAACCTTTTTGAGTGGGTGTATAATAGGATTTTGGCATAGTAGGTAGCACTATAGCCTTATATCACTAGAATATTGGAACTGGTTTGTCATTGTTTCTGCATTGGGCATTGTTTCTCTTTGAGATTACTGTTTTTGTGGTTATTCTGGTTTTCTTCCCAATTTCTTAAATGTGAAAGATTCATTTTTCCTTCAAGGCAAGTAGTAAACATAATTTAATACTATATGATTTTATTATTTAAAAAGTTGTAAATAATAAAGCATTTTTCTAGTTAACTTTGCATTTTAATAACATTGTGACTTTGTTAGGGCACTTGCCAATTGCCTATTAATAAATGTTTTTCGAACTCTGCTCAAAGGCTACCGTTGGCATACACACGTTGCATTGTGGAGTTTAAAATATTTCACAACAAGGTAAACACAGTGCATCAAATGCCAAAAAAATAGGTAATGATAGACAATTTTTTTTTAAAAAAAAAAGGAAACATACTGAAGAAAACCCATCTTGTAGCTCTGCTTTAAAATTCCAGATTTGTGCTGACTAAGAAAAATAAAAACGGACTTCAATACCCCAAAAGCGTTTTTTTTGTCAGGAAATTCTGTCAAGCGAATATTTATGTAAAGCCATCTAAATTGAAAAAACCTCTAGAGCAAAAGCATCTGGCTGATTTTGGGAAACGTAATGCTGCTTTCCTTTGAAAAACGTCAACGCTTATGAAACAAGTGAGTACTTTCACACGGCAAGCAACAGTTTCAGACAGAGCACCAAAGTTTTTTTTGCCGTCGTATCGCATTGCCCATGTGAAGAAAGCTTGCACAATTGGAGATCTTATATTACTGGTGACCAAAGACATAGCTTAGGAATTGCTTGGTGAGGAAGCTTTCCGTAAAATTGACACTGTCCCATTGACAGGTATCTGACATGGCTGAGGATGTAACAGACCATTTACTGGAACAGGTTAAAAAAAAAAAAATAGCCCCTGGTTTGCATTACAGTTGAGCACAGCTTATTGTCTGTGTCAGATTTTCAGATTTTTTTGGAAATGGAAATTCTGTTGAGGAGCTTTTAAACTGCAAGGACTTGGGAAGACAGGGGAAGACAACAGGTGAAGGCTTTAATCAAATTTTAGACATGTTCATACAGGTACATTTTATTTGACTGGTCTTATTACGTGGACATTTGTATGGATGGTGCTGATGCCATGACAGGCAAGCATAGTGGGGTCTTTGCATTGATTAAGCCCAGAGCTCCAGAGGCCATGGATACACAGGAGAATGAATTGCAAC
This sequence comes from Polypterus senegalus, assembly GCF_016835505.1. Classification (NCBI taxonomy): domain Eukaryota; kingdom Metazoa; phylum Chordata; class Cladistia; order Polypteriformes; family Polypteridae; genus Polypterus; species Polypterus senegalus. The sequence goes on from NC_053162.1 coordinate 132,506,524, forward strand.
AAGTGCTTCAAGATGTTGTTAAAGTTGTAAATAGTATCAAAGCGCACCCTCTTAAACACAGGCTGTTTGCCAAGCTGTGTAGTGATACAGTATAGACCGCAGTCTTGAAAGCCTTTTGCTGCATTCTGAGGTCCGATGCCTGTCCTGCCAGGCAGCTTTCAAGTGTTTGATCTCCATGAAGGGATGTGTCCGAGAACTTGCAGTTTTCTAGCTATTTAGACAACCGGTTGTGGTTTCTAAAGCTCTTATGTATTTGGCCAACATACTTCAACTTTTAAATACTTTGAATCAAAGAATGTAGGGAAATGATCACAGCATACTTTATTTGCAAGATAAGTTTGTGCGTTCAGATAGAAAGTCAGACTTTGTAAGAAAAAGCTAAACAAAGGAAATACTGTAATATTCCTACTCATTTACCAGGAGCTATGAACGTCTAATTTCACCTGCAGACTTAGTCCTGCCTTTAACATTGTCACATCTGACATACCTGAAGGAATACTTTAGTGACTATTTCCCGGACCTGGACAATCATCATTTAAACTGGATCAGAAATCTGTTTGAGTCCAGAACTGAAGAGGAATGTCTCGATTTGAGGTAACAAAAGCAATTAATTGAAATAGCCAATGATGGAAGTTTGAAAATGCAATTCTCTGCCATTCTAATGTCAGAATTTTGGAGCAGTCTTAGAAATGAATACCCACTCTTGAGAGTTGCCTCTCACCAGTTGCAGCAACACACCTGTGTGAGGCAGGTTTTTCTGCATTGAAAGTACTGAATACCAAAAATCGAGCATGTTTGATAAAGGAAAAGTATACGAGATTCTCCCTTAGCCAGCTGTAACGCAGAGTGGACAAACTGTGCTTGTACATACAAGCCCAAAAGTATCACTAGGCATAGGGGGAGTTTTATTTATTTATAATGAGTAGCCTATTTTTTCCATAGTAAAAGTGCCTTGTTTTATATAGTTTTATAACATGCACTTAACAGGTTGTAGGTCTTTATAACAGTTTATTTGGGATACAGTATGTCATTTTTTTGGATGGTAATAGGTGGGGCGTCCTCAGCCTAAGGTAAGTCTCTTCATATCCATTGCATGAAAAAGGTTTTGAACACTTGTCCTAGAGCACAATTGCAGAGGTGTGTTATTTGCTCAGTGTTGCAGTTTATCTGATAGAAAGTCTTTTAAAGGATCGCCATCAGCCTCTACCAAAACGCGACATGGGCTAGAACCTGCGATAAGTTGTTTTTTCTCGTCTTTCTAGCTCTTTTACATTATATGGGATGATTTACTGCCTTAGTAAGCTGGAGATCCCTTGAATAAATAAATATACAGCTGTCCTTGCTGACTTCAAAACAATTATGTAAAAAAAATTCACAGCACTACATAAGATAAATTAATTTTTCACAAATGCCAAAAGCCATATGTTCATCATCCATTTTTGAACCTAAAGCACAGAGAGCTGTGAGTTTGTGGTGCAAAGCAGAAACTACCTCTCGATGGTGATTAAAATTTATGTCAAATGTAAATATGACCAAATAAATATTGAAAGCGATGAGCTTCTGGGTACTTTTAATGTATCCATACTTTCTAGTCACGTGATTATACAGGTCAAATTCTGTTATAACTAATATCTTTATTACGAAATTTTCATTACAACGAAGTATTTTTATGGTCCCAACTGTTTTCCCCATATGACGCGAGAATATAGAAATCTCATTATTACGAAGTACATTTAGCAGATACTTTCATTATAATGAAGTGCCCAGAAGACTTTGAAATGCCTGAATGAATCATCTGCAGAGCGGCTAGTTTGGTGGCCGCAGCTCAGTTGTGCACAATGATCCCCAAACAGAAACATTTGTAATTTTTTTTTTCTTTCTTCAAACTTTCCTTGTACTGTTTTGTGTGTTTTTTTTTTTTTTTTGCCTTTTTTGTTTCCTTCAGTTTTCAGTGATACCTTTTGCTTATTGCTCGTTAACATTTAAAAATCATCTATTGGAATTTTAACTCATTGTCACTCTCCTATAGAAACGGCAGACACAAAACAGCGTTAACAGTTCATATTAGAAAAAAGAACTACATTTTTGCAGCTCTCGATTGCGGGGGGAAGAAAAAGATGTTGCCAGTAAATTCAGAATTTCGCCATCGATGCTGTCAACTTTCTTGAAAGACCAAGCAAAAAAAGAAAAAAAATCTCGGGTTGCAAACGTATGTGAACTGCTGCATTTGAAGATGTCGAAAAAGCAGTTATTATGGGGTTCAGAGATGCTCGTTCAAGAAACATTTCTATTAATGCGGCACTCATTCAAGGTAAATGTGAGGTTTGTAAACTCTCTTGGGATCTCCCCTAACTAGACGACATGCCAAAGAGCATCGCGAAGTCCGATCTCCGCGTCTATGGAAGACTGTTTATCTGTTGACAGGGCAACAGTTGGCTCAAAGATATTCAGCGTCTCTCGGCTATGCTGCGTCTCTCTGCCAAAGCAAACAGAACAGATATCGATGGGTGATGCAGCCTGACTGCTGTGTCTGTGTATAGCAGAGTGGCAGATCACGCTACAATAAATAAGTGTGCCGTTCCTGTTTCAAGCTGAATAAAGTTGGTTTTCCTAAAGTACTGAGACTCTGCCTCGAGTTTTGTGGTGCAAGACAGGGACTTATAGCGCGACCCCGATCTTTTATGATTTGCTTCTGTGTCACTTCACAGACAAACAATCTTCCACAGACGCTGCAATCACGTTTTGGGAAAGTGTATTATCGTAAGGAAATGCTGAGAAAAATTTGTAGTTGTAGGCAGGAGGAGATTAAAATGAACACAAAAGAAGCTTTTGAAATGATTGCATATGCTTTGGTGCAAGTTAAAGAAAGCACTATAGTAACAAATACAGAATCTCATTACAACGAAATTTTTGTTCTAACGAAATATTTTTAGGTCCCTGGGAGTTCGTTATAACGGAATTTGACCTGTATAAGGAATTTTACAATGTTGTATGCCATGGATAGCTTGATTTATTGATTGTTTAGACATATACACTGTGCAATTCTTTTAATGTTCCTTTTTTATACTTTAGGCATTTACTAAGTTCAAAACTGGATAAATGGGAACAGAATAGAACTGAACATTCTTAAACCAGCTCAGCCACACTCCGTTTCGGTGGGTGGGTGCTGGAGCTGATCTTGGCGTCATTGGGTGCAAGGCAAGAATCATTCTTTGATCCACTCAAACACTCCCAAGCTCAAAAAAGGCAAATTTTCATTTTTCAGTTCACCTAACTTAAGTGTTTGTGGATGTGGGAGGACAACTTTTCATTTAAAGTAGAACTTAAAAAAGTGTACTTGTTCACAATACATGATTAAACAAATATTTTCATGACATTTATTAGCCATTCTGTGACACAAAATATCAAACATCATTTGTCACAAAGTCATCTAAATATGAAGGTGAGAAGTGTGTCCCCTTTAAAACTAATATAAAAATAACAAAGCTGCTGTTAAGGTAAAAATGTTTTGGGTTAAACTGACTGAATCTGAAGAAATAGGTTTAATATGATGTAAAACATATAAGTAGAGTATAATAGATATATGATATTGTATAGTATGTAAATAAATGCAACCTTCAGTATTAGATGCTACATAAAATAACACTTGATAAAGTTAAAGATATAATTGCACGATTCAAGTATCAAATTTGTTATGCATTCACTGTTTTCCAGAACTTAGACTGTAAAAGAAGACTATAACTTTTTCTGCAAACAAATTAAATTCCCCTAAACTTTCAGAAAATTTTCAGAAGGCTTTTGAAAATTTGCATATGTGTCTTCCGTAGATTTACTGAAATTTCACAAAAGTATATATAACTGCAACTGAATCCATTTTTTCAGAGTGCATTTGATAACACTAATAGTAATATTGTTAGTCCTCTGCACATAGTATGAAGATTCTAACATGACACTCTCCCTGTCTCAACTCCTAAGCATTAAGCACTTCACATGTCCTATAGAAATGTTTTTTGTGAAGGAACTCGCTACAGTGTAAAAAGTGAGCTGTACTTGATGCCCCACTAGATACCTTGGTTGAAAAAGGGAAACACTTTTTTAGTAAGCATGAAGTATTTTGATGGTAAATTGAACTTAAATAATTGAATATCATGAGAATATTTTAGAAAAGATGGTCCAGTGGAAATAAGTTTAACCCTCTTGTCCCTGCATGAATTTTCATTAATAAATAAGTAGACTAAACTATTTCAGTTCCATTTAAAAATCTTGTTTTATATACCATATCACATGAATCTAATCCAAAAAATGTGAAAAACACTGTCTATAGACACAAATGAACTTAAATGTAAACATTGCTGAAACATTTCTGATCAATTAAATATTTTCTTTCAGATGGGGACACAGTGGTTTTAAAGAGCTATATCCAGAAGAGTTTCAGACAGAAAGGTATTGTACCATAATTGTCATAGGAGGCTAATTGTACATTTTGCATGTGGTGCAGACAAACGGCTATAGTATCTATTGTGACTGAAAAACACAGTATTTTAGCTTGATAGGTTTTCTTTTAGGTAATGGAGTAAAACTGTTACTCGACACTCTAGTATGAACATAAAAATAAATATTTTTGTTTGAATTGTATTTTTACATATAATCTCTAAGTTTAATGTTTCAGTAGTCAGTTTTGCTTTGCCTGTCTTTACTAATTATGCTTATGCTTTTCAACTTGTGTATTTCTTTCACATCATTCTCTTTTTTTTTTTGTTCTGTTTTTAATTCTTTTTTTAACATCAGCTCTGAATTGCTTTTTTGAAATATATAATGATTGCTGTTACCTAGTATAAACATTTTAGGTTTATGGTCCTGTGATAAAAGAAGTCTAAATTTCAAACTCTTAAGCTTTGCTTTTATGTAAACATGCACTTCTTCTCAATCTTGGAATTTAACTTTCAAGTGACTTATTGCTAATTATTATTTTTGTATTATTCTTCCACTAATGCTTCATTGGAGATAATGTAGTATGAGAGGAATGGCATAAGTAATTTTGATATTATTTGTTTTAGTTTCATTTCTTCTTTTGTGCTATCTGCATTTGATTTTAGAAAAGAGAAGAAATTAATAATAGAAACATCTGTTTTCATTGAACTTAACAATGCTCATTAAATGTAGAGCTTTTCTGAGCAAAATCTGAGCATTCAATTCTAATTCTGTAGTAGATGCATGTTTCTAGGAAAATATTTGCCTAGATATAGGGTAGATAAATAGCAAAAAAAAAAAAAACAACAAATTAGTTTAAAGCCATTTCACTACAATTATTCATTGGTATTCCAAAAGTATATTATTTTAAATGTGCTGAATTTCAGAATTTGATGAATTTTAAATTTGAAACTGTCTGTGTTTCAAAAAATAAACCTATCATTATCAATAAATGATCAACTGTTCTTTGCTCAGATGAGAACTAGTTTGGATTCCATCTTAGTGATTTTACACACATTAACATTTGGGCAATTTAGTGTTGTCTACTCAATAGTTTAGTTTTGAATAAGATCAAACTGAGCCTGTTCAGTTTTTAATTTTCAGTTACCCAACTCTTATTTGTGGCAATTTCAAACATGTCTCTCTATTTTAATAAAAAAATTTTGGAAAGAGAGACGAGATGTGATTTTCACAGAGAGACGCTTTCACGTCTCGCGAGACGAGACTTTGTGCCAAGAGATTTAACCATGCCCGGGACCAGAAATAAAAGACAAAGAGCAGATGACAAAGTAGAATGTCGTAAAGAATTCAAAAATGTTGTCATGATACACATGCAGAGCAGGTTAGAGATAATGGAAGTACGAAAATCCGAAAGTCTCAAAACATTGATAGTAAAGATTGCATATACTGTAGATGTTACAGAACTTTTTATAATGAAGATATGTAACAAACAAGTTAAATCTAAGTAGGAAGTAATTTTCCAATAACCTAATGGGCATTATATCTGGAAACCATAGTGTTGGTTATAATTTCAGGTGAATCTGTTATTCTTTAATAAAAACAGCCCTTCCTAATGAGTTTAAGATACTGAAATCTCTTCCATTCAATTTTTAGTGACAGTGATGAAGAAAATGTGAAAGAAAGTAAACATTCAGGACATTCTGCAAAATCATCCACCCAAGAGTCAAGAAAAAGAAAAAGGTCCAAGAAAGCGAGCAGAAAAGAAAAAAAAAAATCTGCAAAAAAACACAAGAAAAGAAAAAAGGAGGAGAACAGTGAACTAGAAAGTGAAGATTCAAGCTCAGATGAGAAATATAGCAAAAAAAGGCGAGCAAAAAGAAAGGTAAAAAAGTCCAAAAAAGCAAAACTCAAAAGCAAAAAGGATTCATCCAGAGAGAGTGATTCTGGCAGCTCTGAGGAGGAACAACAGAAACAGACTCAGAGAAAGAAGAAAAAACATCATCAAATGAAAATGGAGGAGACAACTGTAAATCATGAAATAAAGAATAAGCGCAAAAATTGGAAAATAGCAAATGACGAAAAATCGGAAGAAAGTTCAGAAGATTAGAAGAAACAAACTTGATTTTATTCCCTTTGAGTGAGTGAAAGTACTTGTTGATCACATTGGATCATTAGGTGTACAGCACCTGCAAAGCTGATATTCCAGCTCTTCTCAGGGCATGTTTTGAACCCTCATTTGAAATGTCCACCTTTAGTAACAAAATCACTGCGAGTGAACTTTTTCCCCTTCTTTTCAGGCTTTTAATATTTCAACTTCACTTTCTGGGTATAAAAGCCAAAGATGAAAAGTGATTTACAAAAAGTGTTTTTCTTTTTTATGTTATGTACTGTATATTCCAGAGTAATTTGTTATTTTATGAAAACGAATTTGGTTGAATATTCATTCAACTTTATTTTTTTGTAATAATATGATTTACATGCATGTATGCATGTAGAACTGTTGAAAATTTTAAACAAACCTATCACGAGAGACCTTCATACAGAATTCACTTTATATAAGAGCACTGATCAGTGGCTTCTCTAACATAAACTAGACAGGAGAAGTCACTTGGGGGAACAAGATATTACCAGGCTCCTGTTACTGAAATTGTGGAGGTAACAAATGATATTTTGGTGTCAGTTTCTCACAGATTTGGATGCAGAGTTAGTCACTGGAATATCTGTACAGTGTGTTTTCTATTATCAAGTGTATATTTTTTTATTTATTTTTTTTTACCAAGCAAATGCAATATGTGAATTATCCAGATGTCCACTAATAGCCCTCAGGTTTACTAAGATAATGCTAAATAAAGTATGGGTTATTCTGACAGATATTAGCTGCAATTGAAAATTTTTGAATAATGCTTTCTTAACCTGAATGTTAATTGAACTAAAAGTGAAGAGGAAATATTAAAGTGTAATATATTTATTATGTATGCCAGATTTAGGAACTTTTAAAATGACATAGCTCAATTCTAGCTCTATCCACTGAAAAGTGCACTTTTAGAATTTTATTGAATTTGCCATTTTCATCATGGATTTAATTTTTAAACATCTAAACGGTTATGATGCAGGGTATAATATTCATGTTCTCACATTCGCTATGTTAAAGTTTTGTATAGGTTGAACATTTTCAACTTTGTACTTGGCCACTTCCAAATAATTTCCATGAGCATTAAATTATTTTTATTAATTATGTATTATTCTTATGTTTTTTTCAGTTTTATTATAGTGTTGTGCTGGCTTTTTTTATTGCAGTGTATTTCTTCGTATACTTTTTTAAATGCTTCAGAATTTTAATTTGAGATATTTTAATTGTGCATTTTATGTGAAATGCCCTAAAGTAAGAATACTCTTTTTTGGCACAACAAAGTCTCTCTCTCTCTCTCTCTCTCTCTCTCTCTCTCTCTATCTATCTATCTATATATACACTGTATATGTGTATATATATATATATATATATAATGTGTGTTTTTTTTTTTTTTGTTTTGTTTTTTTTTTTACCCTTATCAGAAAATGTAAAATCAAGGCTCTTTAAAATCCCAATATTATTAACTAATTCTGGTATGCCTGGCATACCATTTCTCATTACTTTTTCAGTAAATAATGCACAGTTTTGTGGTACATTTCTGTCCATAGTAGGAAAGTTGTAATTTTGCTCATAATACAGAAAAAACTAACAATTCCTCCATTTTTAGTGTTTTACCAATTATCCACTTTGGTTTGCTTTAAGTTGAGTTAATAAATATGTATTTTTAATTATTTTCCCATTTAATACAAATTCTGCAGTAAACCACTGAAGAGCTGAAAGTTTCTGAATATATATGTATACTCTTTTAAAAAAAAAAACTCAGATTTTTCTTTAAATGCTCCTATGTTACCCAAAAGTTCAGAACCTTCTAAAAATGAAGAAGTGCTATATACATTCAATCAAGTTGGGGGTGCTAGGCAGCCCTCTGTGAGAACCAGACCATGTTTGAATTTGTAACTCCTGTTCAGCAATGCAGCATCCGGCCGTATGGTGGGTTGTTTGTGTGTGCTATACGTAGGTTTTCTGTTTGCATCACATTTATTGCAGAAAAGACTAATTATAATTAAGTGGTGTGTAAATTACTAATGTTTTTAAGTCCATTATGTCCCTCAGATATCCTTCTCGATACAGCATAACAGTATGCTTCTGATCAGTAATACTATTGGTCATGCGAAAGAAGAAACAATTAAATGACTTTAACTCTTGTGTTAAGAAGGCACGGTTAAGGCCATCTTTGGAGCAATCTTTTATATAGTACTAGGGGGCTTCGCTCGCCCACCCCTGGGTTTGGTTAACCGGATATACAATTTAAAGACATTATTTTAATTGGAATTATTACATACTTTTTCGATTTTATGTTGCATCACTTCTCCGTGATCATAACACCTGACCGAATTGTGGTTTCTTCGAAATTAAATTTGTCGAAGCTTTAATTGTTGCGGGACCACAGATTCTCAATGCGTATGGTCCAGAATCGTGTAAATCTACGTTTTGAGCATTGATTGATGCAAACGTGAAAAAAATTATTGTAGACTCGGATATTTTGCCTGTAGTGTTTGTGGATTTCCCTTTCACCAAACAGCAAATCTTTTAATTCTCACAGATACGCCTCTTCATTGGGAGGCAACACTACTTTTCCCTGATGGCAACACAAATTAAATGATCTACAAGTCTCTGACTTAAACCTTAAATCCAAACAATACCCACATGCTTCTGACATATCACCTATGTCCATATATTCAATCTATTTTTGGTGTTCTGTTATTTCACAGTGTAATAATTTCCGTTTGTTTGTGCTAATGCAACATATTCTTTAACTTCCTCTGTATGTGTATTGCGCCAATGTTTTTGAACGTCTTTATGAAGTCTTTTATTTCTGACCCGGATTTGACCTACGAGGTTTTCAATTCAACTTGGTCCGTGCTGATTATTACTTTCATTTATTTTCAGAATTTGCACATAGATTATTATTTTTCTTTTTTGCATTTTTTTTTTGCCGCCTTTTCTCTCCAATGCCTTTTGAGTCTCTTTTCAAAGTGCTGCTGTTTCTTCTTTGCTTAGTCATTGACGTGTCATCTAGAATGTATAACATTTTTAAGAGCTGAGCGCACATGAAGTGTGTCTGCCAAAAGCATTCCAACAACTGAGAGGTTAGATGTCCGTGATTTTGTTTTAAATTGGTTGTTCTCATGGGATATCAAATTGTCTTTCCGAGAAGGTCATGTCTCGACCCAAGATTTTTTTATATAATAGATAAATTTTATTAATAAACCTCCATCTTGCTGATTTCTATGGCTAGCCAACTGAAATTGTTTACAACATGGTTAACATGTAGACCTATATGAGGCTTTACTAGAATAAATGTTGGCTTTCTCTATAACCCAGATACATGCATGTTAGTTTTTTTAGCAAAACTAAATTGGCCTTTTGTAAGTCGAGATTTATGGGCTGGGCTAGCATCCAATCCAGTGCTAGTTTTTGTCATATACCTGATGCTGCCACATTTAATTTTGGATCACTACCACCCTGTAATAAAAATGTGAATTTAGAAAAGTAATGGATATTTGCTAGGAAATATGCATCAGCTACATACATTTTGTTTGTTTCTGTTTAAATACTCCAGTTGCAATACATAAAAATAAACCTAGATGTTCATAAAGTAATCATTTTAGTTTATACCACAAGTGTTTGAATTTCAAGAAGCTGTAAAATGCTGAGATGTACAAGTATACTTTATATTAAAAACATTTCCCCACAGTTGTGCTAAAATAATGAAATATTGAAACTATAAAGAGACGCATAAGGTAGCAATGTAACCTGATATACACTTGACCTTTTCTGTTGTAAAAAGTATACTATTGCAGTAAGTTTACTACAGAGATTCTTTGTTACAGGACTGTGTTCAAGTTCAGGTGGACCACAAAGTCTCCCTTGAGATGCAATAAAAATTGATGGATTTAAGTAGCACCAAAAGTAAATTGTGGGCAAACGTACATGTGGACTGAGCAAGTATAGAATTGAATGGATTTATTGTCTCTTGTTTTGTTTTTCCCGTGAAGGAGAGAGGTTTTGATAGATTTAAAGTTGGGATAGTGAGGGTGGCAGTGGAGTTGAACGTAGAAATGAGAGAGACATGGGTTATATCTTGTTTATAATATGGCATTTTAAAATAAAGGAGTGTTACTTCAGACTCATGTTGAGACTTGTTTTCTGAACTTTATACTTATCCATGAAAATATATAACTTAATTATTTTATCTGAAAAGGTTTTGATGGTTTATTGCTTGAAGGACATTTTTTTGAAATCCCATGCACTCTATACATTCTCAGAACAAGTGCTTTGTTATGTTTGGGGGTTATATGACATTTTTGGAACAAAATAACTTTGCAACTAAAATATACAAGATATGACAAGACAGGTAAAGTAACTGTACTGGCAGATGTATTATTTTTTGTGTCATAATTAAAGATCCATGTTATGTATGTATGTATCTTGTTAGAGCTGTTCAGCTGAAGTGGGTGGCCTTGTGATGTTTGTGAGAAACACAGAGTCTGTGCTATGGTGGATTTTTGTCACTTCCATTTTTCCCTATAATGTCAGAGTGTTTTATTCATTGTCCGTATAAAGGAATGACATATGTTTACATGGGAATCAAAACTTTTTATTCATCCTGTATATTTTCTTATTTTTTTAAAATAAAATATTTTTATCTAATTGTTTCATTAACTGTATCACTACTAGTATTGTTATGCTGCTACTATTTCATCACAATTTTAATTCGTATGTAAAAATTTAGATTTTATTTATTTGAGAAATTTAAAAATATTTTAATGAAACCTGTCGGGCAACTCCAGGGCAGGCTACCTAGAGTGTTACTTATTAGTAACCTTTTATACATTTCTTCAAAGAGTTTGCTTTTTGACTTGCTACCGTTTTACTGTTTTAACTCGGGTTCGAACCTAACATGAGCCCAAGTAACCATCTTTGATACTCGAAATACAACCAAAGCAGCTTGTTCTTGTTTTCCTGTTTGTCAGTCTTGCATTTGCATTCTTGGATACAGATCCTCCAAAAACTGTTTCTTCTTTTTCCTACTATGGGAGTCTTCTGTTCTCTTAACTGGTCACTTTTCACTCCACTCATCATCACATTTCTTCTTTGTATCAGTTCTCCATGCTGAACACATTCCAATCACTGTACCTGGTTACATTTATTATTCTCTTCATTGCTTTAGCTCCATCACCTTCTGCACTTGTAATATTATAGCATGACTGGGGACACAGGAGCAGATAAATACAGTGATCACCCTTCCCCCAACTTCCTTGTTTGTAGTTTATTTGGCTTAACTTAACTTTCACACTTTGACATTTCTTTTTCCAAACATTTTTGAAATGTGGGACGGTTGCATAGGAGCTAAAAAAAACCCATTACTAACCCCTTGTCATTCACATGTGCCTGAAAGACTGAAGGTTACTCTTACAAGTCACCAGTCTTGCCACCAGGTACTGCACTCTTCAGGCTGTATACTTGGTGACCTTGTAATACACACAAGTTGTATACCTGGCATTGGCATAGAGATACAGTGGCCTCCACTATTATTGGCACCCCTTGTAAGAATTATAAGTGTTAGAAAAAGATCACTGTTTGATGAAGAACTGTCATCTTGCACTGAAAAAATGAGAAACATCTAACCTTTACTTAAAACAAGTTCAATCAAAAAAAAAATAAAGCCCTCAATAACAGCACAGAGTCTTATCTTGTAATCTCTCTATTATAAAAAAAAAAAAATCCTGCAGAGAAACAGTAGGGTGAAGATACGTGATCTTCATGTTAAGATCACGGAAGACACTTAAAAGACCTGCGAGACTAGAGAGATTGGCCACTGAGCATCTCGTGGGGACCTTTAACATGAGACTTTGTGCCAAGAGTTGGACCCAGGACTGACATAGAACATGCCCTACTTACAAATAAATAAGAGCAAGGGCAGCCAGCCACACACACTCATTCATATTTTGGCTTTGAGCACACACAGATCCAGGGCTCTCAGCGCATATAAAGTGTATAAGGACAATACGTTATAAATGAAAATGACTAAGCGAAGAAGAAAGCAGCGTGGAGAAAAGAGACGCAAAAGTGTTGGAGAGAAAAAGGGCAAAAAAGAAAAAGAATAATCTAGGTGCAAATTCAGAATCTAAGGAGAGTAATTATCAGCCCGGAACAAGCGGAATTGAAAAAAAGCACGTCCGATTGGGATGTTGGCGCTATACACATGCAGAGCAGGTTAGAGATTATGAAAGCAGTGGAATTCGAAAGGCTCAAGAAAAAAATAGTTGGCGCGATACACATGTGGAGAAAATGAAAGAATATGAGAGTAAGAAAATAAATTAAAAAAAAAGTAAAGATGGCATTAGCGCAAACAAGTGGAAATTGTTACTCGAAAAAGGGAAAATAATCACTACAGACCAGGTGTCGTAAAAAAAAAAAAAAAAAAAGCAGGATAAAGTGAGGTCAGAAATAAAAGACAGAGTAGAAAACAAAGTAAAACATCATAAAAAGGTTAAAAAAACAAGGTGGCCAAACACATGCAGAGCAGGTTAGAGATAATGAAAACTGGAATTCAAAAGACTCAAACAAAAAAAAAATGTAGGCACAAAAAACAGAAAAAAATGACCGTGTCAAAAAAAAGAAAGTAAACATCGCATTAGTGCAAAGAAAGAGAAATTATTACTCGGAGAAATAACAAAAAGGCGAATAGAGATTGATTATATGGACACAGGTGATATGTCAGAAGTATGTAAATATTGTAAGGCTTTGAAATTTAAGTCAAGAGAATTTCAAAAATGGAGTTTACCTCGCCTGCATTTATTGGTTACTTTGCAAAAAAAATGATTAACTGCTGATGATGTACATCGTTTTGTCTGTGCAGAAATTCCAATCAGAGAAACCTATCCTGAATTATGCTACGAAGTCATTAAACGCGTCTTACTGACCTCACTTAAAAGATTCAGCATATTGGGACTCGAAAGATTCCAAATATTGTTTTTTTACAGAAGTTATCAAATAAAAGTGAAACTAATGAAATAGCAACAATTCAAAGAAAAAAAAATCTTAAAAGTGTGTATCTGGAAAAACAAAAACGGGGGTTAGCGAGCAGGGGACAAAGCCCCCTAGTCTTTTATAAGGTTGGAGAATACATATCCTAATATTGCAGGGTTGATTTGGACATATGTTTTGGTTCATTATCCTGCTCGAAGATCGAATGACGACCCACTTTTGAGTTTCCTGGTAGAGGCAGCCATGTTTTGATTTAAAGTCTCCTGATATTTCATGGAACCCATGATGCCATATACCCTAATAACGTTTCCAAAGCCATTGGAGGAAAAACAGCCCCACAACATCACAGAACCTCCACCTTATTTCACAGTCGGGACAAGGTTCTTATCATTATGGCCATCCATCTTTTATACCAAACCCACCTTGCGTGTTTATTGCCAAAAAAATTTATTTTTGTTTCATCAAACCATAGAACACTGTTCCAGTCAAAGTTGTAGTAACATTTTACAAACTCTAGGCATTTACGTTTGTGGATAATTGACAGAAAAGGCGTCTTTCTGGCGTAGCTTCCAAATAATCTGTTGGCATGGAGATGCTGTCTGATGGTCATTCTGGAGACTTGATAATGTCAGTATTTCACTTTTTCTTGCAGTCCACCAACAGTTCTCTTTGAGTATATTATTGCTTCTCTTAACATCCTTTTCAGTGTATGTGGGGGTAAAATAAACTTGGGTTCTCTTCCAGAAACGTTTTTCACAGTTCCAGTTGATGACCACTTTTTTTATTATTGCCCTAACTGTAGAAATTGGCATTTTCACACGAGTAGCTAATTTTATAGCTATTCCCTGCGTTAAGAAGGGCAACATACTTGTGCTTCATTTGGATTGAGTGTTCTTTTTTTTTCTTTGCCATGATGATGGTTGGCTAAGCAATTTGGTTCTGTGTCTCCTCACATTTGTATCCCAGTTAATTAGGAAGTCATTGATTTCAGCTGGAAAGTTTGTATACACTCCAATCAACTTAACAATGTCCAATTTAAATTGGAAACATGCGTCAGTTACATTGTTTCACATTAAGATTTCCAAGGGTTCCAATATTTTTTAATGAACTTGTTTCAATTAAAAGTCAGGTGTTTCTCATTTTTTCAGTGCAAGATGATGGTTCTTCAGACGACAGATCTTTTTTCTAATATTTCTTACTAATTTTTACAAGGGGAGCCAATAATAGTGGAGGCCACTGTAGTTGTCCTGCTGGTGGGGTATCTTAACAGGCCAAAGGGAGGTGCAAGAGACATGAGTGTGTTGTTGGAGGGAATGGAGATGAGTAATCAGCTGTTATAACACAAAACACAACACAAATAATCTTTGCCTCCAAAAAATGTAAGTTTGTACAAAGTACTGTTGGATGTCATGCCTTGTATTGAACCTTCAAAGTCAAGCAATCAAGCAGGCATTAATTTCTATAGTATTAAAACCTCAGTATTGGGCACCTTTCTACATATTTTCAATATCCTACAATTTATGTAAGAAATGCGTGAGAAGTGCATTATTGGGTGAATTGCTTTGTGTGAGTGTATCTTTCTATATAATACGCTACCGTGGCCGCTCGTTTGTCTGTCCAGGATTTTAAATCACCTGTAGCTCATAAACCATTTGAAGTATTGATCTGAAATTTGGTACACATATACTACGTGACGTCTATGATCTGCTTTCGGGGTGATGATTTTATTACTCATTGTTATTTTATTGTAGGATCAACTCTCTCCAGAGCGCAGCAGGGTGGCTGTGCAGCGCATCCGTATGGGCCCGTTCTCATTCCCTACCACCTTCGCTAATCATTCTTGAGGCAGATTGAAGACTTAAGTGCCAGCTTAAGTGAAAAATTAAAGAAAACGTATTAAGTAATTGCAACACAAAAACTAACTTAATCAGTTTTAATGCGAAAAGATGCCGACGAAAAAAGAGAAGCAGCAGGCCGCTAGGGTGGAGAAAAGAAGAGCTGCTGAGGAAGCAGCAAGCGCATCAACCTCTGACCAAACGAATGCTAAACAGAGACAGAGGAAGAGTATGAAAACGAGAAATCCTCAAGTCAAGTGTATTCACTGCACGTTATCGTGCAGTACACCATTACTGGTATAATTATAACTACTGTTATCCTCTTCATAAGTTTGTGCCAGTAATATTCCAGAGGGCCCACGCATTGCCCGCCTACCCGCAGTAATGTAACTGAAACTTGATCATACAGTTATCAAAATCTTGCACTTTGATTGCAACACGTGTTGATTATTTCATGTAGCTGAACATTCATAGACTCACTTAATGAGATACTTGAAATAGCCACTTTGATTGCGTATCTTTCTCAAAACTTCTTGCTTTTCAAGGAACGCCTTTGAAGTCTTAACAGTCAAATAGTACACTTAAGTGAAGTGTATAATGGTGCCTTGAATTTGGTTTCTGTTACTGTTTTTTCATGAGTCAACGCCTTCAGGACTTGAGGTGAACTTTACTTGGTCCTCATGTCTAATTATTTTTGTGGTTAATAGCCTTCACACACTGGACCTTGAAGTATTGTGCACATACGTGTACAGTCGGCCTGCATGGAAAACAGACATACTTAGGCAAAGTACAACTGTATTTGAGATCCACATTTGGTCTTAAACAACTGGTGGGTCAGACTGTCCCAGTTTATTATCTCATTCACTTTTATGGAAATTAACTTTGCATTACCATAATCAACTGCTCAGTAAACTTAGTTGTGTTGTTATCATTTTATTTATTATATATTGTTAATTAATGTATTTTGAGAAATTCCTATTTTTCAAGCTTTAGCAGTAGATAATTACCATTCAAAAGAAGACTGAGTGACTGTCCTCACATGTTCTTTTCACTCTGATTTTCCGGCCCAACAGCAGGTCTCCGCTATTATCCCAGTCTTCACTAGTACTCAATATGGCTTTTCCAGTTACCTGCTCCATTTTACACTCCGACAGTAAAGTGTTCAAGAAAATTACATTTGGCGACCCGTAAGGTGGGCCCTGATTGATTTTCATGTGATTATTGGAGTGTTTCCTGCTACTCTACAGTGCGAAGAAAGCCTGAGGTGTATTTATTTTTTTCTCCAGCCATCTGGAGTTTTTTTTTTCTGTCCTCCCTGGCCATCGGACCTTACTTTTATTCTATGTTAATCAGTGTTCCCTTATTTTAATTCTTATTTATTTTGTCTTTTTTCTCTTTCTTTATCATGTAAAGGACTTTGAGCTACATTATTCGTATGAAAATGTGCTATATAAGTAAATGTTGCTGTTGTCAAAAGCAGCTGTGTTTGGCCATGAAAAAGCAGATGTTTTCTCCACAGCCCCAGCACGTGACCATTTGGTGGGGCAAGGAAACCTTGGTTTTGCAAAACTGGCAGTTGGCACTCTTTTGTTGTGATGTAGTATTCTTGAGGCTCTGTGTCTGGGTGATTAAGGCTTGCAGCTCATTCTTTATGGCATCATTGGGAGCACGGGCAATGTCTATAACCTCAATCCTTTTAGGGTCCCAAACACAATCCTCCTCCAGACCACTAGGTACTGCTCTCATACCGCAATTTGGTGGTACCCAGGCAGTATCGTAGCCATTGCTGTGCCAGGTTTTCTGCATTGCGTTGTTATCAGTGTCGATTTTTTTTACTTTCCCCACATCAACCTTCAGCTTTAGGGACACTCTGTCAGTTGGTGGATTATTAATAGGATATCTGTCAGCTTTCTTCTGGTCACGGCTTATGTAGACACCAGGGCCAAGCATGCCATCCCTGGACTGATTAAACCCATTTCTGATGATGTGTCTTGCATTATTGACAGAGGTGCCATGGTACATTGTGTAGAGCCGTCCAGCCGTGGGCTCCTGTTCAGCGGTCAGATGCTGATCGTCATCGTATGAAACTTCCCAGCCATAGAAGTCCACTGATGTGCTATTACTCATCTAGTAATAAAAGGAAAAAGTGGTTAGTGGGAGGAAGAGGGAAAGTCCTTAGCCCTGTTAAGAAGTTTCAGTAGCATGTTTACATTACATTAATTTACTAATACATCACATAATTTATTTTTTCAGCATCTCCTGCCCAACTTAAGCTGTGCCCCTATAACCTTAAAAGGATGAAGCGGCCAGATGGTCTCATTCTGTCAATGGGCTCTTCCCTCCATCAAGGCCACTCCCACCAATCCAAAAGACGACAGATCATGCATCACAGTGGGAGCTCTTTATAATTTTAGAATGTTTATTTCATACACATGACTATTAAATTCTGTTACCCCATATGATATAAAGTAGCGACGTCTTTAAAGTGTCCCACATCTAATTAATTGTGTTGCTATCCAAAAAAGTAAAGCAAAACAAAAAATCCACAAAGATCTGTCGTCTGTGTTTCGCACAAATAAACATTTCAAATGATACAAATGTGAAACCGAATTGCTGTCCTAGTGTGATGTATGGAGAGGGGAGTTGTGTCCCCAGTGTTAAGGACCCCATGGGGTGGTAAGCGCCCAGAGACAAGGCAAGGCAAGAGAAAAAAAGAATGAAAGATAAAAAGAAGAGGGCAAAATTTGTGGCCAGAGATCAAGCAAAAAGTTACAAAACTACATTCCTAGCTTAGTAAAAATATGTATGTAAGCCAAAAATCCTCATGCTAGTTGTTTGGCCATTTTAAGGATAGGCAGCATTTATTTTTTTAAAAGGCAAAAGGTCAGGGACTCATTTATAAAACTTTGTGTGAATTTCAGCATAAAAATATGTTCATGCTGAAAAAAACTGGAAAATGTACAGCGGGGCTACATAGCAATGGCGTTTTCAATGTTTGTACTGAGTGCGTTTTGTTTCCATCGTCCCGTTTGCTGTTTATAATGTGTGCATCAGTGAATGTCGTCCCCGTAAATACAGGGGGATGGATGATGGAGAAAGACCGCAGCCCCAAGATGGAAAGCACCTGTTTACAATCAATCAATTACATCTGGCTCACTACTATATAAACAATCAGGAGGGAACAGAGGAATGAGAAAGGTGGAGATTACATTTCACCAAAACGAACCAATGTTACCTACCGTATTCCACATCACGCTTTTGATACCAGTTTGTTTTTCATTTTGACGGACTTGCATCAATTCAGTCATCGCCAGAGACCCCGGGGTTGGACAACATTATCTACCACATTCACGGTGAGGTTGCTTCATTTTTTCCAGGAAATTCAAACACATCACTTATCTGTTAACCAGTCATCCGTATTCAGGACAGTTGTATAATCGGACTCAAGTTCACTATCATTGACATTTTCCGTATTCATTCATTATTTGTGTTTTGTGTTTAGTATATGTTACTGGGACAACGGAGGGTTTGATATTGTATATATGGTGTTGTCACGTTGTTGCTTTGGTGGTGGTATATACGTATATATTTTCTACATGTGAAATTTGCATTTTTTGTTATTTTTTCATTTAATATGTTTATCCACCTATGTTTACATATCTGCTTTTGTGTGCTTATGTTTAAACCGTCGATGGTGGGGTGGGGAAATTTTTTTTTGTTAGAGGTACGGCTTAGTATTTTTGGATTAATCTCAGTAAGTTTATCCAGGCCACAGGTCTTGGAGGTGTAGCTGAGGCTGGGTAAGGGGTTGGCCGTTACAAATGTGTACACCAAAAAAAAATCAGATTTATAAAACCTGGCTACACACATTTCTACGTAATTCACCCTTTACAAATCACAAACACCTTGTAAATATATGTGAATGTGCCTCGAATGCCACCCTGAAACATCCATATATGGATTATGTTAATCAACCTCATACATATGCATTCACGATGACACAGAATTTCATTGGCTGGTACAGCAGCCTTGCCCTTAATTCATCGAGACTCCGCCACTTGCTTTCAAGAGCATTTGTGACTGAGAATGCAAGATCATCTGCAGCATTCTAGCCCCTCTCCTCTGCATCCTGGGGGTAAAGGTGTAAGGTGTCAGCATCTGAGCAGATAGCCACTATCACCTGGCACCTGTAATGTTGTGATTGCTGTTACAATAAATAGTACAGAACAATGAAAAACTGAAGATTCAGCGAGTCACCTTACCAACAAGCCAGCTGCCACATACAGGACCATCATGTCATTCTCTTTTTTTAAATCCCAATGTTTGCGTGGAAAGCTGCATGTGTTCATTTTGAGCCCTAATTTGTACATTTGCAAGCTTTATGAATGAGGCCCCCGGTGCTGAAAGTGACAGAAACTGTAGTCAAATGGGCTGAAGTCAAAACCAGGAAGACGATTAGCACCCAAAAATAACCAAAGCCCACCACATTAGTCAAAAGTCAAAGTCTGAGAAAATGTGCAAAGTTCTGAGCGCTAAGAAATTCTTTATATCTGCTGACAACACTTAAGGTTGTGTTACACTGCACAACTTCTTCAGCAATTTTTGAGCTACAGTCTTCATCTCCATGATATTAGCGGGGCAGGCACAGTTGTGTAGTTTTACATCCTCAGTGACAAACATCGACCAGTTTGCAACTCACCCTTTTGCCTTAAATTATGGGGTAGAATCTGTGTGTGTGTGTGTAAGTGAGAGAGAGAACTGACAACCAAACAGTGCTCAAATCAGACATACAATGCATATAATGCAGCTATGTGAAATAAGGAACACGGGTGTTTGGACCTCACAAACGGAGCAGAGGCTCCTCTGTTTAATATCTTGTGTTTTATATACCACGAATAAACGGAAAAGAGAAAAAATGTTCAGTATTACAGCTGAACTCATCGTAAACAGAAATTCGTACAGCACCAAAGTGGTCAGGCAGCACATCGAGGGGTGTCAGAAGAAGGAGTGAGCTTGCAATACAGTAAAACCTCGATTATCCGTCACTCGATTAACCATTAGTCTCCGTTATCCGTCAGGGCCAAAAAAAAAACACATCTCGTCGCCGCACTGTACGCTGCGAGCTCTGCACATTGGAAAAACTCTCCCTTGTGCTAACGTTTAGTGTTTTTTCTCCAGCACGAGGTGTCATGCCACATTTTGAAATCACAGTATCAGTTACAAATCTACAATTGTAATACAATCCCGTATATTTCTCTTTTGTTATAATTAAACTAATATGCATTGTTATTGGCGATAAATATATGCCTGTGATGCTGCAATTGTCACAAAAAAATGTAAACGTTTACACAAGGGCGAAAGTGCTTTAAGTATTGCTTCAATTTACGGAGTAGGAAGAACAACAGGGAACGATTCAAATGCCGACAAAATTGAAAAACGTGTCGAAAATGGAAAAGACTAACGGTGTCGTTATTTTGTATTAATGTTCCTCTGTACTGTAATTTTTTTAAATTCTGTTATATTCTTTTGTTGTTAATATATTGTGACATGCACGCAGCTTGTGAGGCGCTATGCGGGAGCAGAAAGGGCGGAATGTGGTATTGTGTCGTTCGCGAACGAGCCGGCTCGGGGACAGCCGAATCTTTAGCCGCTCCTGCTGTTGTTCTGCTGAGAATCCATGCAGGCAGGTGCGAGATTTTATTTTCAGTCTACCCATCCCTGGTTACGGTAACGGTAGGAAGACTCTGCATTGTCGCAACATCGGTCCCCTCAGAGAGAGTCTTCTCTGAAACAGGACAAATAATCACGGAGAGGAGAAATTCTTAAACTGATGTCCTCTTCACTGGGAGGAGGCGTTTGCAGCGATTGCCACACGGAATACAATCACTTTATGATATTCTTGCCCTCTGAACATTTAGAATGCAAAGATAAATACTTGATATCATTTTCATGATTAAATTCATTAAATCATGTATTAAACATGAAGGGGTGCACGGTGACGTGGCGGTAGTGCTGCTCCCTCGCAGTAACAGATCCCCAGGTGTACGTTCAGTGTACAGAACCTTTATGGCAGGTGTGACGAGGCTCCAAAAAGCTTAATGAATGAATGGGCATCGCACTGGCTTGACTGAAATATTATGTAAAGTTTGGTTTCGTGAGCTTGTGGTCGGTGACACGAACACAGAATTCAATGGATGCTCTTCTGAGCGGACTGTCTTTACTGCAGGAGTGCTGTCTCTGTCAGTCGTACCAAACCCAGTGCGATACCCATTCATAACCCAGCGCCACCGTGCTGCCCCCAATAAATCATTAAACAGTAAAGAAACCAAAATTAAACATCAATAAATCTTTATTTGTAATATATTATAATATAAACGGAAGTGAAGTCCCTTCTCTTAAAATAAGACTAGGATTTGAAAACTTTATAAACGCAGCACTTGAGCTGTCAGACCTCCTCGTAACCATTAAGTCTAAACTTTAGTTTTATGTGAAAGAAAAGATAATTCGCCGCTTTGTTTGGCCGCAGGACAGTAAACGATGTTCTTCCTCAAATCTCTCAGTATGAAGAACGTGAAAAATATTGTTTGAGCCAGTAATATTAATGTGAAAGAAACTCGCACGGGATACGTGGCAAGCTGACCCATGAACTGTCCATCTAAAACGCTTTCATTTTTGACACGTATAGTTAATAAAAATACAAAATTTTATACCTTGAGCTCGTGTCGTTTTTCCCGTTCTCTCGGCCGCGATCAGGTGTCTGAGCTGCTGTGCTTTCGCTTTCTTTTCTGCTTTGTGAGAACTGATGACGTACGGGCCTCATCAGGCTGACAAATTGGTGGTATATGAATATATTTGTATACATAGGAGAGATTGTACGTGACCGATCTGCCGCCTTATATGGATTGTGGAAGGAGCGCGACTCGAACTCGTGGTTGTGCGTTTAAAACGGGGACTTTGGAGTGCTGCTATGCGTAGAATTTAAATGTATTTGTTTTTTATCTGTAAGCAGCAGTTCATGTCATGAAATTCCAGTAAAGTTACTTGATAGATTATTTAAGGGAGGAGAAATGTGGTGGGTGGAGTAGGGAGTTAGAGGGAAAAAAAGAGAAGTGTTCTTGTGTAGCTCAGTGCTGTATCTCCACTGTTGTATTATTAAAGAAATAAATATAACGGGCAAATAGTCCACAAAACTTAATCAACCGCCGCTGCCACCAGTGTAAGAGTGGGTGTAAAGAGTCTGCTACTCTCCTTACCAGAATTTGGCGTCGGTTCTTCTTGGCTTGCAGGTGACCTCGGTAGCGTAGCCGACTGAGTCTTCGATGTGTTGAAAGGCACAAAGATGGCCACCCCAGTTTCGTGGACTATTTGCCAGTTATATTTATTTCTTTAATAATACAACAGTGGAGATACAGCACTGAGCTACACAAGAACACTGCTCTTTTTTATCTCCCTACTCCACCCACCAAATTTTTTCTCCCTTAAATAATCTATCAGTTAACTTTATTGGAATTTCCTGACATGAACTCCTGCTTACATATCTTTCAGATTTTTCTAAAAAGGTCACCCTATACAAAATTTGACATATTTGACAATCCCACCTCAACAAATTAAAAGCGGTACAGGAATACATTTAAAAAAGAAAAGAGGAAGCCATGCTGGTGTGTGTGATTTCCCCTTCATTCCCTTATCCCCCAATGTGTGTAACGGCACACTTCGCTTCCCGATCAATCCACCTGGCGCTCCATGACACCCGAGTCACGTCCGCTTAATTCTTCATCAGAATTCATATTCTCGACCAGAGTCGTCAAGGACCATTGAAAATTGGTAATTAAGGACAATCTTTAAAATATGTTGATTATAAGAAAGATATATATATATACAGTACAATAGCTAGGATACGCATGTGAAGACAATGTGTTGGCAATATATATGGCAAGTTGGCGCACCGAGCTGCGCTGCTGCCTCAAGAATCTGTCATTATGGGTTCAAATTGGCCCCGTGCAATTGATTTGTCACTTATTAGGTGCTTAGCATCTCTTTTAATTCCGTACGTCGAAGGTGGATCAGGATACCCAATGAAGTTTCAACGAGTTGCCCATACGTTTTAGAAAATAGCGGAGAAAAAGGGTGAGGGTTAGGTTCTCGAAGGTCAGGAGCTGGACGCCTGAGATCAGGCTCTAAATCCCTACAAGACCCCAAACACGACGCCACTAGTCCTGCGTAGATATTTGCGGAATGGGCGATGCGATGGACTGAGTAGGTATGTCAGAAATTCCACTAATACATCACCTTTTACAAGCGCGTCCAGTTATGGAAAAGTAAACACTGATTGCTGGACGCATCTTTCAAAGCGAACACACATAATTCGAATATGATTCAGAAATTGTTTGGTGAATGCTGTTATTTCGTGAACTCTTTTAACTCATCGTATTGCCGATCAAATCCCATATGTAGCCCTCAGCGGGGATCTGGTCGGTCTCGGCGCGGCCGAGATTGAAAGGCGCCCTTCCGTATCCATCATGTGCATTCATTATTATTAGACGTCGAGTACGGTTTTGAGGTTTCCCTTCGGAGTTCGGAGCACACTCCCCACGAGTTATCAAAACGGCGCCCCTCGGTGTCTAAAGCGCTTTGGGGTGTGGGGAATTTCCAGGGCACGCGCACGACACTTTCGTTACATAAACTGCGCCTCTCAGTGTCCCGAGCGCGCACCGCCTAACCTTCATAAACTGCGCCTTGGGTGGCCGCCTACGTCTGGCTCTGACACATCGACTTCTAAATTCACGTCCAACGCTTTACATAATAGTCCAGATTACCGTATTATAAGACATACAAAGAAGTAGCAAATTAATATTATGGGATATACAGTACTGTATTTAAAATTGCTGCCTTACAAAGGAGTCTGAATGTGACCCTGTAGTGCGCCGACTGCCTTTACGCTTTAATCCAAGTCGCATCGACACCGAATTTGAAAATCTTTTACTTTGGCCTTCAATTACAGTACATTACAATTACAATTACAATTGTGTTGAGTAGGAACAACCACACCTTTCTTTTCTGTTGGCGGGCGTTGTTACTAAAGGAGTGAAAAACGTAACATTTTAAACGCTTGTTGTGATCACCACCTAGTGGAAAGACGAGGAACAGAATTCAAATGGTGTGCAGGACTTTGAATGGCAGTCACGGGTGTTATTTCAAAAGCAGTTGGATCTTTCATTATTTCTTTCTTTTACGCATTATCATAAAACAGTAAATCTGAGCAACCTGATGATTTACAGTTAGTCATTAAGAGCGAGACAAGGTGTGTAAAAATGCTATTAGAGTTTTAGAAATATAATCTATATTAT
Source organism: Polypterus senegalus (assembly GCF_016835505.1). Classification (NCBI taxonomy): domain Eukaryota; kingdom Metazoa; phylum Chordata; class Cladistia; order Polypteriformes; family Polypteridae; genus Polypterus; species Polypterus senegalus. Next base: position 132,531,261 of record NC_053162.1, read on the forward strand.
GTATGCACAGCAGGGGTGTCCACACTTTTTCGGCTTGCGAGCTACTTTTAAAATGACCAAGTCGAAATGATCTACCTACTTTAAAAATGTTATATATATACTGAGTATACTTTATACATAAAATATATGTTGTCGTACCTTGAGCAACATGGCACAATAACAATTCAATACATTTATGGTTACTATAGTACAGTATTTGGATTTAATAATCTTCATATGGGAAAAGGCTGACTCGCATAAATAAGTAGAGCCGAATAATGCAGTCAAGGAGGTAGGTTAGCTCTTGGAAGGACTTCTTATGCTTAATGATCGAGTGACTCACCCGGAACGATGCTTCAGTGTGTCTGCCTTTGCTTTTGAATTCAGCCGAGTGAAAATGACGGCTGTCCGATTAAATGCGATTTTAGTTCCCTCTCCTTTCTCTTTCTCTAGTTTTTATGAACAGTTCGAAAGTGCCTCTCCACATTTTCCTTCTTTGGAATAGCAATGATAGATTGACAGATCAGACAAACGCACTTCGATTGTGACATTGCGAGAAAAAAAATCCAATTCCACATCCAGCCCATACCCTCCCCAAACAATTTTTTAAGTCCCTTCTTTAGTCGATATAAATTGGAAGGCTAACTAGATCACAGCCGGAGTTTTGCAGTAACTTGCGCGTTTTATCGTGAGTGCGGGATGACCAGTGTGTTAGAAGAAAAGAGATCTTAGACTGGCCGCCCTGTATGTCAATCAAGTGGCAAATGCCATAGAGAGGATATATGATAGACTAACTTTTTTTTTTTTTAATTTTTAATGCAACGCGATCTACCTGCACTACCTTTCCGATCTACCGGTCGATCGCGATCGACGCATTGGGCACCCCTGATGTAAAGTATGTCTTAAAGGTGGTTTCAGGTGACCATATATAAAGACAATTATTATGTGCTCTTTAAAATACTTTGCCCAGTAAATTTTTTTTAAACCTAGCGTGCCAATCTGTCCATTTTTAAAACCTGTTTTTGAGGCTATTCCAATAGAGGTCAGTTGAAAGGATGGATAGCCATTTCAGAACAGGGAATACGCAGGGACACTCAATACAAATGGGTCAATCAAGAATCGACAGCTAAACTGCCCCGCACATCTTTGACACATTGCAGGATGCCAAAACCTGCATGGACAGTCAACAAGCTAGGATCTGAATCCCTGTCTCTGGAGCTGTGAGGCAGCAGTGCTAACTGGTATGCTACCCAAACTGTGGTTTACAGTACTGCATAACCGCTTGGTCAAGTAGCAGGGCCTGCTTAAGTATTTTTGCTGCCCTACAGCACCAAATCCACCCCAGCCAATCATATATCATAAGGGTTTAATGAAGCTCATATGTCATATAATGTATAGGATTGCTGATGTTTTTTTCCATTGATATATTGCCTATGTAAAATTTGTAATCTTGTAGCTTAAATACATTATAAACTTATTTATACATCCATATTGTGTTTATATACTAAAGGTATATATAAATTGTAATGAACGTCACAATTCTTGGTAAATGATGTGTGAACTGTGGACAGATCAGAGCAAGGCAGCAGGAATTATTTCGGTACCAACCCAGTTGCCCCGCTGAATAAGTAACAAAGAAAAAGGCAAAAAGTGTGCACATTGGCACAAGTGAAAAGACAGCTAACCAAAATCAGCCCACAAAGTTTTTTCTTGCGTTTTTTTATTTTCTTGAATCTCATATGGGAGCTTATTCAGCTTCAACTCCTGGTTGAGAATGAGATACCCCCTCCTGGAGCCATCCAATTTTCTAGCATTTTGACCAAAAAGGATGTAGTTTCATTTCATAAACAGAATACCAGTTGTAAAAATAAAATAATATGTTTATTTTAAATTCTTTATAGTTATATAAACACAAACTACTGAAACTCAAAAGTGCTTTTTTCTTGATTTAATCATTGAAAGCTTTGGAGCAATTTCATTGTTTAGGTGAGTTTGCTTTCTATTGATAAGGTTGCTGAGAGTCACATACTGTTAGTGATCATAGTGCTGCCAGCTGAGTATGGGTCATAAGAAAATAAAGAAAATTGTCTCACAGAAACAATAACAAAACATTAATTAAAATGACAACAGCGCACACATTGTTTTAAACACGACATAACATTCCAAAGGGTTCAATGCCCAATCACAGACTGGATTAAAGGGCTTCAAGAATATTGGATTATGAAAGATCTCATTTATTAACATTCAGTTAACAAACAATATCAGGGACGTATTGATGAATTCCTGAAATCCTCGCTGGATTCTTTGCTCTGGCTGGAAGGGCACGTTCCATAAATCTTCTTTCCAAAGAGGGTTTGGAATGACAGAATTCTCATCTTTCACATCCAGACTAATCAAATGATCCATGCTAGTACTGACTTCATTTTGGGGCTCACATCTTTAAGACTCGATAGGCGGTATGTTGTCATCTGTGGCTCTGATTAAGTCCTACATTTGTGTTTACTTTGGAAAGGGCAGATTGTATCGTCGCAGTTCCAGCATTTCTGCACTGGATGTAGTGTGTCCATCTCCTTTCCACACTTATGACATTTATTTGAAGAGTTTCCATGATTTGAATTTTGCCTCATCTTTTTAATCAGCCTCCTTAAACCATGTCTAGTTGCATCGTCTATGCAGAGTGCCACGTCCACCACTTTTATTCTCTTGGGGTCCCACACACAGTCTTCCTCCCTGCCAGATTTGATGGATGTAATATTACTATTTGGGGGAACCCATGCACAGTCGTAGCCATTCTGGTGCCAGGTCTTCTGAAGCGGATGACTGTCAGTGTCAATCTTTTTAACTTTTCCAACATTGACTCTGAGCTTCAGTACTACCTTATCATTTTTGTCTGTCTTTTGGGGATAACATTTGGCTTTTTCTATGTTGCGGCTCACATAGACACCAGGTCCTAACAAACCATCATTGGACCTCTGAAACCCATTCTTTATAATTTCTGCTGCATTACTGATGTGGGTGCCGTGGTACATTGTATAACCAGCAGCAGCCATTGGCTCCTGACCAGAATCCAAATGGCCCTGGCTACTTTTGATTGCCTCCCAGCCACAAAATTCAACTGACATCTTGGTTTACTTTTTAGGCAACAATTCACTCTGCAAAGACAAAAAATAATATGATTTTTTAAAAATCTTACACTTACCTGCCATCTTAAAAAGCCAGCTTTGAGATCAACTCTTTGAAAATGTTTACTTTTACTGGTTATATATATATATATATATATATATATATATATATATATATATATATATATATATATATATATATATGCTTTCATATTAATCTGTTTCATTAGCCAATAAAATGTGTCATTTTGTTGTTTACATCCGCAATGGCTACCACGGTACAGCGCCCAACTACCTTTGCTATTAAAGACTACTAAATAATCAGGTTGCCCTGATGTGCTACAGTATTACAGTGCGCGAAAGAAAGAAAGAAAGAAAGAAGTGCTGTGTTTTATATGAAAGTATACGGTTGATTTCGGTTCGTTAATAACACGGTGTTACTGCTGGGCTCGCATGCAGAAAAAATATTTTGAATCAGGATCACTAAACATCGCATTACATATTGACGTTACGTGTTTTTTTTTTTTTTTTTAAATGTTCTGAAGCCGAAATTACTTACTTTGCTCCTCACGTCCCGTGATCGGTGCTCGCAGACAACAGTTTAGTAATCGCAACATTCAACAGGAGAGGCACCGGTTTCCAAGTTTCGATTCTTGAATTCTTACGTCACAGTGCCGTTTAAAGAAGAAGATCACATAACACCCTTTTTGCATTTCCCGAAAGCAACCTTTGGCTAAACGAATATAAATGTACACTTATTATTTTATCAAAAACGAAATTATGTAAATAATGTAACTTAAATATCGCCCGCATGATTACGTGCAAATCCAATCCAAATCAGTCCCCCAAACCATAAAAGATTGTACTGTATATTCTAGTCTGAGGTTCAAAGCGCGTAATTTGTCGCATTGAGTGCATGGATTTTTTTTCCTCCATTTAGCAGTCGGCGTCTGTTTTGGTATAACTGAATAAAATTATATCTAAAAAGAAAACAAAACGGTTCATCTTCATGGCAGTTGTCTAATATTTTCCTTCGGTATTACATTTGGATTAGCCTGTCAAAAGAATTATTGTAACGACACTGAGTTCGTTTCCCGGGTCCTCCCTGCGTGGAGTTTGCATGTTCTCCCCGTGTCTACGTGGGTTTCCTCCGGGTGCTCCGGTTTCCTCCCACAGTCCAGTGACATGCAGGTTAGGTGTGTGGGCGTGTGTTGGCTGGGATGGCCTCCAGCAAACCCCCGTGACCCTGTGTTAGGATATAGCGGGTTGGGTAATGACACTGGTCTTTCAAGAAAATATGCAGGTGGAGCCAGACCTGCTGGAGTATCGTGAAGGATTGGGAAAGTGAGATAAAGGGCCGAGGGACATCGAGACTACCGGGAGTCACCCAAGGCTAACAGTAGAATGTGTCACGGACGGTGCCCGTCACAAACGAGCTGAAAAAAACGCCCCTTCCAAGGACCAACGGCTGCTCGTGTCTGTGTGTCAGTCTTTCCTCCACCACATTAGTATTTAAAGTATTTACAACGTAGAGCAGTGAATAACTTTATTGCCTGTGATGGACACAGTCAGACGTCCACGGGCCATCGTAACATTGAAAAAAACCTCTTAATCCTAGTCAGGGTCGGAGAAAGTCAGTACTATGGACGGACATCAGCCCACCAACCACACGCTCACATCGGCAATTAATAGAAAACGTACGTCTTTCAACACAGGGCGGACGTGCCAGCTTAGCACAATGAGAACAAACGCGAAATTTGAATCCAGAACGCTGAATACCTGTCAATCCATTCAATCCACCCCAATTATTTGACAAGCAGAAGAATAAGAATTTCTGTCAGTCATTTTCTAACCCGCTTAGTTTTGAACCAGATCGCGGGTTTAACGGAGCCTATCGGGCTCGGGTCAGGACGCTGATCAGTGCCTGACGTACGCAAATTTAATATATGATTGGCTGAAGTCGAAAATGATATTCACGCCAATTTTACTCCGGTCTGCAGCAATATCTACTTGGGACCATTGACACAGAATTACTAGACGCCGCATGACCAGCAGCATCGTACGTCAACGTCGCCGCCATATTGCGAGTGGCACTTCTGTGGAGTGCAGTAATGGATAAAGATTCCGCACGCATGTGTTGCTTGGGATTGTACAAACCGCTGCACGCTACAAACCAGATCCCGGGGGTTTACATTTCATAGGTAAGGCTGAGCAATTGTTTTGGTTATATTTGTCCATCAGAGAATCCCGTTTTATAATCTTAACTTTAGCTACGCTAGGCTAAGCTAGCAAAGCTATGCATTTATGTGCTCAAGTGAGCCTCCAAACAACGTTTTGGCTAAACGTATTTAGTCACTAACTATGTAGATTGTTGTTAGCTGGTAATGTATCTCAAACTTTGAATGTTTCCCAAAGAAACCCACCTCAGGAAGCAGTGGGAGGTAGCCCTTAGACGGGATTTTGAGAAAGCTGTCCTGATTCCTTCTGAGGGTACATTTTATTACAATCCATACAAAGCAATCGAGTTTTTACAAAAAGAAAAATTGAGTTAAGAACAGATCGATCCCCACCCCTGAGAGAGAGAGCAAGCCAAGCCGCGTTAAATTTTAAGGATTGTAAACATACCTAAATTAATAAATTCTCTGTGCTTTATAAACTTATTTTAAAATATTACTGATTAGATCCTGCCATGTTTTGAAAAAAGTCTGTACGGATCCTCTAACTGAGTATTTGATTTTTTCCAATTTCAAATTATATAACACATCGGTTTCCCACTGACTTAAAAGAGGAGAGTTTGGGTTCTTCCAGTTTAACAGAATAAGTCTGCGTGCCAACAGTGTAGTGAATGCAATCACAATTTGTTTGTCTTTCTCCACTTTAAGCCCCTCTGGAAGAACACCAAACACAGCTGTTAATGGGTTAGGAGGGATTGTGAGTCCAAGACTGTCTGAGAGGTAATTAAAAATTTTTGTCCAGAATAATGTTAATTTGGTGCAGGCCCAGAACATGTGACCCAGTGAGGCTGGGACTTGGTTGCAACGTTTGCAGGTTGGATCTCATCCTGGAAACATTGTGGAGAGTTTTAGTCGAGACAGATGTGCTCGATATATAATTTTGAGTTGTATAATTGTATGCTTTGCGCATATGGAGCTTGAGTGAATTCTCTGCATTGCTACTTTCCACTCCTTTTCTGATATATTAATTGAGAGATCTTTTTCCCAGTGTCCTCTTGGATCTTTGAAAGGGAGGGATTGTAAAATGATTTTATATATTGTAGAGATGGAGTCTAAGTCCTTGAGATTGAGCAATATTTTTTCCAGCATGGATGAGGGTGCAAGATGAGGAAAATCTGGAAGGTTCTGTTTAGCAAAGTTCCTGATTTGAAGATAGTGAAAGAAATTTATAGCTGGAATGTTAAATTTGGAATGTAATTGTTCATAGGGGGCGGCACGGTGGCGCAGTGGTAGCACTGCTGCCTCGCAGTTAGGAGACCTGTGTTCGCTTCCCGGGTCCTTCCTGCGTGGAGTCTGCATGTTCTCCCCGTGTCTGCGTGGGTTTCCTCCGGGTGCTCCGGTTTCCTCCCACAATCCAAAGACCTGCAGGTTAGGTGGATTGGCGATTCTAAATTGGCCTGGGTGTGTTTGTGTGTGTCCTGCGGTGGGTTGGCACCCTGCCCAGGATTGGTTCCTGCCTTGTGCCCTGTGTTGGCTGGGATTGGCTCCAGTATACCCCCGTGACCCTGTATTCGGATTCAGCGGGTTTGAAAATGGATGGATGGATTAAAAACTGCATATGTTTGTGAAGGTTGAAAGAGGTGGTTCTCTTGCAGGGGTGCCACAGATAGAACCTTCTCCGTCTTAAAATGCTTTCTACATTGGTTCCAGATTCTAAGTGAGTGGAGCACAATTGGGTTATTAGTGTATTGCCGATAACGTGTGTTTATTGGAGCGCAGAGCAGGGAATACAAAGAAGTACTGCAAGATTTTACTTCTATTGCGGTCCAAGCCTGTTTATGTTCTTCTATTTGTGTACAGGTTCTTATCGCCTGTATATTTGCCGCCCAGTAATAAAACTGGAAGTTAGGTAGAGTCATGCCGCCTTCTGCCTTTTGTCTTTGTAGGGTCGCTCTTTTGATGCGTCGATGTTTTGAATTCCAAATAAATTAAGTTATTGTTGAATCTAATTGCTTAATGTATATTGGGGTGTTTTGAAATAAAAAAAGGAGCTTAGGAAGAATATTCATTTTAACAGTGTTAATTCTTCCAGCTGCGGTGGGTTGGCACCCTGCCCAGGATTGGTTCCTGCCTTGTGCCCTTTGTTGGCTGGGATTGGCTCCAGCAGACCCCCGTGACCCTGTGTTTGGATTCAGCGGGTTATAAAATGGATGGATGGATAATTCTTCCAGCTAGTGTGTGATGAAGGGTTGACCATCTATGCAAGTCTTGTTTAATTTTTTCCATGCAGACGGCAAAATTTTGCTGATTAAGAGCTTTATGTTTACTTGTTATTAGTGTATCTTTGATCAATCAGTTTGTTCGGGCTGAGATTGGTTCAGATGATGTGTTTTTTCTCAAGGAGCACATTGAGAAAACACAGTTTGAAATTGACAACCATATGTTCATGTACTTTAGTTGTGTCTGTCTTCCACAAACTAAAGCTGCACCATATTGCCAGACTGAATACTCTCAAATTACAGGATCTGAGTGAGCGAGAGGGAGTGTAAGTCTGTAGGAGATCAGTGAGCTAGTGGGGAGCAAAATTGTGGAGAGCTTTAAATGTTAAGAGCGGTATTTTGTATTGTATTCAGTAGTGAACAGGGAGCCAGTGAAGTAGAGAGAGAATAGGTGTAATATGTTCAGTGGATTTAGAACAGGTTATTATCCTGGCAACAGAATTTTGAAGAAGTTGTAAGCGATGAATACATTTTTGTGGGATGCCAGATAGAATAGCGTTACAATAATCTATACGTGATGTGACTAGGGCATTAACCAATACTTCAGTACAATGTTTAAGAACAGGACAAAGTCGGAAATGTTTCGGAGATGGAAGAAGGCAGTCTGAGAAATGTTACTTATATGGGAGTAATTATTTAATAATAATAATAATAATAATAATTATTATTATTATTATTATTATTATTATTATTATTATTATTATTTAATTGCCATTATTAGTATATAAATGGATATAAATAATTGCATTTAAACGATTCGCCAAAATCTGTTGTATGTAAACGATACTGTTTTAAACATTATTGTTTTTTCATCATAAAACCTGGTTTCCACATCTACCTGTATTAGTTTAAATCACACTTTTGCCACTCGCAATATGGCGGATGCGCTGATGCATCATGTCGACTGGGCAACACAGTGAATGCAGCATCTATCTATATATGCCTATGCTTGGGATGCCAGTTCATCAAGACCTTGTGATGACGCCATTCAGCTCGCTCTGCCCCATCCTTTGAGTTCAGGCATGCGCAATAGCAAACACCGGTTTGTGCTTTCAAATCGGGATGTGGATCGCGTCCATGGGCCGTGGGGAAGATGATAAATATGAACCTCCCAGCGGGAAACTTGAAGAGAACGACTTGCCAAGTGGTAACTCCATTTAGGATAAGTTTTCAAAAAATCATTTAAATTAATGCCTTTATTTTAATAATTAATAAATACAATGTTAGAGGAGAACTGAATGGGGATGGGGGGCAGTTGTTTCCTCAAACATCTGAAAAAACATCGTTCAGGATATAAGTAATTAAGATGACCTCTTACAAGTATATTATTTTATTACTACCGTCAGTATAGTATACATTGTTTTAAACATCTCATTTCATTTTTGTTTTCTTTGTATAACCTGCTGTGTGCTCCACCCCAATGCAGGACACATTTCAAGGTAGAGGAGCTTTTCATCTGTTGCACCTATAAAAGATGATCACTTTTCAACGTTCCCAGACCTTATTGGTGTTTAACTTATTGAAAATGCTAGGGATAAAGATATGTAGAGATCTTTATATGGACAATGTATTTGCAACTTATGCAATTATGCTCCAAATTTACCTTTTCAGCGCTACACATTTTTTTCCTTTTTTGCAAATTAAAATTTTGTTAAAAAAACCTACCAAACTTTCCCGAACTCACACTCATGTCAATCTCAGATGCCACACTGGTTAGTCTTGATAAAGAAATTGGAAGGCTCTTTGACAATTTACATAAAAATGTCTCAAGGAATTTACCCTTCAAAGATCCTTGGGAGTGGTGCAAAAGGGACCTTTCATTTGGCTTCTTAGGAAAGGACTTGAACTCAGCCATACGTAGATGCACTCCAGTTGTATCTGTCAAGCATTCCTCAGTTCAACTAAAGGTTTTTATTGATCACATTTAGTTTGTTCAAATTTTTCCAAAACGTTCCCAGACCCAACCTGCGAGCACTGCCATTTAGCTCCAGCTTCACTTGGCCATATGTTTTGGGAATGCACCAAATGAAGATAATTTTGGATAAAATCTTTACACATTTCTGAAACAGCCTCAATGTTACAACCACTTGTCATCCATTGATGGTGATATCTGGAGGTATTAAAGTGCATAGGGTTAAATCGATTATAATAGCCTTTACCGCACTGTTATCACAGACGTATTTTGCTCAACTGGAAGAATCCCAAACTACCTTCTATAACTTAGTGAGTAAGCAACCTTCTATATTATCTCAAACTAAAAAAAAAAAAAAAGTCTAATTCTCTCTTAGAGGATATGTCCAATAGTTTTTAAAAACATGGCAAGAATTTATTAATATTACTTCAGAATAATAAAATGCTGAGCCTGTGATAAACTCTCTTATGTTATTATACATTTTATCTCCTTTACTTGGTGTGATGGACGTCCCTCAACAGAGGAAAGGAGCCTTTGCAGGACACTATATCACCCGGGGCGCTAGATGGCAGCTCCCCTGGATGGAAATGATTCCTCAGATTCCCGGATTATGGGACATGGAGTCTGTCTCTTCAGCCCTGTTGGGTGCCATAGGCGCTGCCAGGGGGAGCTCACCAAGAACCCAGGGAATATTACCGTGACACTAACTCGGAAGTACTTTCGGAGTCACGAGGATGGAAACCTGCAGTACTTCCAGGATATTTGAAGAAGGCGTTTGACGCGGAGGAGGAATACTTCTTGGTCAAAGACTTTAAAAGGATTGTGGGAAACCCAGCCGATTGAGCCGGAGTTGGGTGGTAGAGGAACGGAGCTGCTGGGAGTGGAGGATTGGTTATTGTGATTATTGCTATTATTGTTTATTGGAGAATTGTGGAGTGTAATCAAAAGAATTATTAAATATTATTCTTGGTGCTTTTAAACGTGTCCTGGACGTTTGTCTGGTGGGTTCAACGAGGCAACAGCGCCTCTAGCGTCCACAATTGGCGTAGTCGACAGAATTCTGGCCATCTGTTTGGTCAGAAAACCTTTGGGAATTAACGTGGACAGAACCCCCAGACAGCGACACACAAAACCGCCAGCCCCGTTTCAACAGTTTGTCATAGGGAAAAAATAAGACGACTAGACCGACCAACAGTGCTGAGAGAAGTCTGATGCAAGACAGCCCCTGCATCCATAAGGAACAACTGATCGACACTGTCATACTGGAAGACATTTTTCCAGGAACCGATAACAAAGACGAGGTATATCCCGGGGGAGGGATTGAAAACATATTTAAAATAAGCCATTTTGTCCCCTGCTCATATCTCGTAGACTGTGCGCACCCAGAGGTCATAATAAAAATGGCAAGTCATCCCAAAGACGGTTGTGCACTCTCTGAGGGGAACAAAAGCATGGAAGACTTCTGCATGAGGTCGGACAGCCACAAACACGTGACCAGCCCCGAAGCATCACGGGAAGGAGAAGGTCAACCGCGGTCCATAGGCTGGAGTCAGGACAACCAGACAGATGCGGATTTTCTGAAAAGGGAGGGTAAGGAGGATGAAGCATCACACGCCACAGTTAAAGGTAAGGAGTTTTGGGGAGTGATCAATCGATCTACCAAGAAATTGAGTCAGGCGTATGGCTCGCGGCTGGAGGGCTGGGTGTTTGAAAGTCCAAGCTTGCCTCCAGCCGATCAAGAAGGGGACTTTAATGTGCGGGAGCTGGAAAAACTATTACAGCCTGTACAAAGCTTTTTTTCAGGTCATCACTTCAATAAGAAAAGTAATAGAGGAATTAGGAGCAACGACCGAGGCACCTCTAAGGCGTGTGGAGGAATATTTACGCCACTGCGGACGGAAGCTTCCACAGATGACCGTTTCGGCAGTACAGGTGAGCGTATCTGGTACCGTACATGAAGTCGGGACTCAGATTACAAGGGCAGCGTGATTTTCTAGAATCGGCTGCCAAGTAATCTTAAGTCCCACAGTTGATGTAGGCATGATGACCAAGGAGATAATGCTGGCTTACGAGTGATCCCGAACCTTAAGACATCAATATTGGTCTTACTTAAAACTAAAGGGGTGCAGACAGTAAAGGGTCTATCTCTCATCCATAGGGAGACCCAAACTGTAAGCAAGCCCCAAAAGGAAAAGGAGAACCTGCAAGAAAAGCAAGGGACTCCTAACAAAGCTTATGTGGAGGGGACGCTCTCTGCAAGATATTAGAAAATGGGAGGAGGCTATGCTATGAACGTCCCTCAACAGAGGAAAGCAGCCTTTGCAGGACACTACATCCCCCCGGGACACTAGATGGCAGCTCCCCTGGATGGAAATGGTTCCTCTGATTCCCGCAGGGCAGTATGGGACATGGAGTCTCTTTAGCTCTGTTGGGTGCCATTGGTGCCGCCAGGGGGAGGTCACCAAGAACCCTGGGAACCCAGAAGTACTTCGGAGTCACGAGAACAGAAACCCACAGTACTTCCGGGATACTTGAAGAAAGCGTTTGACCCGGAGGAGGAATACTTCCAGGTCATAGACTTTAAAAGGATTGTGGGAAACCCAGCAGATTGAACCGGAGCTGCTGGGAGTGGAGGATTGGTTATCGTGATTATTGATATTATTGTTTATTGGAGAATCATGGAAGGTGCGGTGCTTTGTACACTTTATTCAAAAGAATTATTAAATATTATTCTTTGTGCTTTTAAACGTGTGTCCTGGACGTCTGTCTGGTGGGTTCAACTGGGCAACAGCGCCTCTAGCGTCCACACTTGGGTAGGGGTTGAATTTGTTTTTTTTGTCATTTATTTCAAAGTAAATGGTTAATATATGTTTTGACATAGTATGTTTGAGTAGTATGTCTTTATAATATTCTGGTTTGTGAAAATACATTAAAATTATAAATTAATAAATACATATTGTACATTCATAAATAAATCTCATTTCAGTTACACAACAGTGGAAACTTGGTGCCTGAGTGATACCAAAGAGCAAAGAAACAGAGTGGCTTCCTTTATGCTGTGTATTCACCCCAGACTTCTTCAGATTACCTGGTATTGCAGATACTCCATTTCGAAGAAACAGAACCTTTGAAAGGTTGTTTCATCAGAATCAGAATCACTTTTATTCGCCATTTCTTAATGTACAGGAATTTGACTTGGTAGATTTGGAGCTACTTATAATGATATATAAAATCACATGCAAATAACCTAAATAGCATAAGTTAAAAAGAAAAACTTCAAAGAAGGCTGCAGAATAGCATAATTATGATGATGTGTTTAGTGTGTATGCACACACATATATTTACATACACTGTGGTTGACGCCCAGCAGCTCACCCCGGCCAGGACACCCCTATAATGGAAGAATGGGGAGAGGCAGCTTTTTCAGGACAATGCCTCTCCCAAAATGCTAGGTGGCAGTTTCCCTGGGATCTGGCGGTGCCTTGGATTCCCGCAGGGCATCCTGGGACTTGGAGTTCGGTTGCACAGCCCTGTTGAGTGCCGCCAGGGGGAGCTGTAAAGGAACAGAAGGACTCATGCCATAGTTCATAGCCCGGAAGTACTCCCAGATCACAAGGATGGGAGTCTCGAAGTACTTCCGGGTAGAAGAAAAATCCATTTCTCCATCTGACCTGGAAGTGCTAACAAGTCACGCGAGTGGAAGAGCGAAAGAACTTCCAGGTCAATGACTATATCAAGGAATATTGGAGACCCAGCAAGTGAGCTGGAGTCAGGAGGATTTGGACAGAGCTTGCTGGGAGGAGTGGAGGAGAAATTATTGTGATTATTATTATTATTATTGATATGGGAGGGAAACAAGAGTCTGTACTGCGGCTGATGGCAGTGAATCGGACATTGGCATATACTAATATCTTTTATTTTTTGGTAAAGGCGTCTTTCACAAGTACCTGACAACCTTGGACATTACATTTATGAATGACAGGAGCCTTCTGTCAAAATGGACTCGGGTTTGGGGTTTTGGGGGTTTGGAATCCCATGGCCTCAGCAGCGAAAAAAAGACATTAAATAACAGAATTAATAAAAGTATTTACTGTTACATTCTTTTAGAGTTCACATACATATATACAGAAAATGTGACATTCATAAAGTCATTTTTGATATTTACAGAGCATAATCTATCAGTTTTATTAATCAACATTTTTAAAATTGATACATTATATACAGTCAGAAAGAAAGCTTTAGGGCTTTATTGGCAACCACTTGACACCTTTTTGGCAGTGTGAACCTTCACTGAAGGCAAAATAAAAATAAACCATTCCTCACACAATATCACATTATCTGAGAACCATTACTATAAAAATTACCAAATGCATTTGTTTGTAATTTAAAAAATTTAAGACTACCAAATAAAAGTGCTGGCACATTCACATATGGAAAGGTTTTGGCACAGAATTAGTAAAACGTTTTTGTTAGCTGATACTGTGTCTTTTTTAAGACATATCTGGCTTTGATTAATAGTGGTAATGATGGAAAAATATAAAGGAAATTACCACTTTAGATTTGTCATGGGATAAACAAAGCTTCATTTAAAGTCTTGTAAGTTACAGGGCAGCAGTAATTTACAAATAACAACTGGCGCAGAAAATAACAGATGTCCACTTTGTAGCCATTGTTTGAAATGCTACATCTAAACCAATACTTCCATTAGTTAGTTATTAGGCCAATGTTCCATCTTGTATTCGGTTCTCTAGTTTTTCTTTGGGTGGCTTCAGCTGAATGTCCTGTTTCCATTACTATCGACTATCCCCATGATCATCCTCTACCCATGCCACAATCTTTCCTTCCCAGCCTGGGATGATATCTTCATCATGAAAAACCTGGAACACAAAGAGCATAATGTTGTAAGAAAGCATATTCTTCTTGGGTGCAGTCTGTTTTGGAAGCATTCAATTCAAGTTCAAGCACTTTATTGTCATTGTGTAACACAATGAAATTATTTTTTGTGACAGCCCCAAGGTGCATTTAAAGAAAAGTCAAATAATTCCAAATATTTCGTATACGGTGTTAAGTGATCAAGTAACCAAAGCAAATTATTATTGCTCAAAGTACAGCAGCATAAATTGTTATTGTACCTGTTAATGAATAGTACATCACATATTCTATATTGTAATACATTAATATATTGCACATTACCAATATAGCTTATCACACATGTTCAATTAAAACTGATCTCAGACTGAGAAGATTCAGAATTCAGAAAGTTTGTGGCAGATGGGGAAAAAGCTATTTTTTAGTCTGTTTGTGCGTTCCTGACGGGAGGAGAATTTCCAGGATGAGTTTTGTCCTTGAGAATGTTTTTGCCCTTCTCACACAGCGAGTCTTATACAAGAGTTCGAGTGATGGCAGTTCAGTCCCAGTAATGGCCTCTGCTGTTTTTACGACCCACTGCAGGGCTTCTTTAGCAGCCTTGGTGCAGCTGTTGTACCTGCAGGCCATCATGCAGTTAGTTAAGATCTTCTCTATAGTGCATCTATAGAAATTAACCAGCAGCTTCTGGGGGAGGTCAGCTCTCATTAGCTTCCTGAGGAAATAGAGGTGTTGTTGTGCTTTGCCTATTATAGCCAAGTTGTTGTCAGCCAAGGACAGGTCCTCTGAGATGGTGACTCCTAGAAACTTAAAGCTGGAAACTCTCTCCATAGCATCTGCATTGATTGTTATCAGACTGTGACTGGTCTTTTTAGTGGTCCTAAAGTCCAGAATAACTTCTTTGGTCTTTTTAGTATTTAAGACCAGGTTGTTGGTGTTGCTGTCAGATTCTGAACCTCTTCCCTATATGCAAGGCCAAAGACAGTCGTATCATCCTCAGATTTAACAATAATGTTTGATTGGTGGATGGGTTGACAGTCATGGATGAAGAGTGCATAGGGAAGGGGACTTAGTACACATCCTTACGGCACACCAGTGCTCAGGGTAAGGGTGGAGGATGTGTGTTTGCCCATCCTGACAGACTGGGGGCGGTTGGTGAGAAAATCCAGTAACCAGTTGCATATGGACGGAGCAATTCCTAGTGCATAGAGTTTTTGGATCAGCTGGTTAGGTATGATGGTATTAAATGCAGAGCTGTAGTCAATGAAGAGCATCCTAACATAGGTGTTGGGCTTTTCCAGGTATGAGAGGACAGCATGTAGAGCCACACAGATGCCGTCCTCAGTTGATCTCTGTTTGACCAATAAGCAAACTGGTGTTGGTCTAGATCAGCTGGGATGGAGACTTTGATGTGGATGATTACCGGTCGTTCAAAGCACTTTGCGATGACAGGGGTGAGAGCGACTGGTCGATAGTTATTAAGACAGGTTATCCTCGGTTTTTTGAAAACAGGTACAATGGTTGTGGATTTCAGGCACAAGGGGACTACACCTGAGGAGAGAGAGAGGTTCAATATGTGTGTAAACACCTCCGCTATTTGGTCAGTGCAGGCCTGGAGCGCACGTCCTTGCACATTATCAGGACCTGCTGCCTTCGTTGTATTGATGTTTTCGAGTGCCCGCCGCACATCACGTATGTGTATGACCAAAGGCTGTGAGTCTCGGTCAGCTCGAAGCTGACTGGAGGCTGGTTATTGTCCTTGTTAAACTGTGCAAAGAAACTGTTAAGTTCCTCTGCTAGGTTGGCATTGTTATTGGCCAGTGTGTACTGTACGCCATTTTTCTTTTTGCAATCCATGATTAATCAGATGCTTTACCACCTCCGGTGTGAGTCTGAGTTACTGTCAAAGTCCTCCTCTATCTGTTGTTTGTACATTAGTTTAGCAGACTTGATGCCCTTCTTGAGGTTAGCTCTGGCACAACAACCATTAAAGGACAAATGAAGCAATACAACATTAATGACAGCATATGTTACAATTATAAAAGAAAGTAACGTGTAATTGACTCTTGAAAACATTAACACGTTGGCTGATTTTTGTGCAGTTATGTGTTAACCTATGGAGTACGCAAAACTGCTGTCTGTTGGTTGTAGGCTGAAACTGAAAAGAGGGTCACAAAACCTACTGTTTGCTAATATTTCATATTATTATTATTTTTTTCATTGCATATTTATATAAAACCTTGTCAGTGTTTTCTTCTTTTAGTAAGGCTATTTTAGTTCATTTTTTTTTAATCTGTTTTTATTTTTATACTGGTTTATCTGTTATTTAATTTTTATTTCGCTTTCAGATTTATGAGCTTTTGACCATTTATATTTTAGCGTTTTTGGAGGCATAACTTAGATTTTATTTAAGAGAATCATTTCTGATTAGGTTTTGTTTTAGCTAAAAAAAACTGGCTATCCAATAAAGATCAACAAATGCACGCTGTGCCTGCTTAGCAAAGGGTTTGTAGTAACATACAGACATGTCCAGTGAAGCTCTTTGGCTCCAGCCATCTCTACGGTTCATTTTCTGATTATTTCAATATCTAACCATGTAGCAATATTTATCTGTTGGCAGCATATTCAACGTTTGGATTAAATACTTCACAGCACCTTATCAAGGAGGGTGAATGTGCACACTTTCTTTTTGTGTTGATTGAACTGAATTAATCAGGCAACAGCTTTTTGCAGAGACAAAGTTAAAGTTTGTTGACCAGTGTGTGGTATGGCGGGTAAACGGCTTAACAGCAGGTGGCCAATTTTAAATGAATAATCACACCCAGAGAAGATGCAGTCTTCAGTCGGGTGGTGGTGTGCATGAGTGACCTTCACAGTTAACTGACGTACTGGCTGACCGCGCCACATACATGTGTAGTGGCAGGCCGATCAGTCGGGCATCTCGATGATGCCATGGAGGGCGAAGCTCCTTGCACCTACCAGTTATTTTATTTTTTTGTAGGTTTGTACTTTTTTTTTGCATGTCACACTCCTGAGCCTCTTTATACACTTCTTTATTAATGCAGTTAAATACATTTTTAAATTAATCAGATTCATTCCCTCTAAATGAGTTCCATAAACCTGGCTGCCATGTATGTAATTGAAGCACATGTTGTTCTTACAGTGAATGTCATGCTTGTAGTACGCCCAGACAATGCTGTGTGCCCATGTTCAGAAATATGTTTTGTCTAGGCAGCTGTCAGCTGTAATGCTCATTTGGTTGTAGCGGGGCCACATAAGTAGTGTTGTTGTTTATTGTGTTTGCACTCTTGTCGCGTCTTGTCACATGACCCGTTTAAACTAGTATATGTTTGTTTAAATGTCGTCCCCGTAAGAAGAAATGGGGAAGACTGTTGTGGGGAGGCAGTTAACACCTTGAAACATTAGAACGGGAGGTTTTTCCATTACATCCGGCTCATTATTATTTAAACGGAAAGGAGGAAAAGAAGAAAGAGGAGACAGAAGGAGATTCACCTAACCGCAGCTGATCATCAGTTTCTGCCTTCATTCACACTGTGTCATTTTTCCAGTTTGCTTCTCACTCGGCCGGATTAATGCAATGCATTCATCGCCAGAAACCCCGGGGCTGGACATTATTTTCCACCATCGCCGAGGAATCATGGTGAGATTGTTCCAGTATTTCATTCGGGAGAATCAAACACAAACATTTTGGGACAGCTATCAGTAATTTGGACAGTTATTTACCTGGACTTATT
The DNA here is from genome assembly GCF_016835505.1 of Polypterus senegalus. Taxonomy (NCBI): domain Eukaryota; kingdom Metazoa; phylum Chordata; class Cladistia; order Polypteriformes; family Polypteridae; genus Polypterus; species Polypterus senegalus. The sequence continues at coordinate 132,549,348 of NC_053162.1, forward strand.
TTCACACTCATTATCATTTCAGTATTCAGTCGGTGTCATTATTTGTATTGTGTGTTTGTTATTCGTGTGCAGGGACAAGGGAGGATTTATTATTGTATATATATTGCCTTTCACTTTGGTGGTCTGGTGGAGGATATATATATATTGTGATGGATGGCCGGGGCCCATGCCTGGCCAGGACGCCCCTTCACCACATATACCGGGGGACAAGGGTGGGAAGCCCAGCATCTCCCCCTGGACGCTAAATGGCAGCCTCCCTGGGTTGCAGCGGTGCCTCGGACTCCCCCAGGGCTTAATGGGGGTTGGAGTTCTGTGCAGCTCTGTGGGGTTCTACAGGCGCTGCCAGGGGGTGATGCAACAGGAGCTGCTGGCCCCTTTTGGGCTCGGTTTCGACTTACCCGGAAGTGCAGCCGTATGTTGGCAATCAACCACCGGGAGCACTTCTGGTTACCCAATGAAAGGGGGCCAGCGACCACCACTCAGTGACCAGAGTCGGGCAGTGGAGGACAAAGATTGCTCAGGAGGAGTGGTGGTGAGAGAAGAAGGTGCTTGGTGATTGTACTGTGCTTTGGGACTGTGTTGTGGCTGGAAGGATTAAGGGGAAGATGTGGCCTCCAGCTGAAGAAAAATAAGTCTTTTTATTTTATACGTGCCTCTCATGTCAAGTCTGTGTCGGGTCATATATTATGCTGGGATTTTGTATTATTGTATTTTACATTTTATTTCATCTAATATAATTACTCCACTTGATTTACATTTGGATAATGTTTGCTTGTATTTAACCTTTGATTGGGGGAAAATATTATTTGTCAGAGGTACAGCTTGGTAGATTTAGGTTTACCTCAGTAATTTATCCAGGCCACGGGACCTGGTAGTGTGGCTGCCGGCTGGGTAAGGGGTCAGCCGTTACATGGTTATATAGCCATATAGTGCAAAAAAAAAAAAGGTTGGCAAAACTTGCCAGTTACTAGAGTTTTACTAGGTAGGTATGTAAGTGATAATCCATGAGCGAGTTTTGCTGGGCAGGTAAGCTAAGTATTCCAGTTCTTCTTCTACAAAATGTTTTACTGAGTAGGTAAGTAACAATCAATGTAAGAGTTTTACAGGGTAGATAAGTTAGCACTCTATTATACTCACATATAAGTCGGGTCTTGAAACCCAAAAAATCGATCATAAAATCAGACCCCGACTTATATGCCCGTTCAAAAATGCGACACTTAATTTTTTAATTATTTTTACGTCTTCTTGCCTCCTCCAATCTCACATCAGTTTCTCAGACGCATCGAATTTTGTTGCAGCAGTGCAGTTACCAATTTGTTTCGCTACTTCAATGACATTTAATTTAAAACCATTATTCATATTTTCTTCTGATCTAACGCTCTGTTGTAGATAAGGGATTCTCTTACGATAAAGATGTATTAGGGTGTGAGATACAAAAAACACAAATCAGTGCAAATGTTGCTTCAGAATAGTTTGGGTATTACCATGTGGTCATGTATGCACCAAGGTTATTATAGTCAGCGAAAACTAAAATCAAAACTGAAACTATTAATAAAAAAACATTTTCGCAAATCTGAAATAAAATAATTAACAAAACCGAAATGAAAAACTAAAACTAAACGAAACTATTAAAGTAGTTGGAAAGACTAACTGAAATAAAATAATAATTTACTAAAATATTTTTAGTTTTCGTTTTTGAATGAATATTCTTGCCGTTAGTCTTTAACCCTTGTAAGTTTTAACTTTAAAATAGAAAGTCATCCACCATGAGCTGCCCGCACATATTCAACCAGTGAACACCAGCTGGTGACGGAGGGCGGCTGTTCAACACAGCATTTGCGGTGACAGAGCGAGCTGAATGCGGGTGCGTAAAGTGTGTGAAATAGAAAGCGATTTACATGCCAGCTTTCTTTGTGCTTATTGTATATCAAGATGTAATTCAAATAGCTGACATCAGAATGTGCTGGTCAACAAAACGTTTACCATATGGACAGAAAAATCACAAGTGAGTAACGTTTTAGTTTATTTCTAGGGTGACTGCTTTTTGTTGACAGCAATTAACCTGCCACTTTGCACAGGAGAAATCGTTTTGACTTTCTCATATACGAAGTATAGAGAAAGTATAGTAATCGTGAAAAAATTTGACCTCGATAATTTGATGAATCTTGATGTTATAGACCTCCCAGAGTCCAAAAATAACTTTTTTTGGAATTGTGTGTGGGTGTGTGTGTGAATGAGTGTGTATAAACACGATAACTCAAAAACGCAACTAGATAGATGGATGAAATTCAGAATGTGGTAGTTACACCAGAATTGTACATCTGTATTAACTTTTGGGCCAAATTCATCACCCGAAAGTGGTTCTTTACCTGAACACATACTCAGTTTTTTTTTTATTTGTGCAGCTGCAGAGTCCGATTTATTCAACTTTACTTTTATAATAATTGTTCAATATATTATTCATTTGATTTGATTTGTTGTTGATGGTTCCTTAATGTACATAATATAAAAATATAATTCATTGTCTTGCAGTTTACTCCTCAAATATCCATCCCCATATCTGAATATAAAAGAAAGTCAGGGGAGACCACTCCCGGTTTTAGAAAATAAAACTGCACTGATCAAGAGACTGACTAGGTCATCATACAAAATCAGCATATTGTTACTGACAAATCACTTTTGCTTTAAAAACATTGTTTAACAATGAAGCGATACAAACAAAAGTAGGTAGGCCAAGTGATGAAAAACTAAACATACTAATAGGTTTTTGTATTTATTCTATATTTATTAATTAATCTTTTTTAGTTCATATTCACAACTCTAAATACCTGATATTGTGAAAGTAATCCATTAGCAGAATTATATTTTAAAATATTTGTCTCCCTTTTTTCAATATTTTTTTCTCTCTGTCAAAATAGATAGTTGAAATCATCATATTCTTTTTGTTCTTAACATCAGCTTTATCATACATATTGCATATCAGGAATTTTTCCTGCCTTACATCCAAACCTGCTTGGGTAGGCTCCAGGTTTCCTGCGATCCTACTCTGGATAAACAGGTTTAGATAATGTATATATTGTTCTTAATTTCAGATGCTGTCTGTTTTATGCCTGTCCGTACTCCTATTACCTGCTCTTGCTCTGATCATTATGGGTTTACTGTCCTTTATGTTGGGGTATTCAAGCCTCACTGACCCTAACCTCGACACTACATGCTTGTTTTATTTTGCTTCCCTCAATACAGCTAAGTGGGGTCTGCACACTGATTCAAGTCTAACAGCCCTGTTCTTCCTAAACCCCCGTGATTTTCATGAGAAAATATTTTAAAAAGTATACAATTGTGTAAAATTGTTCATATTCAGTATCTAGTTTTGATTATATATACAAAAATAATACAAGAAACTGAAAAAAATACTGCACCAACACCACCATTTAGATGTCTTCAAAAAAACAAAGATAGACGGCAGGAATAAGAAAATGTTTAGGCCTACAGCAAACTGAGTCTGATCCAGGGCCTGGGTGTTAAACAGTGAGATGATCTGTTTATCTTGATCCAGTCTGCTTCATGGTTCATCCCATTTAACATGCTTTGCATGCCAGCGCATGTTTGCACATTATATACAAAGTGGCTTTTTCTGATATGCATATTTAGTTACGTTTTTCATTTAATTTCTAATAAAAACTGTTTTTAATTGTTACAAATGTTGCCCACTTGCTGATGGACATAATACATCATAAACCACCTTCTTTGTAGCTCTGATTTACTGGCTTGAGATCAGACCAGACAGCAGGGCCTTCTTCTTCAAATCGGAGTTACCTGCTGAAATATTTGCTCAGTGAGCTTTACTTTTCTGTGCTTCACAAACCAGTTACTTCAAATCAAATTACTGACAAACTGTTTGGTCATTTTAATGTCAGTTTTCACAGGATTTGCCTGCAGGCTTTCCATGCTAAGTTTTAAAAATAGATTACTGGGTGGAGCATCTTGTGCTGTCCCTCCTTTGTAAACTTTCCACAGGGTGATTTACTAATCTTGCAGCTTTGTATACTACTAGAAAATGGTGTGTGCTAAACCCTAAGTTGTGAGCCTGCATTTACACATATATACCTCAAAGGAAATATTAATTAGCAGCAGGCTATTGGCAATTGGCTAATTAAAAAACATGTAACAACAGATTTTCATTTCCACCCTTTTTAAATTTATTTCATTTAGTGTTTAAATGTGCTGTATTCACTTTAAATTTTTATATTATACCCAGCTTTCAGTTTTGTTTTCATTTAATTAAACATAATGCTTTTTATCTCTTATATATATTTCTCTTCTGGTTTGTCCAGCTTCCTCTTCAAACCTGGTCCTGCCCACACGGCATTTCTCGATTCCTATTCATCCTCTTCCAAATCTTTCCCCACGCTGCCGGTGGCCTCCCATATACCCCAACGCTGCTTTTCTTGATTCCTATTCCTCGTTCGGACTACCGTGTTCCCCGCTCCTCTCTTATGACCCCATTGGTGATATCTAGCCTGACCGCATGACTTTTCACTTCAGCCATGACTGCACCTGGGAGTCTTTTCTGTAGCCTGCTACAGGAAGGTACTGTCTCGACCATTGCCATTGGTTTCGCTCCTTGCTATAAGTTTTGCTCCTTGCTATTTTCGTTATACTGCAACGGTTGTTTCCTAAGCCTTTGTTATGATAAGATAATGAACGACATTATCTTCTCTGTCGACAAGTTTTTGTACAACGTCATCTGTATTCCAGGATCCAGCAACTGCCTGTTCCTATCAGTGGGTTATTTCTTGACACAAACGGTTGACGAAGGCAATGCACTCTCACTACAACATAGGGCAGTAGATTTTGTTGCATCACAGTGGGACAGATTTGGAGACATTCTTCCTGTTATTCTTTTCAACGCAAGTCCAGTTATTACAACAAGTCACAAGTACTATCAATACATGGCAACATCTACAGTTTATGGTGGTGAAGCTGAAATTCAAGGTCTTTCCAAAATTAGATCTTTTGGCTCATTATCTGTCGTCTCCAGCAAAACACCTATTCACAACTACGTCTTTCAAGAAGTATTTCTTTCTTCTTGATTTCTGAATTCTTTTCTCACCGCTTTCCGTTCCTGTTCTTACACCATTATATGCTACGGCGGGCGTCCACTAGTATAGTGAAAGGCAACCTTTTTCAAGTTGCGGCGCACTAAGTCCAAAAATTTTCTTTTGCGGCGCACCAGAGGGACTGCCCATAAATAAAGTCGTGACGACACAATCTATGGACAATCGCCAATAAAAACAGTTCATTTTACAAGTTTGAAAGACATTTTATTAATAAAAGAATCAAAGGATACATCTTAAATTTAATTATTGTGAACGTTAAGATTGTTTTTCAGCACATATGAGATTGATGCGAGAATCAATTTTCGAAAGACAGACGTGCATTTTTTTGTCGATTATTTGAAGTCTCTCGTGTTTCTTAGACTTCCGTAAGAGTTCCATTATCTGTTTTTACAACATAATTTTTTTTTAAACATTATCTTTTTAATCAACCAAAAGTTCAAAAACAGTAGCAATTTGAAATATTTTACAAAGGTTTCCGTGTTACCCCTAGAAAATGCACCGGTTGCCCGACAATGCACTAGTATACAGTATTACAGTTACAATATTTTCTTTAACCATAATAACTTTGGTTACCAGGCACTCCAGTGCAGTAAATGATAAATCCATTACTTTTTCGTTCCAAAAAAAATAATAAACTTACTGTTTTAAAAAAATTGCAGTTTTGGTTATAGATACAGTATAGCTAAAGGGTTATATGTACCTTTTAATGGTTTGAGCCTATTTTTGGTTAAAAATGAAAAAATAAATTTAGATACTGTAGTATAACTCATTGTTTCCATAAAAAGTACAGTAAAAAAGCCAAAACTTTTAAACTAGAAAGCTAACATTTTTCTTTCAAATTTAGCAGACATTTCCTGTTGCAGGAGTAGTATGGACAAGTATCCTTCATGCAGTTTTCTAATGTATCTATGACAAGACAACTTATACTGAGTAGGATAAAAAATCAAAGTAAAATAAATGAGAAAACAAAGAAAAAAACAGATCCATACCTCCTCTTTGACTGTACCAAACTCGGGATCAAGTGCCTTGAAATGGTACCTGAAGTTACCTTCTCGGTCAATTGCTGCCTTGAAATCTTTCAGTGTTACCTCCCCAAGCCTACAACAAGCAGTGCAAAAACTATATGCTTAGTATTTGTAACACACATTACATTTTCAGTTATTCTTCGTCTTAGGGCTGTAAACATGTCAATAATTAGTATCTTTTCCAGGGACAACTGAACAGTTTTAGTGAATCATTTTCCAGAATATTAGACACACACAAACCATTACTTAATTTACTTGAGAGAAACTTGCTATAAATTTCAAAGTACTGTACCACAAAATATCACTAGCACAATATAAGTGTATACGTAGCTAGGTGAAACAGAAAGGAGAGACAAGCTAAAGGAGAGTTAAACATGATTGTAAAGAAATGTTACTTTTTCATTTAAAAAAATATCTAAATCAATAAAATAATTTAAAAAATAAAACCCACTTCTAACAATTACAAACATAATAAACCATGCTCAAAATATTTTAAGACTTGAGTCCAGTAACCTTTTTCTGATTATCTGGGCTCATCAAACTATCAGTTAATATATGGAGTCAGTCAGTGACTGGATAAGTTTGTATGATAATGAGGGGGTAATAGATGAAGACTGAAGTGTGAGCTTGAAAATGTAAAAGCTGCTGTGATCTAAGCTGGGTAAGGGGGTAAAGCTAGGAAAGATGAAAGGACTAACAGACAACAGTGGGTGCCAAAGACAGCCATTAGAGAAGACAAAGATAATGAATAAAAGGTTAACTGATTACTTAATGCAGGAAGCATACACAAGTGATGAAGCAGCTCCTGTTGTAATGGGTATGGGGAGTGTTTGTGTGAGGAAGTGACTACAGGTGGACAAAACTGTAGATAAGACAAGTGTGCATATGTTAGGTAGGTGTCCACTCTTCATGGAGTGAAACTGCAAACTTCTGTTGTGCCTATGGTGAAATTAAATGAGCCCACCAAACTGCAGTTATGATTGAACCTTTGAAAATAATACAGTTACAATATACAGTGTATGGTGTAAATTTCTTCAGCTTTGATGAGGTTTAAATAAAAAAATATAAATAAAAGAATAACAAAGATAAGGAAAAAGGACAAAGCACTATAGGAACAATAGGGCACCAGTAGTTTCAGTGGATAGTTACCATAGTTTAACTATTCCAAAATATGTAGCAAAAATGTCCTTGTTTCACACATAGCAAATTGTTTTCTTGTTTTCTGATTTTGGTTCCTATTTATTTCTAAAATATATTTTAAAGCAGTTAGTTGTCACAAAATTACAAATGACACTATATTGGCTTTGGGAGCGGCACAGTGGCGCAGTGGTAGTGCTGCTGCCTTGCAGTTAGGACACCTGGGTTTGCTTCCAAGGTCCTCCCTGCGTGGAGTTTGCATGTTCTCCCCGTGTCTGCGTGGGTTTCCTCCCACTGTCCAAAGACATGCAGGTTAGGTGCATTGGCGATTCTAAATTGTCCTTAGTGTGTGCTTGGTGTGTGGGTGTATGTGTGTGTGTGTGTCCTGCAGTGTACTGGTGCCCTGCCCGGGGTTTGTTTCCTGCCTTGCGCCCTGTGTTGGCTGGGATTGGCTCCAGCAGACCCCCTGTGACCCTGTAGTTAGGATACTGTCGGTTGGATATTGGATGGATGGACTATATTGGCTTCTACTCTTCATTATATACAGTATTTTATTTGTAGCTATGTGTATATTTTTAACTACAAGGGAGCAATATTTAGAAGATAATTAAGAAAAGAAGACAATAAAAATTAGGAAGACTGAATAGAGTCAAATATGCTAGACATCAGGAACACAAAATGATGCAGTTCTACTCTAATGCTGTCTTATTGAGTGTGTTACATATGCTTTAATAACCCACTTATTAACATAAACCTGGATTAAAAAATGCTATGTACACCCTTATTCCGGTTAGAGAAACCCAGATATTGGTCTCTGAGAAACCTGGTTAAGATACATATATTTCTTTGTGAGTAACCCAGTAATTTGGCCAGGTAAACCCTTATCAGAGTTACACTTAAGGATTTTGTAGTCTGCACATGTCCTTCGCACTCTGTTAGCCTCTACATGTCAGTGGGGAAAAAGTCTTTGCTTCGCACATACATCCACCACCCACAGGTAGAAAACAGTGGAAATATCCTCAAAGATGAATTTCCTGAGGTAAATACTTGGGCAATCACATTAGCCCTTCTCCGAGTTGTAATAACCTGTTTAAATATTTCAGAAACCACTAAATTTATATTGATAAGCTGAATGTACAATGCTAAACTCAGCAGAACAATCTCAGTAGCAGCATTGGTGGTAACATGCTAAAAGTAAAGTGTGTTATATAGTACAGTTACTTTTTAAAATAATGAGTAATTTACTACAATACATATTTTATTGAAATAAAAATATCTGCATTATTATTATCCCAACAGCACTGGGAGTAAAGCAAGAAGCAAACATACTGGTACGCCACTCCTTTGCAGGGCTCAATCACATAGCCCAACAGAGAAGAGTGTGCTGCATGCAATCCATTAACAGAAACATATTAATAAAGTATTAATTTAGTTTTAATAAAGCTATTTTGTAAGGTTATGTTGAAAAACATTATATTTTATAATAAGTAACTATATAACATATTTAGGCACTTATTTTAGTAAGTAATGAGTTATGTAATTAACTCATTTTTAGAAGTAACTCTTGCTCTGCTCAGGAGACACAGGCTGCATCGCTGTTTTTGGGTTTATGGCAGCAATTGATTATGTTTAATATTTTTAGTGCATTATTATAACACTGAAGAGCATTGCCAAATGAAAACTCTATAGGTGAACTCATACCAGTAAACAAAGATTTTTAAGAAAGCAGGGGAGTCATTTATAAAACTTAAATATGAAAATATGAGCACTCTACCTACGTGAACATGCCTCAAATCTTATCCTATTGTCACCCTGAAGCAGCCATATATGGTCCATGCCAATGAACCTCATACATATACAATCATGATGTAGATCTTCATTGGTTGGTAAAGCAGCCTCCCACCTGATGCATCCAACAAATGGGAGCTGTATTTAAGGAGTCCTATGGTGAGCTCCACACGGCATTGAAATGTCTCTTGTCTGCATTTTGGGGGTCAGGGAAAGGCATAAGGCTCCTGAGCAGGTAGCCATTATTACCTGGCACATGTAATGACATGATTGCTGTTACAATGAATAGTACAGGCTATTTGAAACACTGAGGGCTCAGCCAGTTGCCTTAATAAGAAGCCACCCTCCCATACAAGAAGTTGATTGATTAACGTTACTTTGCCTTAAAATAAATTAATCATGTTTTGAACCAGGCCACTGAGCCACAATGTTAGTCAGTCTCATAGTATTACAGATTACATGTGTATTAACAGAATGTAAATGCTTACAATTACCAAAAGCAGAGCCATTCTTCCTAGGTGCCCTTATTGCAATGGGAGTGCTGTCAATTGCCACACTTACGTTAGGAAAACCTAACACTGCTGCAGATTTCCTTTTTATGTTGGCATTTACAACAAACCATAAGGAAACTGAGTGTAGAGCCTCGTCAGTTTTTTATGGCTTCAAGCACAGCAGGCATGATGGTGCCGAAGATTGGCTGAGATATTTCTGATCAATTAGCCAGTTCCCTCTGGTAGGTGTATGTGGCCAGAAAGCCAAGCATTTTTAAAACCAGAATAGGTGAAGGTAGTGCCCAATTTCAGGCAATCTGCCTTTCCAATGCTGGGGCCAAATCAGCACATACTGTCATTTTTGAGGGAATGGTACTTAAAATTCTTAGGTGTTATTACCAACTTTCTCGGAAATTTTGCATAGAAATGGGACAGAGTTGTTGTAAAGTTGTTGCAAGATTTCCCATCAAGTGTTCTGTTATAAATCTGAACTATTGTATGGAAAGCTGCATATGCACATTTTGAGCCTCTTTTTGTGCTTACACAAGTTTTATAAACCTGACCTCTGGTTTCTGCTTTAACTGGGTTACTTATCCTGGATTTGTGTGGGCATGTAAATGCAATCAATAATGACACAATTGAATTAGTAGCAAGAAATGGCCATAGTGTTAGAATTCTCTAAGACTAACATGTATAGAGTGCAAATATGAGAGAGATTACACTCTGCTTCTCACAAGTATGATTATAGATAATTACTTTTAATTTTCTAAATTCATTTTTCAAAACTGAGCCAAAATCAATTTCTTACCTTTTTGGAATGGTGACCATGAAGGGAGTCAGAGACCGATCTGTGAAGTAAAGCACTTTGGTGGAAGCAGCAGTACTTAGTGTGGGGTTACTATGTGAGTGAGGCAGCTCTGTAATAAACAACACATATTTGTTTTAAGAAGACAATCACAGCAAAATCATCTGAATGTTGGCAGATGTTGGGAATGAGAACACAATCACAGTTTAGGTGTTGTTATCATATAAAAAAAAATTAAGGTATGATTTACCTTAAGCAATGAAATACATAGCATTCATCATTTCTAGCCCTTAATTTTATGCAGTTATCGATCTGAACCACATTGATATGACTTTTATTACAATTTATCTAGTATATTCTTACATCAGAATTTAAATGCATGTGACCTTACAGTTGGACTTATAGGGTATGTAAATAAATGGATGTATAATAATCAATTCTAAAGTGGATCTAACCCTGATTTTAGAATAATCTTTGAGAATGTACCATATACGTGAAACCTTGGTTACGATGACATTATAATGCTTATGTATGGCTTGCATACGCTCAATTTTGTTTGCTAGCAATAGCAATAAATGTAAGTTATGCTATGTTCTGCATGTAGCAAATAAGAACAATAAACTTACTTGCACTTGGGGGCCAAGAGTCCCGTTCTGTGGGCAAAGCTCTACGTCTGGGAGACTTTCCTCGAGGCTGTAGGTATATTAAAAACAAGTTACTAATAATCAGGTAACAGACAACCTTCAGAAGTAAACCTCATGATATTTACTATTGTCCTCAAAAAAGATCTTTGTAAAATGTCATAGAAAGCAACTACATATAATGGAATGAAGTGAGTGACATATTTCTTGAAATTCTACTAAGGTCCATTCCACAAACAGACACAGTTTATCAGTAAAGCAAAAGGCATATTAGCTCTTTATATCTCATTGATGGATACATTTCTTTCTGAATTCATCTAACCTATTAAATAGCACCTGAACAATGGCCAGAAGAATACATGTGAGTGCCCATATCCAGCTTCACCTGTCATCTAATTCCTCAACTGTCAGAGCCTACATCTAGGGCAGATGTATAATCTTACATTATAAAGGAAACAACTATGACATTTTGTGGAATATCTTTTGACATCTGTGTGACATAAATAACACTAATTTGTTACAAAGTTTAAACTAGCATAAAAGTACCTATCATAAATAGTAGAACTTTTTACTGAAGAGCAGGTTTGTATTACCTTTATTTCATCTTGGAGGTTGTTTTATTAAATGTCCCAAAGGCTAGAGATGCAGCCCAATTTATTCAACAATATTCGGTATTAATTTCTACTAGTATAGTCCAACATTTGCCAGAATATTAACCCTGAAATACTGAGGGTATTTAAATTGCCAAGAACCAACACTGAATGTGGCTTTTACCTATCATTCTGTTTAACAAAAAAAGAAAACAAATTACCCTCTTGTCATGCTTCTTTTGTGTTTCCACCAAGTGTAGTCGCTCCATAAGACTGGAGATACTCTGTTCCAGAGTATCAATGGTGTGATGTTGTGGATCATGCCCACTAAAACTGTTTCTCAGACTACGAAGAGCATCACGCACCAGCTGTAAATCATCAGGCTAAAATAAAATCAACCAAACATTAAGATTAAGCCAAATGAAATTTCTGACATGATGGAAATTCTTCTGATTGAGTGACTACCCAATCATGAGAGACAATCAGGCATCACAGCCACTCTCCTACTGAACATGAAATGATGGCTGATGAAGCTGAAATTTGGGGCAACTCGGAAAATCAGTCAGGAGACTGAACATCAGGTTTAAAATTGTGTCAGAATCGCACAGTGTGTGTATGTTGGATGTTTAAGACATCTATGCTGTGTGCATGTCTAATGTAGATGGATGAATATGTGATAAGCATTTTCAGTTGTTTTAGTGTGGAGGAAAATGCTTTCAGAAATGATGTGAAAATGCTAGAGTGGACAGAGATTGTTTTCATTTAAAACTGTTATTTGTAAATGAAAACTTAATAGTGTGGATGTTGCCTAAGAAGGGGTCAGGATTGAGAGAGAATTGGAAAGACAGAAGGGAGACTGACAAAGCAGCACTTTCAAGCTGGCTAAGTTTGTGAGCCACCACATTAGACAGACAAGTCCTCAAGACTGTATAGGGGAAGGCCCAGTGGGTCAGCCAATTCTTCTTTGGTTTGCCTGTCCTATGTTGTTTTTTTTAATAAAATATTGGCATGAAGAATTTTGGCTGTTAAATAAAAAGAACTAAGGAAATTAGTTGAATTGTAACTAACAATTTCTATCTGCAATTCATTATCCAAAATTCAATGTTGATTGTAAGCTTATTGTAGAAGATGATCTTTAAGTAATAGATTATTCACAGCATAAGAATAATATTTACTCTTAAATTAACTAAATTTATTAATGTATTGAAACATACCCCTCTGTGTGAAGATGAAACATTTCCTTTTATTACAGGGTGGGTATAACCATTGTTCTGAGAGCAGCTGGAAGCAGCAGACTGCAAACAAAGACAAAAAACAAAGTTTTAAAACAGGAAAATAATGTGCAGCCCTTGAACATTAAAGGTAAATGAGCAAATACTGTTTTCAGACATATATCTTTGTAAAAGGGCCTTGAGATGACAGGTGCTTTATAAAACATTTAATTTTTTGATATATTTAAGTCTAGTGTAAAAAAAGTATTTCTTAATGACTATAAACCTTTGTCATCAACAATCTAGTAGTATGTTTTTCCACTGCAGGAGAAAAAAAATGAACTCTGAGGGAGATCTATGTGAGTCCAAGTGGAACAAAAAAAAAACACCCAATAGTGAAACATGCAATACGTGACATCAATTGCAATAACTGCATCCCTGTAGACATTTGTATCATATTACATGTGTGTCCAATATTACAGAGTTTAACCAATCATTGAGAAAATTGATTTTTAATATTTCAGAATATGACTGTGAGTACAATAATTCTGAATATTGCTATTTTCAATTATGTTACACTCTCCTTTTAATAATGTAGATACTGTTTTCTCGTAAATTGAATTTTTCCACAGATTTTACTGTAAAGACTTTAATATTCATAAAAACTGTAATGATTAACAAATGGTATGGCAGTGCACCAGTTTGAGCTACTTCTGGTCTCTGAGAGACTGCATTTAAAATACCGCCAAGTCACTGTCTATGTACAGTTTGCATAATCTCTCCATCTATGTAGATTTTCTTATCCATGTATGCAAGTTGTCTTCATATAGTCTAAAGAAGTGCAAATTAAGTTAAATGGCAACTATAAACTTGACCAATATTTATGAACATGAATATGTATATAAATTTGCCATGTCCCATCCAAAGATTGTTCATCTGTAACATCCAAAGCTGCAGGAATGAACATACTGTATTTCCTCAGGAGCCTCATACTAGATTAAAATGGTTAATGAAATAGATGGACAAATGAATGAGATGTGTGATTAAAAAATGCCCAATCCCAAAGGATTTAGCAACTATGTTTTTATTCTGTTTATTGTAATTTGCAACATTGACTTTTTATATTCTCTTCCAATATTCATAGTTATGTTTGTAATCATTGACATTGATCTATCTATCACAGGGAGCAATGGACAAAAGTGAGAAACTAGCAGTGGACAGGATGCTAGCCCATCAGACAGCAAATGTAAACACACACACAATAACTTTGCACCTCAGTCAGTCTAACAGCATATTTTTTCAGTGGGTGGAAACTGTACTTATAGTAGGAAATGCACAGAATTTCAGATCAAAATATGAGATGCTGGGAATCAAACTGGCATTCAAATCATGAAAAGTCAACCTACTACCTAACATTGCCCCACAATTTTTTAGAATACTGGATTTGACCATGAAAAAAATAATTTACATAATTTGTAATTATATTTGTGAAAAATAATCCATTCTGAATGGAAATCTCCATACGATGAAAATTGTATTAGTTAATTCTACTTCACATACCTCATTAAGCTCTCTGTTCATTAAATCTTCAATAAGACTGCTTTTGTGATCTAGCTCTCTCTGGAGGTCAGCCTAAAAAAGGAAATCAAATTAAAAAAAGAACACTAGAAAAATGCATACAAGTAAACTTTTAATCCTAAATTGTTCAAATCACATTGACTATTTCCATTATGAGGGAAAAATGTATGCAGTAGGAAACAACCTTTTTATCTCATAATATATATACTAAGGCTCCTGTTTACAGGATTGTAAAACTTTTTTTTAAGAATTCTTTAACTTGAAATAACATGTTCTGCGGTGGGTTGGCACCCTGCCCAGGATTGGTTCCTGCCTTGTGCCCTGTGTTGGCTGGGATTGGCTCCAACAGACCCCCGTGACCCTATTCGGATTCAGCGGGTTAGAAAATGGATGGATGGATGGATGGATGGATAACATGTTTTCCTGGATAGAATTGATTTTGTGAAATTTGTCTTACAAACCACCAAAACAATTAGTCAGTTGACTTTCATCTTCTAAACATTAGCACAACCCTCAAGTAAATTTATTACAAAACTAAGCTGAAGAAATAAAGGACAATTTTAGACAGGGAGGATACGTTTTCCAAAAAAGGTCAGAGTGAATGAATCTGTAAAGATGGTATTTATTCGTAGCTGAAAAAAATCCCAAAAAACTCTCTTTTAAAAACCTTTAGCTACTATAGTCCAGGGGCCTCATGCATAATGCCGTGCGTAGAATTCACACTTTAACATGGCGTGCGGACAAAGGCGGAAATGTGCATACGCACAACAAAATCCAGATGTACAAATCTGTGCGAATGCCAACTTCCACGTTCTTCTGCTCCGTAAATCCTGGTCAGTGTGAAAAGTAACGCACGTGCACGCGCCTGCTGTCCCGCCCCAACTCCTCCCAGAATTATGCCTATTTGAATATGCAAATCAATATAAATAGCCCTTAAGCTCAGCCTTCTGTGAAAAGGCAATGACAAAAGCACGAGGGAAAATAGAAGAATTTCAGCGAATACCAAGTGGAGTCAAGGAAAAACATACTATTTGTTGGTTTAAACAGTGGTATAAACAACAAAAAGAAGTTGATTGAGTTACATAGCATGTCGGAGAAACTCGAAAGCTCAAGTTCACAAAGTCACACAGTGCACGAAATAAAAAAGAAGTTGTCACATATTAAAGTTGCTGTGAAAAGGCGAGTCGTAGCCCACCGTCTGAGTGTCATATGAAAGCTTATTAGGGTACAGAGAACAAAAAAGGCACACAGTGTGGAAAAAAGCATGAAATGTCAACTGTAATCTCTAAATTTCCACTTTAATCATGTAGTTTATTTTGTCATTAAAGTAGAATATCATAAACTTCATCTTAAAATTGTTTAATTTACTAGTTTCTCAAATCCCATCGTAACTAAAGTAGCACGTTAAATGCTTTGTTTTGTATTTGATCTTCTATGTGCTCTATGTGTGTAAATCACTACTACGGGCTTTCTCTTCTTCCAACAGGACACAGAATCCATTACATTCATGATATCACAGCTCTTTGAATAATTAAAATATTGATGATGATAGGAGTTAAAGCATGTTATTAAACATGGGAACACGGTGGTGCAGTGATTGTTCATGTCATGCGCGACCTTTGATTAAATCCTTTATTGCAGCAATACTGTCTCTTTCAAACGTACTAATCCCCAATTTCTGTCCTTACTTTTCTTTCTCCAAATACCCAATCGCCACACAATCAGCTCTGTAATAGACGTTAATCCATCTGTAAGCTTAGAACGTAGATTCTTCAAAACATTTAAGGAACATTGAAATATCTTCGTAGTACCTGTTTAATTATTCTATCCATCTATCCTTCCAGTGTCGCGCCAGCTCCAACAAGAATACAGCGCGAGGCAGGAACAATCCGTGAATGGAGTGCCAGCTCCTCACTAGCACTGTGGCACAGTGTCCTCACATGTTTAATTATTAACAATATAGATTAATTTAATAAAGTTAGTTTTATCTGTATAATATAATAAACATATTTTGCTGCATTTCATCTTAAAAATGATATTGTCATTATATGTAAATATGCGCTTCAGAAAGTGTCTCAGGTTGTGCAATATTATAACTGTATCGCAAGTTTACAATGAGGTAATTGTACTTATAAGTACAAACAGTTCTACAAGGAGCTCTTTATGGACATATTGTGTGCATTTATAGTTCTTGGGATGAAACTGTTTCTGAGCCGCGAGGAAAGGCTCTGAAGCGTTTGCCGTATGAGAGCAGTTCAATAGACACCACGGCTGAGGCAGCGTGTGCTTGATGCTTTATACCGATAATTCTCTTTCCGATCAGCTGCTGTACAGCTGTGATTCACACTCAGATACAGTGATATTAGTACTCCGAGTGGTGCAATGAGAGTAACAACGCTAAAGAAGCTATTGTATTTAAAATAGTTTGACCATTCTGTGGACCATTATATTGTTACAGGTTAATTACAATCAGATGCATTAAACTAATAAACAATATGCGGTTAATTTCAGTGTATTTATAAAGCCACGTCAGGGATGTGGATGTAAAAAAGAAAGGGACACAGGAACAGTAGCACTGCTCTAACGCTGGGTGCCGCCAGTTTGCAAAACCGAGCGCAGAACTTGCATATACCAGGGTATGAGCTACCGTGGAAATGTGTGTGGCTTTACACCAAGTTTAGGTTTTATACATTGCAATTTGAATGTGGAAACGTTCTTATGCAACATTTTTGTGCATACGCACCATTTATACATGAGGCCCTAGGAGTCCAAACATTGTATATGAATTTATCCTACCTTATCATTTAAGTTAAGTATTTGCAACCCTCTCCACAAAATTACATTTCTTTGAGCTAGCAAAGTTCAAAGAACAAAAATGAAAGTAATAAGTATAAATACCAAAATGATGTAATACTGCACTGCATTACGGCCACATTTACAGTACATGGTCTTGATGCTGAAATTTGAAATGGTAAAGAAATCCGATCCAATGTTTGTGATATTTACATTACATGGTATAGAAGAGCTTATGTGGACTCTATACACTGCACATGCACTGTGACGCAGGTAAGACTTAAACATGGATCCCTGCATATTTTTTATTTTTTTTACCTAGACTCTTCAATTTGCTAAAATTAGAAGTATAGCTCATTTTCAAAATATGGTAAGTAAGTGCAGAAGGGCTATGGCTTTTCATGCTTTAGTATAGTCTGCTGTGGTTTCCTCCACCTCCATTCATAGAAGATTCTGCACAGCAAATTGCCAGTCTTAAATGAACTGTTGTAGTGTAATTTAACACTGGCTTTTTTGCTGTATGGATGCATATGAGCAGTGTGGGACAGTATTGTTAGCTGCTTTAACTCCCAGTGGCCAGAAAACGTGCCAGTTAGATGAATAATGTGAAATTGTCTTTCTCTGCAGCCAGACACCCACTATCTCTTCCTAATCAAGCCACATCACTGAGAAAAAACTTTCTGTCAGTATTTAAACTCAGATGGGATATAGGCAATCTAAATTTACTTAGAATTTAGCAACACATACAACATAAGATATAATGTTTTTTAGGGTGTTTACACCAAAATCCAATCTGTATCAGATATGTAAATAAATCTAAATCAGTTCACATCAGGATGGCAGTGTAAATGCAAGATTGTGTCCTGTTCAGCATTGCGTTGAGTACCTTTAAGCGAGTGACATCGGTCAGCCTGCGTGCTGTCTCATCCAACCTGGTCTGCTGTTGTTGTAGCAGGCGATCCTTCTGAACTAGTTCTTTCTAGAAAACAGAAATTAATTGATAACAGATCAGAGAGAACTTCTTGTCTGTACTACAAGTTAAGTAAAAATAGATTTCCGTTTAACAAGTTTTAATCTTTTTACGGAATTCCAGAAAAATCATTTATCTTTTCATCCTGTTATTTACAAAATATGAATATTTCACTTCAGTTATCAATCTGTTTTATCTATTTTTGTCAAACAATAAACAGTCAACATCAAAGAGGAGTTAAAGTAATAAGTAATGTGACACAAACACATGCTGAACAAAAATAATCACAGAGCTAACAGCCATTGTTTGGGTTTATTGAGGTTGGCTGGGTAATGTTTAAATTGTCTTCCTCCTTTTTTCATGATGTTGGACATCCTTAGAGGTGAGAACCATTTTCCATATCCAATTTCACATATCTGTTATTCCTGTCTACAGATTCTCACTCCTCATTATATTCCACCAAGTAGCATTTGCTCACCAATTACTCTCTGCACGATCGAAAACCCCTAAACCCATTTCTCTCAAATACAGAGGCTTTTAGCTCCTTTTAAAACCCTTTAAGAATCAGATCCTCACTGATGCTGTTTATAATTTTTATACCCCAAAATATGCCTTACCTATTTTCCCTAAACAAACACTTGCCCAAAGACACTATTTCTTGCTGTCCCAAGTTTCAGACAGCAGATTTAGATTTCAGTAAATATTATCTAAGTCCTGTGTCAAGTTTTTATTTGAAAGCACATCCATAACATTCTCTAGAAGTTAATTTAGTTCTTTCATTCAGCATTAACCTAGAAGTCTACAGTGTGCTTTGTGGCAGTATTTTGTTGTGTTATGAAAGAGCTATTAAATAAAGAACAACTAAATGATTAATTGACTTTCAAGCCAGTGTCAAAGTTAACAATGTCTTTGGACCGAGCGAGAATCAACTTCAACTCCACAAACAGAAGCTCACCTTAAGCAGAAAAACAAAGTACACAAATATTCCAGGAACAAACACACACAGAAATAATGGCTAACTAACATTAATTTAAAAAAGAAATCTTTCTTAAATTCCACAGTGATAAACATTAGTCATTATATTTATGTAGTTGGCACACCTTGTATTCTCCTAGGAGTCTGTTTCTCTCTTCAACTTTCCTCAGGAGATCCACCTATAATCCCAGAATTAAAAAAAAAAAAATGTTAACAAATTCTTGATTGAAAGCTTTGTTCTCTTTAATACATCATTGAATTGCCTGTGTCACAAACATGCGCATGGCAGGCAGCTAAAGGGCTTAAGTAAGGGCAATTCTGAGTCAGACCGGGATGTGGCAGAGTGCACTGATTCTTTTTCTTGCTTTCCTGCAGACCATCCATGGGAGATTCCACCTGGCCCTGTTGACGTCACTTCTGGGTCAGAGCCTATGGAGGAAGACCTTGTTGGCTCTGGCCCCCTTGATGTCACGTCCGGGCTCGAGCCTATGGCTGAAGAACCTTATGAGCCCGACCCCTCTGACTTCACTTCCTGTCTTCCCCTTTAAAAGCCTCCACCTTTTCCTTACTCCCTCAGTTCTGTTTTGGACTCAGTTTTGTGCACATCAGTGCTGTATAACATTTTGCAACTTTGCAGCCAGGATACCAAATATATAGGTGGCTGCCCCAAACCTTGCTATGACTCTGTGTGAAGTTTCTGACACCTGGTAAAAGCTTAAAAAAATAATTGTCAAAAATATGAATTAACTTTCTAATAAATGAATTAATAATAATTAATTATTTCACAGCAAGGACACAAATGGCTGCAGTGTATCCCACTAGCACTTAGTGCAGTTCAGGAATCAACACTGGAAAAAGTGAAGGTCCAACGCAGAGCACATTGATTTACTACACACTAGTAGCACCTACAACTGGACCACACATTGTCACCACATAAATAACACAAAAAGTGTCATTTTTAGATTTATTTATTATTACTATCACTGTTATTTACATATTATGTATCTCTATAAATAGCTGTATTGAAGCCCAGCCCCACCTACTTTAATAATCACTTTATAACACAAAATGTTTAATAACATCTTGATAACCTTTAAAAAGCAGATGGAAGATGGATAGATGGATTTCACAACAGATAAAAAGCAAAAGTTTTAATATAAAATGTAATCCAATAATTAAACAAACTTAGGCCTATCTAAACAAATATACTTTGACAACTGTAAAATAAAAATACAGTTACATGACATGTGTAGGATTTGACTGGCTTATTTAGTATATCTAAAGATGAAATCATTACAGATTAAATGAATGTGACATTAAATAAAAAGTCTGAAGAACAAATGGTCGTGTGGTATGTTTTGATGCAACCCCTCTAAAATGTGCAGAATATTCTTACAATGGGATAATAAACTATGGTGGTATCTTTCCATATTCTGAGCTGGAAGAAAACTAAGTACAGTACTTACTATTAAAAGAAAGCAATATATTTTTTAAAACATATTTTGTTAAAATTACCGAAAACCTTTATAGGTGGTAATACAGTAAGATTATATCTCCCAATCTTTTTTTTTTTTTAAATGACATGATTTGGATTGAAAACTTCTGCCCTGCATATTACCATATTTTATGCTGTAAAGATATTGTTCCTTTTAAACTGAGAGTAAGTGAAGTTGAATAATCGTAGGGTACTTAAGAGTACAACTGTAGGTATAGTAGTATGAAATATTTTGTTTATGAAGTATGACTGGGGCCCAAGGCCTCATTTATAAAACATTTCATGATTTCGAGTGTACAAACATGCATACTCCAAAAACAGGAAAATGTATATGCCAAACAAAAAAAAAATCACATTTATAATATAAACCTGCCATACGCGTATTTGTACACAGTTAACCCTTTATAAATCAAAATCATATTGTAAATGTGCATTTGTGAACGTGCCTCTAACCCCACCTGGTTCCACCCTTAAACAAATATATATGAGCCATGCTAATCAACCTCATACATATGCAGTGACGATGCTGCAGACATTCATTGGCTGGTTGTGGAGCCACATGACACATCCAGGAGTGAAAGAAAGAAGTTACAGTCTCTAAATTAGAGTCACGCAAAGAACACTTATTTGGTGACCCAATTGTGGGTGACAGCAACAAGCGTATACATGTTGAACGGCAACATGTTACTGCTGCTGTAAATGCAATGAGCTCCAGCCACACCTTGCCTGAAATAAAAAAAAGGTCCAATCTCAAGCGACAAAGTGGATTGCTAGTGTGCGTGTAACAGGAGGAAGGAACAAAAAAACCTCTATGCTTTCTGATTTTGATCAGCAAATGACATGTATAATTGGAGGTATCTTTTTTTATGCAGAAATTTGCTAGAGCAATCCTGCCGACTGTCAGTCTTATCTTGGCATCACAGAATATAACTGCTTAAGGTTAACAAAAGCAGCTTCATTCTCGCTTGGTGCCCCTATTACAGTATGAGAACATTAAAGTCCACCGGTTATTTAAAACCAAAGCCAAAGCAAACTTTATTGTCATCTCAACCATATACAAGTATACAGATAGACGAAATTGCGAAGCTCAGGATCCACAGTGTAACAACATGAAGAGCAAATAATCAATTAAAAATAGAATTAAAATTAAAAGTTAAAATTCTGCAAGAAAAATGGAAACTGGGGAAAACTGCCTTTTTATGCTGGAAATGACATGTTATGTCTTGTGTATATGCATCCATTCCAGATGAAAACAGGATATAGCGCTTTGGTCAGTTAAAGGCTTTTAGCACTGCGGGCAAAATTGAGTGAAGCTTGGCTGAGATATTCCTGACTTGTCAGCCAGTTCCTTAAGAAATTACAACAGGTAGTCTAAGCCAGGGGTGAGCAACATTAGTCCTGCACGGCCGCAGTAGTTCTAACCCAGTTTTTCAAGTCAATTATTGCTGTTGAATAGGGTGCAAATGACATCTAACTCGCTTACATTTACACTTGTGTGTATTCAATGTGATCTATTTAGTTTAATCAAATATTATAGAAGGAAACTTAAGAGAAAAATGTGAAGGAGTGAGAATTACTCATTGGTTTTAGGCTTCCAAATCATTTGAATGATATCCCTGGAAATGACATAAGAATGACCTGACATAGTTGAATCAAAACACTAAGAAGCCATGAAATTAAATAAGATTTATTATTGTCAAGGAATGGGTTCTAATTAATCAAGTGGATTAGAACAAAAACCTGCAGCCACTTCAGCCCTCCTGCATTGACGTTGCTCACCCCTATTCTAAACTGCTGAAAGAAAACAAAAAAGTTCTTCAGTGCAAATATGGAGCATTGTTCTTCTTAAAAGGAAACTAAAATACAGTCTGTGCATCATTCATCACATTTGAACTGTAATATATTTGTCACGTCAACACACATTATAATAACAGCTCAGTGATATGAAATTATGTGTGCGAGTCATCATTTATCTGATTTGGCTGCATTTCACTACTTGACCAAAGGTGTTATAATTTCCCAGTTTCTCCGAAATGTTGCGAGGGTCAGAGCTGCTGTAAAAATATGCATGTTCCCCTGTTAAGGTTTCTTTTATAAATTCTGATGTTTGTGTGGGAAGTAGCATATACATATTTCGGGCCTCTGTTTGTGTGTATGCAAGCTTTATAAATGAGGCCCCTGGGCATTGTTAATCTTTTTGCTTTGCTCCCTCCCCAACTATAACCTATTGTCTATACAGGAGGAGCGAAAGGTTAAAGTTTTGTCAAAAAGGTTTTTGATAGATCTCAGCGTTTTAGGGTCCTCTGATACCGTCAGATACTGACACTGTCTATGTGTGTGTGTGTGTGTTTGTGTATCACAGTTTCCCGAGGACAGTCTAGAGCTAAAACAGCTGTATGAAAAACTCGAAACTTAAGATTTTTATGAAGATGTGCTGATTAATTTTTAAGCCAAATCGTGCAAGAGAAAGAGGCACTCTAGAAGAACCCTCAAATACTGTAATTTTGCAATTAATCATTAATTCTTCTCATTAATTGCTATCAAAATGACCTATTTTATGATCAGAAAGATCAGCATTAGAGTGGCAAATAATTACTGAAATGTTATAGAATAGTTTGGGTAACTTGGTTCCTAGGGCGCAAAGCCCACGGACGCTCACATCCGAAAATATTTATTAATAAATGTAATTATTATTTTTGCTATAAAAAAGAATAAGCCCTGAGATAAATATTGAATTAAAAAGAGTTTAATATCATTAACAAATGAAAAACAGTCATGTCTTAAAGAAATCTTCCATACAAACTCACATTCTGACTATGCAGTTCATCGTGCACCATGTTTGCTCGGAGCAATTCCTGTTTAAGCTGCAGAACAGCAGTCTCCTGAAGAGCCAATCGCTGTTGAAGGGCATCCTGTAAAAGCAAAACAGAAGTTAACATCTTGGTAGTAAGGGAGAGGATGAAAAGCCCGAGTACAAATTGGATCAAAGTACAACATGAGACTAGATTGATCTTTTTAATGCACATCTGCAAGTATGAGGCAGCAATATTATGTATTACTTTAATTTGTGGAAAAAATTGAAAACTTTTTAGAAACTAGAATAGATAATAATCAAAACATGACCCAGGAAAACACCTAATGTGAACAGTGTATAATTAGATAAAAAATACCTTTATACATACTGTATATTAGCATTTACAATTGCCTTTAAAAGCATAATTCTTAAATAATAAGTCTGAAAAAATGTGTTTTTTCAACATAAATAGTTGCACCACAACTAGCATCAAATTTACAGCTTAAAACAAAATACAATTGTACTTTTCTCACCTTCACTCCCTGAAGATTTCTGGTCTCCTGTTTGTATTTTTGTAGTTCTTTCTGTGGGATAAACAATGCAAGTCTTAAGTTAGTTCAACTACCAAAACCCAGAGGCTACAGCGTGTGCAGAACTGAGATCTGCTTGCAGCTGATTTGGCAGAAAGTTAAAAATAAATGAGAGTTCATTACTTAATAAATTAATATTTCCCACTGGAGCTTTAATGTCTTTGTGCACTAATACATTACTATTAATTCTTAGCAAACTAGTGTCAATTTAAATCTTAGGTTTTTGCAAATAACGTTAAACAGGTAGAAAATCACTAATTCAATAAGCTTTTTACATTTGTTAGGAAACAAAGGGCTGACTAGAATAGCAAGATCAATACTTTATTCATCAGTAATGAATATATTCATTGAGTCATTTTTACACATGAAAAGGATGAACGTCACACACTTGAAAGAGAACTGTAGCACTAATCAGCTCGATGAATTCTGCTGGCTTGTGTAAGGGTTTGACTGGCGCATACTGCCCTGTTTCAAATAACAACATGAATGTATTTAAAGCCCCAGATTAACACCCACTTTAATGTTTGAGGCTTATGCATTGAGAAAAGAAGAGAATGATGCTTGGCACCATAGAGGTATCATCTGCTTATCGAGTGTAATTTGGAAGTAAAAGACAATTTGTTTTGAATTTTTTATATAATGCATTTCAAAATCTGCATTAATTATATTTCTTATTTCTGTTCAAACTGATCAAACATTTAGAAGTGCTGAATGGTTAAATGATTAATGTAGACATTTTTTTTGAAAAATGGTCCCAAGTCTTCAGTAGCACTTTACAAATATTTCCTTACAAATATTTGCTATGGAAACTACCATAAATAGGAAATCTAGATTTTATGCAAACAAGTAGCTACATAACACTTAATATCCTGTTAGGTACCAAAGAGCTGAGAATATAGTATTTTAAACATGTAAGTACTATGTTTTATACTTCAATATTTTGCTTCACACTTCTTAGGATGGGTGCAGCAGTAGCAATGCTGCTTTTCAGTAAGGAGACCAGGGTTTGCATCCTGGGTCCTCCCTGCATGAAGTGAGCCTGTTCTCCCCATGTCCGTGTCGGTTTCCACCGGGTGGTCCTCCCACAGGCCAGAGACAGCAGGATGGTTGGTGTGTGTGTCTGTGTTCACCCTGTGATGGACTAGCACTGTGTCCAGGGATTGTTCCTGCCTTGTGCCCTATGCTTGTTGGGACAGGCTCCATCATCCGTGATCCTGCTCAGGATTATGCAGGCTTAGAAAATGTTATGGTACTACTTAGGATGTTATCTTTCTCAAAGAACAGACTGCAGTAAGGGCAACTATGAAAAATATTTAATCTTATGTCCACATGGAATTCCAAGAATGTAATGCTGTTTTTCATTTTAAGAGAGTAATATTAAAATTAAATCTAAGTCTGTTTGTGGAATTAACACTTTGGATTAATCTACTTAAAAGCAACTTTAACTATTTTATTTAAGGCAGCTGAGTCCTGTTTGGTGTGTATAGGTTACATGTAGATTTAATGTAAGATAATACTTTGTACAAACACAACTGGCACATTTGTAAAATGTTAGTAAATGTCATTTTGGCAAGTTTCTCTATAGCACATATTGTATTATTATTTCAAGTTCCAGAAATGTTTCAAAGAGTACATGTTTATGGGGGTCAATTTAAAATCTTTGCCTTGAGCACTTAACACCCTATTCAAGCTTTTTGTGTTTTGCTGCTTTTAGTACTTTGAAATGAATGATAAAATGCAATGAACAAGCAGCCAATTATCTTTACATATAATTATTATTTTGCAAATTCTTCACTCTGATACAAGGATATTAAGAGTTATGCCCTCTGTAAAGTCTCCAAAGTAATTACTCTCACCTGGAATTTAATGATGGAACGTGACATTAACAATGGCTTTTGTTTACAATCTTAGTAGCATGAGTTAGTGGGATGGCTTTCAAGACTAATTGGATCAAGCTCAATAATGTTAAATCCACTGACTTAAGTCTCAATATAATAGGAGTTACGGCTCTTACTAATTAAATAAATGTTTTCCATTATTTCAGAAAGAGGAATCAAAACAGTGTTTTAAAAATAGCATACTGTATTATCTGAAAATGTCAAGTAGCATGAATACACTTTTTAAAAATAAATACACTGCCCTTGATTATCTCTGTCTCTTAAAAGACTTGTGCAGATCAAATAATAGAATTTTTGGTTACAGGCAAAATAAAAAAATACTTCCACATGTTTTTAGAAGTATTTTAAAGTTGCAGTTTAAGAACCAATTTTTTAAATTCTTCACTTTAAAAACTAAGATTATCAATAACCAAATACTAGTAAAGCACCAATTGGGCACTGGTACAGGATGGGGGACAAAAGTAAGACCATATATATAATGTGAGAAAAATCCACACTGGCAACAGAAGTCCTTCAGAATGCCACTATGGGTATGCAGGACCCACCAACAATGGTGTCTCCAATGACTGCAAGGGGCTCTACAAAAGCAGATAATCCAAAGGAAACAGAATGATAGACACACCATAAGAAATTGGGAATCTTTCAGCCACATTCATCCAAGCTGGCAAAACCAAAAAATGCCCATTACAGGTGAAACCTCTGCTACTTATTACTGCTGTCAGGTAGCCTATAGAATGCTGTAAATGTTTATCCCTTTATATAATTGTAATGGATCAGGGACATCTGTGACTGTAAGAAGACACTCTAAGGGAGCCGCAGGATTTATTAAGGACACCTAGTACCCTAAGACTAGGAGCATACGAGCTGTCATGTGATGGTTCTCCTGAGGTAGATAAGTGGGAGAGACACCACATCCAACAACAGGCCCATAATGCTGCCAGAGTTTTTTTTTCTTTGTCTTCGGCATTACACTATATTATACTTTGTGTTTGTTCCCTAATGTTTTATATATTCTTCAGTTCTCATGGTTATGTTTAACTAATGAAAGTTGTATGAAGACATGTCCACCATCACTGCCATTATATACCTATGCCTGAGATCCTGTATTGCTGGCTGTCTCACTATTCCACAGAGTCAGTATGCATATTTGGTGTATATTTATTTAGCTTTTTGGCTGCTATTATCTGTATCTCTCTTCCTTTTTCTGTCCACAAAAAATATTTGCATAAATACAAAAATTGTAATCTTTGCATTTACTTACCTTTCACACAATAACTTGTCTGATATAACAACTAAAGGAGCATTTCTGAAGAATGTCTCCCATCACATAATCTTTCTTCACAAAAGGGTACTTATATGTTTCCACACAGTTATGTAACTTTTAAAGCATTTCAATTAAAGCAATGAGAAACTGGTCATTCAAACTACTACATTTTTTCATGCATGGGTAATTAGTAATATATACGTATATTAAGATTACTGTATATAAAATATTGAAATATTTCAAGTTATTTTATTGTATTCTTTTAATGAATACAGAAGCAAAATATGTCTTTACCTTAAGTTCCTGAGACTCCTCCATACTTTGATCCAGCCGACTTCTCACAATAACCTAAAAGACGACAAAACTTTTGCTATGACACAACTTCCACCTACAAGCTCTTCAGGAACAGGTGAGATGTCCAAGTTGATAACAAATGAGGCATCAGGACGAGAACTCACCAGCTGCTCATCCGGGCACGTTCCACTGTCACCAAGGGCAAATGACGCCTCTTGATCGTCCTCTGGCAGAGACCCATTAAGAAGCAAGGCCTAAGCACAATAGCAAAGAGAAATTAGATCCTCGGTCATGTGACCAAGCTCTGTGGGAAGTAAATCCTGCCAGGGGATCAGTTACAGAGTAACCAGTTTCTTAAAGTTACAAAGCCCTTCTTGGTTGATTCCTGCTTGACAATGTTTTGTAAACATACTTAATTTTGTATCCATTAATATGCTCCTAAATGTGTTGCAAAATATACAATCAAAAATTGCTATTTGTTAATGTAATGCATTCCATGTAACAGGATTTGTTAAGCTGGTATAAGTCATGGCCATATGGCTGAATTATTTGTTAATGCACTGCAAGACTAGACGAACTGCTTATAAAAAGCAGATATTCATGTTTATTTCAAGAAAGATTTGTACCAGCTAACGAGGATTCAACTAGATGTACAATAAAGGTTTATATCAATTAGCAATAATTTAACCAGAATGTCATTGTATCACTTTATGTCAAAGTAAACAAAATCTATTTTTACTTTATTTACCATTAACTCCTGTCCCCCAC
The DNA here is from genome assembly GCF_016835505.1 of Polypterus senegalus. Taxonomy (NCBI): domain Eukaryota; kingdom Metazoa; phylum Chordata; class Cladistia; order Polypteriformes; family Polypteridae; genus Polypterus; species Polypterus senegalus. The sequence continues at coordinate 132,577,575 of NC_053162.1, forward strand.
TCACCCATTCTTGATTATTAGGTTGTTGACTCCTTTCACACTCCATATCCATTTACTCTGCTTTATTTATTGCCTCTCTTGCATTATTGTCATTGCAGTCCTGATTCTTTCATTTTGCACAGATTTTTAATGTGTCCCTTACTTTCAACAAAGTTGTGCAATTCTTAAAAAAGTTGATTATTTTCGGGCTGTATAGTGTCTAATTTCTGTCAGAACTGTCTAACACTGCTGTTTTAATTCAGATAAACCAGTATGAAAGGTTCTTAAACTATTGGTGTCATTCAGGAAATTCAATATAAGCAATGATTTATTTTCTTCACAGGTTACATTGCAGTCTTTTGCTATTCTAAAGAACGCTTGAGATGTTTTTATTCCACATTACTGTTGATTTAGACATTATTGATCAAACCACTCGCCACATATAACTTAAAATTTATGACGTGCTGTTAAGTTATTATTTATGCTGTTCCTGAATACATTTGTACAAGTGCTTTATATTAACTATAGTTAACCTAGCATTTCCCATTTTGAACTGATTCACTGATGAATCTAACCTATTATTCACATGCTTTCTAATGAGACCCAGCTTCTGGCAGGAACATTAGTGGGACCACTTACCTCACTGTAAGAATTTTTCATTCATTGAAACAATCTATTTTGATAAAATAAATTGCATATGTTAAAAAATTGGGCCATATGGTTATACAGTAGTTAACCTGCTGCAGGAGACCAGGTTTGAGTCCTGTGTAAATGTTGCATTGTGACGGGGTCTATGTGAAATTTTCTCAGCGTACTTTGGTTTTCTCTTCTAAATCCTATATGCATTGCAGCTTTGCAGGTGAATTTAAAGTAGCTCTACATATGTAGACCCATTAGATTTTGTACTCTTCATAACATTACAACTGAATTAATAATTCTGGATATGAACTACAGAATTATTTTGATATTGTATTATGTCATTAAAAGTATTAGATTTTCCTTGTCGGTGACAGAGGTAAGCAGCTTCTATAACTGCAAAAAAAATCTATAAACCTTTATAGCAAAAAAGTAAAATAAATTAAAAAACATGTATAAACTTCAGAGTGTAGCTCTTACAATGTATCATATTATTTTAGCCTTGAGCCAACAGCAGAACAGAGCATGATGTCAAAGTCAGAGATCATTATGATTAATGCTGCAGATTCTCCATGATGTGTTTTGCAAAATCATCTTTAGCAGCCATCTTATTCCCCATTGTATGCTAACAATGTGAGTGTGACTCTTTTTTACTTAAAGCCACCAGATGATATAGTGCTTCCTCCCATCATGCCACTCTTGACCCCAGCAGGTAATAACAGGCATATTTTCATAGGAACAGTAACAGGAACACTAACAATAAGTGCACACCGGCTATATTGTATGTGTATTTCTGGGTTTGCATTTATGTAATAGTTTGCACTGTGGTAATATTTTGCACCATGACTTTATGACATATGTTACCACTGAACTGGTAAATTGGCAAGATGCTCCCACTAACTTTGTTGCTTAATTATACAAAACAATCTGAAAAGGTTTGACGTATAATGCAAAACATACTCAATCTGACATGCAATAAGCAATTGCCTACTTAATTTTAAAAAAATTTTATATACTTTTACATTCATAATAAAGGTCACAAAGAAATGGCATTCAGACGCAATAGCTGCTTAAAGGTTTGCTGAGACAAGGAACAATGGGCAATGTTGTCTTTTTTTATTCTCTAGTTTGTCACTTCTGTTAAAAATAGAATAATCTTCCGCATGGTGAACAGGCGACAACCCAAGCAACGTTGGATGGGAGCTGACATGTATAGCTTCTTGGCTGAACCAAATAAATCCATTTCTATTAGTTTTCCTATCATCATCTTTAACATGCTACTAGTCATATGCAAAGCTTTGAAACCATAACATCCCAGGATACAATGTTTATGCTGCTTTGCCTGCATATACTATACCTACTGTATGTGACAATGGATTATTAGAAAACGGACTTTACTTTGAAATTTTCTGCTAATGTGTGTCTGTGAAACTCATCTATTCAGTCCTAGCATTCAGGTTCAGAATACAGCAGAGCCTCTTCTCCAATACATTCTAAAACTTTAATATTCAAGTCTTTAATAAGCACCACTTACTTTGTGGGCTGTTTGATGCTCGCTTTATATTGTTTTATATTATATTATTTATTCACAATGCTGCATTGATCTATTTCGATTACTAAATACATTCAACATACTGATTACAAAGACAGATGGTAACTGCATTTCTTTTGTAAAGCACTTTCTGATGAAAATGAAAAAATCTTGATGGTGAGACAGCTTTAAACTGGATTTGCACTATTGAAACTGCCACTGAAGTCAGAAATGTGAAACCAACTACACTGATAACTGAGAATACACTAAAGAAATTGCTATAATAATAAAAAGGTTAGCTAAAAAAATCTTTTACAATATTTCCTTCCTTACACAATCTCACACAAACTGTACCTGCAAGCCAGATATCATCTTTCTGGCTTCTTCCATTTCCTTCTCCAATTGGTCCTGCTGCTCTAAGAGCTGCTCTTCCCACGAAGTGTCCAAAGATACACTATTAAGGCCTGTTTGCCACTCCACACATGCTGAAGTTTTTGTAGACTCTTCTATAGGGAGAGGAAATACTGATTTTTAGTGAAGCAGTCAAGAAGTATTGCTTTATAAAATAGTAGTTGACTCATATGAAATATACTCATTTTATCTTATTTTAAAGTATGTACAACCTTTAGGAAATCAGAAAGTACAAGTAAGAAAGAACAGTCCATATGTGTTGAGGTTACCAGTGGAGTCTCTCAAATATCTATGCTGGGATGATTATACTGTATTTATTATTTATGATAATGACATACAGTAGTTTCAAATATACTAAGTCAGCCTGTGAAAGTTTTGGCAGATTTCTCCAACGTATGAGAGATTACAAACACTCCAGAGGCAACACGTATTTCAAAAACACCAGATCAAAATTTTACCTGGACAAACACTTGCAAACTTTTAAGTTAATACAGGTATGTTGTAAAGTACTACATACACATACAATAAACGTTAATATAAATTCAAGAGAGAGCCTGATGCAAACTGTGAAAAAGGATGTGGGATTTACATTGACTTGAAATAGTTGGGGTTTGCAATCTCTTAAATGACTCTAAATTGGATTACATGGGTTTGAAAATGTTACAATATTCTTATCCTCCAGGCATACACAGAAGCAATTAAAACAAAAACAGGATGGTGTGATGGAGGCAATTAAGCTCATCATCACTATGACTACAAATATTTTTAGAATCTTATCGTTTATGTAAGCCTTTACATAATCTGCATATGTTAATCTGTTTTAAAGAATCCACAATAATTCATGTGCTTAAGAAGCTAAATAATTACAGATCAGTGGTGTTGACCTGTGTAATAATGAACACGTTTTAATGTCTGATTCTTCACTATCTCAAATCTGTCACAAATTCTCTCCTTACCCCATTATAGTTTGCTGATCGTGCAAACTGTTCAGTTGTGGATGCTGTAAACATGGCTCTCCACTACATCTTGCAGCATTTAGACATCTGATCTACTTATGGTAGAATCTTTTTTGTGGATTTCAGTTCTGCATTTCACACAATCATACCAGAGGCATCATTTTAGAGGGAGGTTGACTGGCTGGCCAGTTGGTGTACCCTTAATAATCTTAACTTGAATATCTTAGTGCTGATACAGATTTATAGAGTGGTTATGGAAAGCATCCATACTTTCTCCATACCAGTCTGGTAGAGCAATATACCAGCTCATTCAAAACTGGATGGATTGCATGGTCTCCTCTCCTCACACTAACTCTTAAAATAAAACTTCATGACTGTTCTAACAAGGATGACTTCTTGCATTTATAAATGTCTGTTTTTATCTTCAAAATAAATCATGTGCAGTATTAACTTATGGATTTCTATTCCACTTTATATGTCAAGTAATCTATGTTGGTGCTGATGTGCTGCCTAACAAAGCCACTGTTGTCCAAAGGCTTTCAGGTATGATAACCTGTTACAAGCTAGGCCCCTTTCATGCTATTTTCCTTTCCATCATGGTATGACAAACAAAACATCAAACAGTTGAGTCCTTACTCCATTTGACTTTATTCTATGCACTGTACATCTGGGTGAGTGCACCTATGACTTAAGACAAAATCAAACCTGCTTGATTTAGTCGGGGTGAGCAACAGAGCATTCTGTCTAAGTCACTGAAAATGTCAGCCAGCACAGCTGCTGTGAGTACCCTGATTCTCTTTGATCATGTTCATGGAGTCTCTAACTGTGCTGGAAAAACTGTGTAGTGCGATGATGCCTTAACACAACCATTCTCAGACACTGATAGTAAAATAAACAGCATCAGAATCTCAAACCACTAGACAAAGGGTGATCTTCTTGCATAATCTCAGCAAGCTATCTCACAAAAATGAACAAGAAAAGAAAAATGCAGGAATTTTGAGAAACCCTCATATATAGGAGCAATATGCTTTCTTAAAATTTAGAAGTAAAAGTTTGTGCAAAAGTTCGCTGATGACACTGCTATCGTGGGCTGCATCAAGAGTGGGCAGGACGAGGAGTATAGGAGCCTAATCAAGGACTTTGTTAAATGGTGCCACTCAAACCACCTACAACTGAACACCAGCAAAACCAAAGAGCTGGATTTTAGGAGACCCAGGCCCCTCCTGGACCCCATGATTATCAGAGGTGACTGTGTTCAGAGGGTACAGGCGTATAAATACCTGGGAGTGCAGCTGGATGATAAATTGGACTGGACTGCCAATACTGATGCTCTGTGCAAGAGAGGACAAAGCCGACTATACTTCCTTAGAATGCTGGCGTCCTTCAACATCTGCAATAAGATGCCGCAGACGTTCTATCAGACGTTTGTGGCGACTGCCCTCTTCTACGCGGTGGTGTGCTGGGGAGGTAGCATAAAGAAGAAGGACGTCTCACGCCTGGACAAACTGGTGAGGAAGGCAGGCTCTATTGTTAAAACAACGGGCACTGAGCAGGTTTCTGTCAATCATGGAGAATCCACTGCATCCACTGAACAGTGTCATCTCCAGACAGAGGAGCAGCTTCAGCAACAGACTGCTGTCACTCTCCTGCTCCACTGACATACTGAGGAGGTTGTTCCTCCACCACACTATGCGACTCTTCAATTCCACCTGAGGGGGTAAACGTTAACATTATACAAAGTGTCTGTTTTACCTGCAATTTTATCACTCTTTAATTTAATATTATAATATAATGTTATAATATTTATCAGTATGTTGCTGCTGGAGTATGTGAATTTCCCCTTGCGATTAATAAAGTATCTATCTATCTATCTATCTATCTATCTATCTATCTATCTATCTAATTTAGAAAAAATTCAGAAATTACCAAGTTATCATCTTATTATGTCATTAGTTAGTGTACAGTATGTTCATCCAACGTTTAACCTATTTAGTGATTAATATGATGATACTATTTTAAAATATAAAGATATCTTTGTGAGTACCAGAACATTTCTTAGCCTATAGGGATCACAATGATTTACTTGTGAGAAAACAAGGATAGTAAGATTCATATACTGCTACTATATTTGTGAATTGTTTTAACAGCTTAATAAAGGAGAAGGAAGTTAGTGGCCTAACAGATAAAAGTATCCTGTTATCTATGTACATCAGGTGTATTTTTTCAGTCATCTTTTGCTTAATGTTACACATTGAAGAAAATTTGTTTTCTCAAATTTAAAGTAAAACTTCACGTCTTTCTATAGCTGACATTGGTCATAAAATGTTTTCTTAAACAAGCCATTCTGAGTCAATAATTATGTTTATTTTACTAAAGTGTGTCCAAAGCTGTAACAAACAGTTGAAACTGACCAAAGTGATAACTGTAGCTCAATGGTTTGTAAAGACTCCCTTGCTACAGGATTTCAGCATGCTTTATATTTTGTTTATTGTGGAATATTTAATCATTCTTTTAAGCCAGTGGCACATTATGGGACTTCTAGGCAGAGGGGATGTCAAGCTTAACAACAGTAGGTGTTGATGTCACAGCCTGAGGATGTCAGATTCAATGACTAGAAATTGCAGGGGATGACAAATTAGATGGCTCAGGGAAGACATTCCAGCACAGATTAACATTTCCACAATATCATAATTCTTCCCCATTTTGTGATAGCCAATAACATGGTGCCTGACAAAGCCAGTGCTGTATGAATGCATTCCAGACAGGTTCAGCAGTAATCTCACCTTTTTTTTTTCTTTTGTATTCTGTCATGGTACATAAAACACAAAACATCAGATCCATGCGCCTTTCTGCTGATTGTGAGGGCCAAAACATCTCTATTTCCTATTCCTAGCAGATGCATTATATGTATGCTGACCAGATTTTCATGGTTCCCAAATTAATCAGCAATCCCCTGTGTGACTTGAGTTTCATGTGACTTGCAAAAAATGTGCATGAAATCAAGGAGCGAAGACTTTGGGGTAGTAGGGTCTCACCATGGATCTCTCAGGTGCCTTGCAAAAAGGTGCCTTAAATCGAAGAGCATAGGAATAAAAGAGCTCCCCTTAAACATTTTGGTCGGCTAAAGTTTCAGGATGAATGCAACATTTTGTTACATTCTGAGACTCTAAGAATAAAACGGAACATGATGCAAGAAAATGTGATTGTCCAAGGAAAAATGGGATGTCTGGTCTGCCTAATTATATGCATTGTACACTTGCATGCCCATGAGTCCGCTCTCATGACTTAATATAAAAATCATGTGTGTCTGATGTTTTGAGTGTGTCGCAGACTGGTTGGAATGTGTTGCCTGGTATGTCAGACTACACAACAGACTGCAACTCTCTAAGATAATGCAAATGAAGTCTGCAACTGAAACCACTGGAAAAGTCATGTGATGTGACTTTGTAATGTGTTTCTGGTAAAACCATTTATCAAACATTTATCTTTGTGTATGGAGATTGTATCTAATTAACACAGGTTTATTTTGGTATTCATTGGGTGGGATTCTGTTTACATTGTTATCTGAATATAGCAGTCAATAATACTTGAGTTAATTTGATCTAATTGTTATTTCTGTTAGCAGACCCATGATGGTGATGCTATCAGCTAAGCAGCACTGCACAGGCTTCTGACAAACACAAGAAATGCAGAGAGACAGAATTTTTAAAGAGCAAAAGACCTCCTGAGACTAAGCAGAAATGGGATGGGAAGCAAACATACTTGACTCCTGTAAGATGTATTTCTATTAAATATAATAAGTTTTAGGTGATATGATAGAGATGATACTATACCTTGATCTCTACTGATTGATTATAAAAAAATGTTAATTGAATTTAATTCACTTTTTAATGAATAAGAGCTCACCTATAACAAATATCAATATACACATTTGGTCACCATTAACAAGAATGGAGGAGTACTGTACATAAAATAGTGCTAAATGTCAATACTCAAAGGGTTCATTCTATACTGTAACACCTGGTGTGCATAAATAAATATATAGAATTAGAATAAAATAACTTCAAAACTGTTTACTTCAAAACAGCATCTTTCATAAACTTTCATAAAGTATATCTTCCAGCATTATTCTAGAATGAGACATGTGTTAAGCCCACAGCCTAGATCTAGGAAAATATGCTTAGTAAACATTAGATAGTCACATAGCTTCGTTGTTGGTTGTTAAAAGTAAAGTAAAATACATAATGTCCTCTTTACTTTTTGAGCCATTAAGAAAATGAGCTATATAGATATTAATCTTAAAATTAAGAAGATCTTGAAATTTCAATGAAATGAACTTTATTTATTCAAAAAGAAGAACTGTAAAAGTTTTGAGTAAAAGCAGCAAAAGATCAAGGTAAACTTTAACATCCACATTCACTTTAACATTCATAACAAAAACACTGATCGTTTTTGTGGTTACTTGGTTACTACTGAACAATTAAAATGTGTGCTTTTTATAAAATCTACGGCAAGAACACATTACATATTTCAAGCATCTTTACTAAAATTATTCATGTGTTTTATATAGGTCAAAAGAAAAGACATGAAATAGATTCAATTTCAACACAAATCTTTAAATTTGGAGAATGTCAAATAATTTGTAGGTCATACTCATTAACTCAAAACTGAAATTGACATTTCAATTAATTAGCAGTAATTACCTGTCTTAATTTCTGCATCTTCTGACTGGAGCCCAGGAAGCTTTGCTTTTTCTTCTGACTGGCTGCAGGTGGTCTCTGTGTTTACAGTATGCACTGGACTGGGAGAGCTGAGACTACATGAAAAAATACAAATAATGCCTTAATAAAAATGTCAACTGAACCTTCACGTGTAATGAGCAGTTGAGATCCTTTTTAATTTTAAACACAGAAATAAATACACTAAGCACAAAACAATAACCTTTCTTCATTTTAATAATTAAAATTCATTACACATAAAAAAAAACCTTTCTTTAAAAAATAAAGCTATACCAGAGATTACTGTTTCAGTTTCCACTGAGTAGGTTCAACAGTTAATGGCCTGGATGACAAAGGTCGATAAAATAAAACAAGAAAGTCTGACATACTGTATATCTATAACCAACTATATCTAGTGCACAGATGTCCTCTCCAAAGCATGTTCACCTTCTACATAACCTGGTATGGTTAAATGTCTTTATATCTGCATGTGCAGGGAATATTCTCAGTCATTATTATAGTTATGCACCATTTTTTATGTGTTGGATACTTTATGCATAAAAAACATACAATGAATAATGTATACTGCCCATTTTTCTCTTACTCTATATTGTTTGCATTAAAATATTGAGTTCCAGGTATCAATGGGAAAAACATATTTTGACATCCCTTGAACAAGTTTGAGCATTTTTGTAAAGATGTGTCTCTGAGAGTCTATGGTAAAATATTTTGTGCACACTGTAACCTGAAAATGAATGGACAGCCTGCACCTTTTACATTTTAAGTGCTTGATTGATTTTGAGTGATTTCAAACTATTCAGCATCAAGTTTAAATCAAAGGTTTTAAAAGCCAAACCACTACGACTCAGAAGCTCACACAATTTGGAATACTTAATTTTGAGTTCAAGTCAAAGCTGAAGGTCTGAGCTTTTAAAGTTCAAAATTTCAAATACTTTAGTCACAGCAGCTAATCTAATTAGAAAGAAACATGAATGAGATTTTATGAAAGAAACTGTAGCTGGGGATACGGGCACCTGGGCTGAATTACTTGGCTTGCGACAACCACGACCATCACCGGGAAAAGTGATTTCAGAAAATGAGAAGAAATTAGATGACATTTTATGCATTTATTAAATTTGTATATTAGTCTATTTGTATATAAAAATAAAAGTAGAAGGTGTTGGAAAGGAACCTGCTTGGATGACCTTAGAAAGAAGATCTTGCTCAAATTCCTCTTTGTATGTCTTGTTTTGTGCTCCAGTTACTGGTAATTGTTATGAATTAACTAGCATCACTCTCTCAAAAAATGGAACCAAAGTAAGAAATGCTTTATGGCAGAGATGTTGTTTTCCATTACAGGATAATTTCAGATTTTAGCCCTTTTTAATGTACACAGAGTTATATAATGTATTAGGTATATCAACATTTAGAGATCTTTATACTGACAATGTGTTTACACCCTTTAATCAGATCTGTCCTGTATATGGAATTCCCTCAAAAAAGTCTATTTACAAGTTAGAAAGTTTTTTAAAAGAAACCTGGCCTGCATAACATCTCTAATCTTCCATAAATATTAATATTTGAGTATATATCAGCTAGTAACAAGGAGAATGTTGGTAGTAATTCTGAAATATATCAATTATTGTCAATGTGTGTGTTGCTAGACAATCTTGCACAATGCTAGAAAATGGACTTCTCAGGAAAGGAGTGTAATTCAATTATTCACAATATACATTCTTTATCAATCTGTACAAAACACACTGTAATTCATCTTAATATTGTCAATTAAGTAAATTAAAATTTAATAAAAGAAATTTCACTGGCAAACATCCCCCCAGTTATCCATTTTCTAAAACTACTTAATCTATTTCAGGCTTGCAGGGAGCAGACGTCTATTCCACAAGGTAGGAAACATGACATCTGGTGAGATATCAATCTATCGTAGAGTACATTCAAGCACGTTTCCCCATTCTCTCATCAGGGACTGATGTATAAATTCTGTCCTGCCTGGGAGTTTGCATATTCTATCCATGTATGCCTAGGTTTTCCATTATATACTCTAGTTTTCTGCCAATACCTAAAAGACAAGTATGTTAAATTTGTTGTTGATAGTAAATTGACCAAGTGTGAGTGCGCCTTGCAATGAAGTGGCACGACATCCAGGGCTGATTCCTGCCTTGTGGTCAAAAATGCTGATTTTCTGGCTCCCCATGCACCTGAAATAGACAGACAGGCACTGGAAATGGATGGAATAGTTGATGAAACCCAACTTATATGCCTTTGGGTCAACAGAAGAAAATTCTGCAGATACATAAACCTGGGTGCTTAAAGCTATGCACTAGCAAGAATACATATAACTACAGAGCAAAGCATTCAAATTTAATGTCAAACAAAATATAACATTAAATTGTAAGAAATAGTAAATAATGTAACAGGAAAAATAATAAAGGTTAATTATGGAATTTACTAGGTTATGGCTGAGAGTAATGGAAATCCACATTTTAAGGCATCTATTATGTTACATCTCACAGTATGTCTGAAGAAGAGGTTATTCAGTGTTATTTGTGAGAGACTCATAGAAGACCAGAGAAGCTTAGCTGGTACATATCATGTATCTTGTAGTTGGCGTTTAATTTGATGTGAAACAGAACAGTGAGGCAGTCAAGACAGTACAGGGGAGGTGTAATGTATGAGTACTTTTTTGACTTTTTAAAGAGGTCTTATAGAATATTATCTTTGTCACTTAAAAATTATAAATTCGGAATTTTAGCATTTGGTGATTTCTGCTGAAACAGTGTCTATGATTACTGCTCCTTTTGGAAACAGCAGCACCAACTACATCCTCATACTGCTGAACTTAAAAGCCAGCCAGTGGCAAATTTTTGAAAGTAGGTGCCTGGAATTTTAAAGATAGCAACATATTTATTGTACATGGTCACATCAGAAATCTTTGAATACAAAACAGAAATCTTTCCTTGCATTGCCTTCTGAGAATGCAATAAATTAAAAATTAGGCTACCCATATACTAAAAGGTACAGAATCTGCTTTAGGCCAGATTCACACTTCTGCAGTTCCTTGCATTATTTCAGCATCTGCATACCTCAGGGAATGTGCAACACACAAGTAAAACAGTTATATTCTATGGTCCCTGTGCAAATGACTAGAGGACCACAGTGTGTTTTAAAACATTGTGGCATCCTTTAAAAGGGAAACGGGAACACTGAAGTTATTATAGACTAGCCTTTCCCTGCGGCTCTGCCCGCATAGTAGTGAAACAGGACAAACTTTTAAAATCAATAAACAAACTGGTATTGGTAGCTAAGTGGAGGCAAGATACACTTCAAAACGTGGCAAGAGGTAGACCGATTCAAACGGAGGCTGGCGCATGAGTGTGGAGGGCCCTGCCCGGCTCCCTACTCCTGACATCATGCTTCCCCCTCCCCTCGGCCTGCAGCCTCTGTCTTGGATTAGCGTGAATATATTGCTCCTGCAAGCAAACGATGATTCTTAGTGTGATGAGAGAAGTCGCAAAATGAACCAGAATGTTCAAGCAAATTATAGAAAAAAACCCCGATTTAAATCCGTTAAGTAGTTCTCTTGTTCGTTCACTAAGCAGATGTAAGGTGCACCCCGAGGCTAGCGCGTGAGTGAGGAGGGCCCTGCCCCCGCCCTCGGCCCACTGCGTCGTTGTCATTCCCCAGCAACTATCCTTTAATATTTCACGCTTCCTACAGATCAGGCCAAGCACAAGCATGCTTCTTGGCACCATGCTGATGTGGTAATGCACCTGCCAGACATTATCCATTTAAAGTTCTAAGACTAGTGCAAAAAAGCTTATATTTAGAACAGTGATGTGGGGGAGGTTCATGGCTGGTGAGGCGCTGACTCCTTCAGAGTCAGATTTACAAATTTATGAAACCAAAAGTGTAGCTTATTTACTATTCAACTGACAGCATGCACGTTGACTACTGGTTATGTTTCATATCTCATCAGCACACTTTAGTAGTTTTTAAATATTGGGTTGTTTTTCTCTTAGTCTGATCCCATTTTTTATAAAATTGAAAACTGTTTATAGTCTTTCCTTTATTTGTAAAAGAAGTCCATGTGCCTATCCTTCTCCATGAAAGTCTGTCACTTTCTTGTAAAAGTCCTCCTTATTTTCCTTTAGTTTTAAAAATCTTAATCTTACATTTTGGCAGTCAGTCGGAACAAAAAATAAAAATAAATGGATCGCTGAAGTGCACTTGACTTCCTGATATCGCTAACTTATTGACGCCTTGAGCCTCTGCGTAGAAAAGCAGCAGCAACAAGCACCTGTTGGGCTCACATGCACCCTCTTCAGTGAACCACGGTGCTGTCTGCCTCACCTTGTGCTTCTTCACTGCGGTTTTATGTCTGATCAGCAAGACTAGATATGTCACACACATTCACTAAAGATATTAACCAGACTGTGGAAAGTCAGGGTGTATAATAAACGTGTCTCTGTATTGGTGACATACAGAGAGACAGCAACAGGCACTCACCAATTGCATGCATCAACCCAATGTGTGAGGGAGAGCGCAGTCCGAGGTGAGACGAGGCTCGTCGCTACCGTACCTTGCGTTTCTCCCCTGTATTTGAACAGGGAATGCACCAATTCAGTGATTTTGACTATAAAAATTATCAAAATTATTGGAATCATACAGAAAAAAATTTATAGCAAAGACACCAGATAAATTTATTTTATGTTTTTAATAGTTTTTTTTTTTACCTTGCACGATGACACTGCCTTCCCTGACTACAAGTCCCTAATTTACAACAAACAAAGACACTTACCTATTTAAACAGTCGAAGTGCAACAATGAACTTCTGCAAATATTTCAATTTTGCACAGGCAGGAGAGAGGAAGTCAGTGGGCTTCAATAAATTCACAATAGAAAATGAGTTGATGTAGCCATGTGTGGTTAAATTTATGTGCACGTTCCCTGCTAATGTATATTTTTACATGCAGCCTAATTTTGGTTATCTGATGTCAACCACAGGATTAGTTCGTGTAGGCATATATGTGACTATTCTGCGGGGCTTGTAAACAGTAAACACTTATGTAAGAGCCGAAAGTGAAGTCCCAAAAATAGAGCAGGCCTCATAGTAACAGAACACCTGAAGCACAACACACATCTCAACAATATTTCTGCATGTGACAAGAAAAGACTCCAGTGTTTATTTTTCCCCTTAGAAAAATAATTTCTAACAAAACTGACAGGCAGATAGATAGATATATGCACATGAAAATACATAAATATAATGTGGCAAATAAAAGATTGTAAACCCTTTGGAAATAAACATTTATGTATGAATATTTCTTAAAATATGGCCTGATAATCATCAAAGTTACAATATTGAACAAATACAGTCTGGTTTACCTAATAAAGCACAAATTATTCTATCATTCTTGAACATATTGAATAAATTGTTCAAACATTCACAGTGTAGTCTGACAAAAGTATGTAAATTCCTAGGCTAATGATTTCAGCAAAAGCTAACTGGTGTCAGGAGGCAAACCTGAAATCCAATCAATGAAATGACGCGTGGTTTTAGAGCTACATTGACCAATAAAAAACTCACAATATTTTGAGTTTCCTATTCACAAGAAACATGATGATGTCAAGCATGCCTCACACAAAATAGATCTCAGAAGATCTAAGATCAACAACTGTTGATTTTCATAAATGTATAAAGGGTTATAAAGTAATTTCCAAATTTTTAAATATTCATTTGTCCCCAGTTAGGCAAAATGTGTTTAAATGGAGACGATTTAGTACTGTGGCTGCTCTTCCTAGAAGTGGGCGCCCAGCCAAGATGACTCAAAAGGTACAACGCAGAATGCTCAATATATTAAAACAAGCCTAGAGTAAATGCTAAAGGCTTGAAGGAACCGTTACAACATATCTGTTCATACGTCTATCATACACAGAAAATGGAACAGTTGTAGTGTCAATGGCAAGACACCAAGCAGGAAGCTGCTGCTTTCCAAAACAACAATGCTGCACGGCAGAATTTTACCAAAGACCACCATGACACTCCACAATGCTATTGTGAAAAAGTTTTGTGAACTGGTGAAACTAAGGTTAAATTGTTAAGGATGCATACCAATATGAAAACATCATTTCAATGGTGAAGTACAGTGGGGGGAGCATCATGATTTGGGGCTGCTTTGCTGACTTGGGGTCTGAACAGCTTGCCATCATTGAAAGGCAAGTGAATTCCCAAGGTCATCAAGGTATTCTATAAAAGTAATGTCAGGCTCATGGTTCACCAGCCCTGTAGCAGTTGGATGATACAACAGGACAATAACCGTGTACATCAATATAAATCTACTACAGAATGGCTTCAAAAAAAGAAAATACACCCAGATCTTAAGCCAATGGAGATGCTGTGGAGTGACCTCAAGAGAGCCATGCACACCAGATATCCTAATAATATGGCTAAACACAAACAATTCTGCAAGAAAGAGTGGTCCAACATTTCCCCTAAAACGTTGTGCAGATCTGATTTACAGCTACTGCAGGCTCTTGTTTGAGGTTCAGCCAGTTATTAATTCCAAGGGGTTCACTTTCTTTTGCCACAACACACTGTGAATGTTTGATGGGTGTGTTCAATGCAGACATAAAAGATTATAATTGTTTGTGTGCTGTTAGCTTTAGCTTAAGCATATTGGTTTTATCTACACTTGCGACTGAGATGAAGATCAGATCACACTTTATAACCTGCTAATGTAGGAAAATCAGGTAATTTTAAAGGCTTCACATACTATTTCTTTCTACTATTGTGTGTTAATGCTTCTTAAAAAATGTGTCAAAACACATGAAAACACACACGTGTTAAGTTTCATAAACATGTCCACCTCTGCATCTGCATAAGTGTTAATCTGGTCTTAGATTTGACCTAACTTTTATAAATAGATTGAGGTGGCCATTTGTCTTATGCAGCCTTGCCTAATACTACCTTATTATGTCATGATTTGTTACTTCTATAATCACCAACAATTTACTATTACACAGTGGTTATCATACTGGCCTGGCTTAAAGACTAAAATTCCATATCAACAATCAAAAACAAAATAACAAATTAGAAAAACAAAGTAAACATTAAAATTCAAAACTTCATGTAATCAATAAGGAGGGATAAAAAAGTGTAGATTAGCTGCCAATTTTTTGCTATATGGACACTCGAACAGTGTAAAAAATAGTGACTGAGTTTGCCAGTGGACACAAAGTGACAAAGCTGGGCCAAATCTGGAATCATTTCATAATGCCAATACTTCTACCATTTATTTTAAAGTTGTATGCTTTAGCTGAGATGTTGATCAATTAAAAATTAGCTAAAAAATAGTTAACATTCATAAACCTGATGAATATGCTTATGATAATAAACTAAACACACAGAAATTAAAAGAAGAAACTTATCAAAAGAATACTGAAAATAACTGTACTTTACCCTAAAATACAGTCATTGGCAGGGAGAGGGAAATCAAGTCATGTTCTTACAACTATCAAATTTTAAGCGATAAGGAATATTACATTCGGTTGTGAACGGAAATCCCAGATATGGCAAAAGGGAGTCTGACCTCCAAATGCTCCACAAAAGGCTTTACTGGCCACCTTTGCCTGCCTGGAAATGGACTCACCCCAATGAGGCTTAACCCGCACACCTGTGCAGCGCCACATGCTTTACAAACCATAAAAAAATAAATTTTTGCCAGAATAATCAGAATAAATAGCCAGGATGAGGAGGAGCAAGCAGTCATAACATAATGGTTGTCCTGTCTCCTGGGCTTCCATCCATAAAATACAGGAAATGGAGACACATTTAAAGAGACAGAAAACAAACAACAAATGGTAAGTGAAACTGGCAGAGATATCATAAAAACATAAAAAATACTCAAACTAACCAAGAACAACAATAAAGAATAAAATACACATAAATTCAAACTGATATATATAACACAATCATCTTTAAGTAAGCAAGCTGTTTTTGGGCCTGTGTAAAGACTGAGATATGCCTGACAGCAGCTACAGAATGTTCTATATGTTTAGGAATATACTTGTAGCATGAAAATGATACTGAAGCATTCTGTTTTCTGTTTCAAGATTTATCACTATACTAATGACTGCACAACTAAGGAGCCTTTTGTCAAACTCCACAAATATGCAGATGTCACAACTAACACAACTAACATTGGACTCATTAAGAATAGTGATGAGTTTGCATACAAAAGGGAGGTTAGCAGCCAGCTCTTTAGCGTGGTCAGAACAATCTGGAGTGAAAAACTTCAGATGCCCCACATTTATTATTACCTCCATTTTGCATACTTAAAAATAGTTTGTCAGTTGTGGAAAACATCATGTTTCTGGGATCTATAATGGCACAGGGAGACATGGGAGAACAACATAGATTCCATCACAAAAAGGCATAGAAGCAGTTGGCCTTCCTGTGACAGCTAATGGAGTACAATCTTCCACAGAAGCTTCTGATTCAGTTCTATTTAGCAATCATTGAGTCTGTTCTCAGTTCATCCACTACAAAGTGGTTTGGGTCAGCAACTAAACATGACAGGAACAGGCACAGACGATTAGCTAGGTCTGCCGAAATGATCACTGGCACCAATCTTTCATCTATACAGGACCTGTGCTATTTCAGTGTCACGGAGAGAGCAGGGAAAACCATCACCGACCCCTCATATCCAGGCCACAACCTCTTTGAACTTCTCCCATCTGCCATGCTTTATAGACTAAACTATGCTAAAACAAGCTGATATAAGAACAGCCTCTTTCCAGAAGCCATCAAGCCTTGTACTTTGTATGCATATGTTTACATTCTTGGTCTTGTATTTATCTCAAGAGAGAACTTATCAATTGTGTGTCTGTCTGCCATGCAACTATACTTGGAGGGTTATCAAATTCAAAGTCAAATTCCTTGTACGTGAGGATACTTGGCCAATAAATGTGATTCTGAGTCTGATTCTAATCTTGAAGAACACAGGCCATTAGGAAAGAATTTACGCCCTATCTGTTTAAAAGATTAACATCTTTTACTAGCAGAACACACTGTCCCATCACTTAGAATTTTACTTAAATGAAAGCTGACAAAGTTTTGTTTCTCTGTGTATTGTGTCAGCAGGAGGAGACCACAAGTGCATGGATAAATGCTATGCACACTACAAACTCTTGAAGCGATTCAAGGCAACAAGAGGCTGTGATAAATCCCTTCAACATTCAGGAAATATGCAAAGCCATTAAAGTGACTGATAAATATATGAAGAAGAACCGGAAAAAATATTGTCTGATATCTCAAGCCTTTCTTTCCTGTTTGAAGCACACAGTTATGTTCTAGTCAGTAGTAATGTTGTTAACAATGAAAATAAAACTACCCCAGCTAAAATAAGAAAAAAACACCATGATGTGTTCCCTTTTCTGTTCTAAGCAAGTATATATAATCTAGGTAACATTTGATTACAGATTGATAAATCGGCTACTAAATCTAGTATTAGTGAATAACATCTTGTAATCTCTGCAGTGGGTTGGCACCCTGCCCGGGATTGGTTCCTGCCTTGTGCCCTGTGTTGGCTGGGATTGGCTCCAGCAGACCTCCGTGACCCTGTGTTCGGATTCAGCGGGTTGGAAAATGGATGGATGGATGGATCTTGTAATCTCTGCCGATTACTCCATTGTAATTTTAAGATGAAATCAGACCATATTCTGAACCTGCTTTTTTCCACTATAGTGTTGCAGTGAGCACTCTAGTCAGCGGTATCACTGGATAGACACTCAAACACACATTTCCATGCACACGCAGTGGGAGAATGTTGTTAATTCACACAACTGCAAGTGTGAATTATGGTGGGACACTTGACTACCCAAACAAACCAAGCAAACTAAAGAACACCTAAACTCCATAAAAATGCAGTCTAGTTGGGAACCAAACACAAATCAAACTGCTATGAGATACCACACAAAATAATAAAAATACAATTCTTTCTTCAGTCATGGATATTCTAACAAGGACACAGATATGTATTTTAAAACTTCCACAACAACACAATGTGAGTTTGCAGAACAACTGGTCATAGCAATGCCCACAATAAACAGGAGACCCACCTCTCCACATATTGGAAGTTGCAATATTGTGGAAGAAGCAAAACTACGTCCGTTTTTAATTTACAATTTAAACTTTCCAATTTATCAATTTAGTTTCAATTTTAATTTAATTTTTTGCATTTGAAACATACTAGTCCATTGTTGATTTATTAACTGGTGGATTTCTAATGTGTTTATAGTCTAACCTTTGCTAAATTATAAAACAAGCTAACTGTATTAATATACTAAATGTGGAGAAAGGAAAAGCACATTTCATTAACTATTGCAGAGAAAATCACTCTTATTTAATCAGTCACCATTTAAAGACAAAGAATATATTAAAAAGATGTATACTTAACATCTCTGATAAAATGTAAAGTACTTTTAAATGTTCTTTCCAGCCACTAAAGAGGAAACAAAATTAAATTTTTCTCTTAGGAAAATGGCTGACTTATATTTATAAAACAGGAAGCTTACAAATATGTAACCTACTGCCTGAATATCGTGCTTCTCACTTACCATAAGGTCACATTCTCAAACCTGCCTAATTAAATTCAATGTCAAAATGAGACTCAAGCCTATTGCTATGATATTTTCAAATGAAAATAATGAGTGAAAATCATGAATATGCATGGTGCAGTGGAAGCACTGCTGCTTGGCAGTAAGGAGATTGTGAGTTTGCTTCCCTGGTCCTCCCTGCATGGAGAGCAGTTTGAGTAGTGAGAAAAGCGCTATATAAATGTAAATAACTATTATTATTAATATATTAGGGTAATACATGTATACAATGTAAACTATAAAAAGAATTATTCATTATTTTAGATGAAATTATACCAATTAATATGAGATTTACAAACAATGATTGCTTGTATACACAAATGAGACATAAAATGGACTTAAGCTTAAGTCCTTGCATTGTGCCTGACATTTCTGAGGTTGGACATACACTGCTGTAACAATGCAATCTAATATGAAGGACAGACTTCCATGCATCCATCCACCCATTTTCGTAACCCACTTTTTCAAGGCAGAGTTACAGGGAAGCTAGAGCCTATCCTAGCAATCATCAGGAGCAAAGCAGGAACACCAAATGGAGAGAGCACCAGTCCATCACAGGGTAAAAAAACACACACACAGATCAATTTACCAGCACCATTTCACTTAACCTGGATGTCTTTAGACTGAGGTACGAAGCTGGAGCAATCGAGGGGAACAAGTAAAATTCCACACAGGGAATTTTCTGGACAAAAAGTTCTCCTAACAGAATTTCAGAAAATGTTTCCCATGCAAAAATGAACCCTGGTCTCCTTATTGAAAGGCAGCACCACTATCACTGTGCCACCATTTCATACCAGTGAGAAACAGTCAGTCATTTTCCAACCCGCTATATCCTAACTAAAGGGTCACGGGGGTCTGCTGGAGCCAATCCCAGCCAGCACAGGGCACAAGACAGGAACAAATCAACGGGCAAGGCACCAGACCACCGCAGGACTCACACAAACACACACACCAAGCACACCCTGGGGACAATTTACTGTAGGATCGCCAGTGCACCTAACCTGCATGTCTTTGGACTGTGGGAGGAAATTGGAGCACCCAGAGGAAACCCACGCAGACACGGGGAGAACATGCAAACACCACGCAGGGAGGACCTCGAAAGCGAACCCAGGTCTCCTTACTGCGAGGAAGCAGCGCTATCACTGTAAGAACTTTTTTGTTCAAAAAATCCAGTTTATTTAAGTCACACTAATTAATATGAATCTTCCCTTTTGATGCATGAAAATTCTGAAGAAATATCACTTGGACACATCATTTATGTCCAGCCTAATAATTACAGCTTCTGAAAACAATGAAGTTTGAAAATATTATAAAGTGTATTTATAATTTAGGTTTGTTCTATTTTGTTTAAAACATTGCACATAAATATTTTTAGACTTGTCAAAGCAGGCATCTTAGTTATGGAAGGAGTAAAGCATTACTTTCTGTGGTAAGAATTCCATTCCATTTGTCTTTTAATAAGAGGCCAGTAAAATAAAAACAGCAGACAGGTTAAAATGTCTGCTTATGTGGGATGAAATGACAGTCTCCTAGGCAACCAGCAAAGCTTCTGATGCTCAGTGACCCAGCTAATACGCCTCCCCAGTTTTACAGAGTAGAAGCAGCTCAGGTTGGAAATCAATATACTCTTAGAAAATACAAAATCACACAATATGAAAAATTACATCTTCAAGAAAATATCACACATGATTCCAGAAAAAAAAATCTAACAAAAACAAATAATCTGCCTAATGATTCTGAAAAGCCTGAGTTTGAGGTTTTATATTCTACATTGTAATCATTTCTCTGTGTGTGAAAAACAGCGTGAGGCATAGAAGGATTGACTTCCTAATTGTCCCCAGTGAAATAAGCAAAACAAATGATGACAAGCACAAGCTTAGAGAAGCAAAACACCCTAAGTTTTGAACCTGACTCCTCCCAAACATAGGCCACAAACGTCCTGGAATTTGAAACTTGTCAGCTGGGAAATTTCTCCATATGGATACCAACCCACTAGAAAGGAAGCTTAAACCAATATTAAAATAACCACAACTATTTCTGTATACTCCTACACACAGTACCATGCATATGGCAAATATACAGTCACATACTGATGTGTACTATATGAATGAACCGATGGAAATATAGTGCAAAAGCTTAATTAATTTTTTAAAATTGCTTATATATGAAAAAAGAAGTTGTCCTGTTCTGTAAGGAAAGTGTGGAGTTTAACTGTTAGCTTCTTATTTTTCAAAAAGCCCATGACGTGAATAACATTTTGATGCACACTAAATACTGTACCTCCTCAATAAATGTAAATTTAACATAAACATACAATGATAATCAAATGAATGGTAATTAATGAGCTAAATTAGCCTATTTGGAAGGTGGGCACACTGGGAAAATACTGAATGCTGTTTTCTTCTCCAATTCCTCAGACTAGGTTTTAATGCCCGGCCAGTTACTGTTAGTTTGGAATTTGCATGTACTTCCCAAGTCCATTTAGATTTCCTAGTAGTCCACTTTTCTCCAACATTCCAAAGATATATAGCTAGACTAACTGTGGCATTAAGTTTGCACAAAATGAGTGTATAAGTGAGTGTGTCCAGTGATAGACTACTTTCTCTCCACAGTTTGTTCCTGCAAACTATCTGATGCTGACGAAATATGCTTTTGCACTTTATGTACCTATATTGGATAACAAGGGCTATAAAATGTACACGAATAAGGCTCCACACTCACTTGTCATTTCTTCTGACAACTACGCATGGAGAATGGCCATTTTTCAGCACTGCCGTGACAAAGTGAATCTGGATTATGCAACTGTTTTCTAAAAGAAGTACAGATAATGCACTTTGCATTATAGCTTTCTATTGCACAATCACACATCAACTTCATCTTCTTTATAAATATTACTTATTACAAAACAGGATCAATAACTTGGCACGGAGGCAGTGCCACTGCCTCACATTGGCAGGGCACCAGTACAATTCTAGATTGAAGAATCTGCTTTATGGAGTTTCCATGACAAAGTGTCAAGCTGAGTGGTGGACCTAAATAGTATGAATTTAAGCATACCCTTTGTAATAAATTGGAGTCCTTCCTGGGATGTTTCCTATAATGAACTCTTTTCTCCAGTGTTATGCTCTGGAAACTCTCAACAATACACTGCATTACTAAATGAAAAGCATTATGAAACCAATTCATGTATATGTGTCACAGATTTGTTTTAAACAAAAAGCAAACAAGTACAGAAAAGATGATTTATTAAGAATTCTGTTATCAAGCCCAAAGAATGTTAATCTTTCATTGTTAATTTTAAATCAGAATACTAAATCTCTTACCATTTCCCTGCCTTGTTTCCCATGACACCTGACCTCCCAGCCTCCTGATGCTTGAACGTTTCTTTTTCTAATTATCCTCGGCAACACACAATCCCATCACTCAACTCCACCTTCTGTGCAACAAGTCCAGTCTGCAAGCTGCCCTTCGTGTGAATGACAAAGCAGAAACCTCACTCAAACACAATTCATGCTTTCAAATGATTATAGTCCTATGTGCTGCTGTGGAGACAGCATATCATCTGGTCTTTGTTTTATGCACAGCTTCTAAAATCCTTTTTGCATCTTTTTAAAAAAAAAAAAACTCAGAATCTCAGGAAGGTGATAAAGCTAAGATTTAGCTGTAAAAAGCACCTCAAGGAACCTTTTCTAAGGAAAAAAAAAATTCTTTGCAAATTGTTACAGTGATTTGTAAAGAGAAGCAGTTAGAAAAGATATAAAAAATATATTTCCAACTTATGAAAATAAATAATTCCAGTATTTTCCATAATAAAGCAGGCAGTTGTTTACTTTCAGAAGTTAATGAAAAAAGGAAAATCAAAGTCCCTGCTTGTCCAATAAGTAGTTATCCAATAAGACATCTGATTACTCTTCCTTTTACGAATCATGTGCATAGTTTCCATTCCAGTAACCACTTCCTTTTAATGCCATTCCAGACTCTCTTTTTTGCCAAAGAGATCCTGATTTTTCATTTTTCTCCTTGATTTCTATGCGTGTATGTCAGCTCACCCTGTGTTTTCTTCATATGTAAGGCTCTGCACTCCCACCCCTCCCCCACTGACGGCGCTGATGGCAGATAGGACAAATTTAGCTATGGTTGTTTGGGAGGAGGAGCAGTCTCCTCCAAATTGAAACTGCATTAGTCAGCCCAGGCAGTTAGAGGGCTGACTATGGAGTTGTCCATCTCTTGGCTAAGTGTTTTCTGAATTTTTACATTTTAAACTGCTTTATTCTTTTTTTCACCCAATTTTGCCATTTGGAGGCTTAGAAATGTTAAAAAAAAAGTATTAGGATACTTGAGAACATTATGGCAGGAAAATATACATTTGGACAAAAAATAGACATACAGTATAGTTAACTTTAAAGTTCTCCATCAGTTTATTGAAAATAAGAAAAAGGATTTTTTTTTTCCTTTTATATTACTCTGCAATATATGAATAACAGACAAAAAATATAATAAAAAAATAAATAAAGAGAATCATTGAAAAATCATAGTAAAATACCTCAAAAAATAAGTGAAAACACCAAATAAACATATCATCCTGAATAAATTAGATTTAACAATGAAATATTTTGGTATTTGTGACAGATATTAATAATCGTCTCTCCATCACCGATACATTGAGAGGAATTCTATAATACAAAAAAAATCATTTCAAGACTCTCACTGTGTTAGCTTTGCTATACTCGTTAATATTTCCCATACACTACACCTGTCCTAAAAATTTTCCTTAAATATCTGAAGTACTCATATCAGTTAGTGAATTAAAGCAGAGATTCAGATTAAACAAATAAAATGCAGTATATAATACAATGAAAGTATTCTAAGGACAGAATTTAAACGTCATTAAAACTTAAAATGAACATTTTAAGATATAGAGTACTTAAGAAGGAAACAGTTTGGGTGTATTTAAATAAACCCCTTGACCAGTACACGCTTGAAGGGCACAGACTATAGGTATGAGTTTATGAGTATGCCAGTCATACATGGCAACTCTAAAGAAGGAACGGGAACACCCCAGACAAAACGCAGGATTCCTGAGATAATACTGTAAGTAAGAGTAGAATTATACCCACCACCGTAGTGACATTCCACATTTCAAGAGCAAGTTTCCAGTGCTAAAGTCCAGTACATTGGGATCTCACCAGATCCCCACCTACTGCCTGGTGGGTGTTAATCTTCTAGCAACATAGTGGTTATATTTGGCTTCTTTTTGCCAATCCTGAAAAGTCTTCATGGTTCATTTGAGATCATGTTTGTTATATTCTTGTTGTAGGCAATATGTACTTAATTACTGTTAGACTTATCATTGAAATATTCTTTTGAATTATTCTTTGCTGGCCTCTCTTTTTAAGCTGATGTCAAATTGTGCGACTTCTACTCATGGATTTTATCGGCAGTTGCTGATTGCTTTGCCAGACCACTTCAATTTACATGACTGAAAATCGCTGGCCATGGCACATTTACCAAGTTCGTGCCATCCTCCCAGCACAGTTGTGTGCGCCGCCTTTTTATGTGCCCAGTCAATAGTGTACTGAAGTTGCTCATGCTGTACAAAGGCTGAACAGGCATGGCTAGTTCAGCTGCAATCTCTGCCCATTCTGTTTTTGTGCGTGAAACATTATACATTAGACCGTTGAGTCTGTCTTCTGTTTGCAAAGTTCAAAACACCTGCAGTTCTTATTCCTCGTTGTTGCATTACGGTACATGCATTGGACTTCCAGATGAGTATTCATTGGCTGACAGCTCTCATGCACACAAGCCAGCCCTGTAACTAAAGACAAAATCGAATAGGTTTGATTTTGTCGTAACAAATCATGGACTAGTTGGAGTGAGCTGCTGGGCATGTCACACTATACTACTGTATTCACTGGAGAGCATTGCTAACTGCATCCAACATGTTATGATTATGTAAATGAAGGCTACCACTGAAAATTACTCGAAAAGTTGTACAATGGGACATGGCTTTTAGGTACTAAGCCAAAAAACTCTTTCTATATGCAATTTTATAACTGCAGAGTTTTATGTACTGTCATGCGTGTGCACATTGGGAACAGCTGAAAGGCTCTAGTGACTAATTTTACTGCCGCTCCAGGGATTGGCGCTGTGCCCTAATGCCTTTCTCTCCTCCTCCCTCTTTAGACCAGATGACTGACGGCTATAACACCTCTGATGTCACTTTCAGTGTCCGTCCACCTGGCCCCGCCGGTTCCAGCCTGAAGGACCCAAACCTGGAAGCAGCATCATTTGGGACGGTTCTGTTTTAAACTTGCGTCTGCAAAAATTCAGTGTTTATTCTGCAAAACCAATTATATGGGGTGACCAGGCAGGTACCCCAACTCTTTATCACTGTCATCTCTTTCTCTAACAATGCATTCATTCATTTTCTGAACATGAGTCATAGGAGAACAGAACTGGGCAGAATTAAGTTCAACTCAAGGAACAAACCCAGAATGGAGAGTCAGTCCATTACTGGGCATACTCAATTAAACACTCAGATTCACTCATATGTGGCCAATTCAAAGTTACCAATTAACATGTAAGTCTTTGAAGTATGGGAGAAGGTCTTTGAAGTATGGGAGAAGAACACTGAAAACTGTAAGTAGTGATAGCAAACTGAACTACTTATAAAAAGCCTTAAACTGTTTAAACGAGTGATTAATGACGAATGACCACTGCTTATATCACACTCTGAAACTGTACAGTCGAGGCTTATTGTAACCAGAGAATGTAAAACTACTCACTATGCTTGAAATTATTAGCAATTTAATTACTGATTTTATGGTCCACTCTCAGAAAGTAACATAATTTGAAAGCCGCCCAGTGGATACCACTGTGTTTTATCTGAGCAACAACTGAAATATCTTTAAAAGCACTACACGGAGGGAAACCACTGTCAAACCATGATTATCTGAGCCAATGTACTGTACTGCAGTTTCTTTGTATCTATTATAATCTGTTGGTTCAGGAAATGTATTGTCTTGTTTAAAAGGTGGTGGAAAACTCTTTCTACCCTACCATATAAATGTTGTGCAATTCAGTACTTTTTGCTAATATAATGTACTATGTAATATTTCTAAATTAACAAGCATTCACATAATTTGGTTTACAAATGGTAGGAAATGCAACACAAAATACATTTTGTTCAAACTGAAAGCAAGGAATATCAATGACTTGAAGAGGAGCAAAAGAAATGTGTTATGTGTGCTTGAGATGCATTCAAAAACACATTCTGGAGGTCATGAAATGGCAATGACACAGTGTCCTTGCAAGTACAGCAGAAATAATGATTAAAATAATGTTAAATAAAAATCTTAAATAAAACTCATTTTGATAAAAAAATTAGGGAGGCTGTGACTAACGTGTTTAAAAAGTTTTAACAACTTATGCAAGCAATAAACTTCAGTTGCTTTGTAACCTTTTATTTTTCATAATTTCTAAGGAAAATATTCTATGGCAATACTCTTATCACAAAATGCATTTTTTTAAATTTAGCAAAAAAAATAGATAAAAATACTTTAGGATGGGGGTCCTTAAATCATTCACCTATAGAATGATCTACCTGCAAAAATAAGGTATGCTCTGTTGGTCTTGATTTTTTTTTTTTTTGTCAAAGTTCAACTTTAAACACTGAAGGGAACTTGAGAGTTTTATTTAAAAGCGCAATACAGAGTATAAATATGCAAAAATAAGACATCATTGGGGGGTGTAGGAGTATAGAAAAGAAAAGAAGAAGCAGCATGTCTATACCCAGAATAACATTACTGGTCGCAGGGATCAGCAATCAGATCTTTTCAATGTTACAAACTGGCAAGAATTTAATTGAAAGCTTAAAAATGTAAATATACTGTATATTTTTTTTTTTTACTTTTTCCACATTTCATATATTGAGGAAGTATTGTTAAAAACTTTGATTTTTCCAGCTGAAAAACAGGTTTTGATAACCCAAGAACATATTTTGAACATTTTGAAACAATGAATGCCTGTGTATCACTGAACAAAAAGACTGATTCTTATGCATGTTCTGGACAATTTCAATCTTTACAGCCGATTAGGTTTTGGGTGAATTCTCACTATTGAGCCTTGAATCTTTAAAGTTCAAAGTTTATAAAGCCAATAACAACAGTTAAACCACTGCCCTGAAGTTCAAAAAATGTTGACTTTTGTAATTTTTGCAAACTTTTAGTTTTCTTCTTATAATAGACTAGCAAAATACCCGCGCTTCGCAGCGGAGAAGTAGTGTGTTAAAGAAGCAATGAAAAAGAAAAGGAAACATTTTGAAAATAACGTAACATGATTGTCAATGTAATTGTTTTGTCACTGTTGTGAGTGATGAGTGCTGCTGTCATATATATATATATATATATATATATATATATATATATATATATATATATATATATATATTTACACACACATAAACATATATATATATACATATCTATACATATACACATATATACACATATATATATATCTACATATATACACATACATATACATACACACATACATACATACACACACACATATATAAACATATATATACATATACATACATATCTACATATATACACACACAGCTATTTCGTATCAGTGCAATACGCTGCTTGTTAAAACGGATAACTCCGCTCTTACGTGCAAGTCTGCGTGGATATTATGAACTATCGTATTTGTTCAAGTTCTATTTAAATTTTAAATAGAAGGAATTTTTATTTAGTCGACAGAAATATCTTTGGTAGGAATGGTAAAAACAGACAGGAATATTATTCGTGAATAAATCAACTCAAACCTTAAATAACTTAAAAGAACAAACATTCAAATTTCTTTACTCTTATGTAAATTTATATAAAAAATAAACTTAGATTTTAAATATCCCAAAAGATTTTGCTCTCCATAAAAATATATCCTTTCAAAATTATACAAATTCAAATATGAACATGCTGCATAACAAAACCTGGAAATATAAATAAAATGTGTTCCTTTCAATAAGAAATCAAATCATTCAGTTGTCTTTGCTCATATGTCATTTTAGAGCTGGACGCCTGGCATCTATTTTTGGCAACAGGTTCGTTTCTGTTTGGTGTGAGGTTCTGTGTTGTGGAGATTCTCAGGATGGATTGCAGGTGCTCATCAGTGAGGCGACTCCTGTGTGCTGTTTTGTTAGTCTTTATCACTGAGAAGAGCTTCTCACACAGATATGTGCTACCAAACATGCACAAGGTTCGAGCCGCATGTAGACGGACTTTTTTTGTTCTTCAAAGTCACCAAAGCGCCGTGCAAACTCAGTGCGCCGGTTTATCAGCAAAGTGCGATTTGGGAACACCGTAGTGACGACTTGGTTTAACATTACTTGGCAACAGGGAAAGTTGCACTGGTGCATTTGTGTCTCCCATAAAAGCAACTTCACTTGAAATCACTTTGTGATTGTGCATGGGTAAAACGTCCGCTGAAGTGTCAGATTCTTATTTAATTCTTCTGCTTTCTGTATCTTCTGCATTGCATTCAGGTCTTTCAGCCTCACTGATGAGCACCTGCAATCCATCCTGAGAATCTCCACAACACAGAACTCCCTGATGTTTTGTCTCATAGTGCCGTCTTAGATTAAATTCTGTAATTACAGCCACATTAGCTCCACAAATGAGACACACAGGTTCAGTAAACATATACTCAGCCTCCCATCGGTTTTTAAAGGCTCTATTTTCAGAATCAACTTTTCTCTTCAGCATCATGTGAGCTAGCTTCGCAATAACTTGCAGCATCATAAGCTAGACTTGATTAACGCGATAAGTGTTGGCAAGGCAGCTGAAGCGCTGCATTATGGGATCTGTAGTTTATTGTGTTACCAGCGCTTCATATACCGGGCTTTAATAACAATAATACAGTATATAAAATGATCTCGCGGCGGATATAATTACACGCCGGGCGGATGTGGCCCGCCCTTGAGTTTGACACATATGGACTAAATAGAACTTGAAAAGATATATTTTTCAAATGTGATCGCGCAATTCAGATAGAGTTGACGCACTACAGCCTGCATGCCTCAATAAGTCATCCTCCCTCGCTCTTACTTTTTTACCGTTCATCTAATGATTACACCGAGTATGGCTTTACCAAAACAATCATTGATGGCGAATAAAGTATCCATTATTCGAGTATGTAGATCGGGATATATATATATACATATATATATATACCGCGTATGCAGCGAGAAGTAGTGTGTTAAAAAGCTAGAAAAGAAAAGGGAACATTTTAAAAATAACGTAACATGACTGTCAATATACAGTATTTGTTTTGTGAGTGTTACTGAGTGTTGCTGTCATCAAGGATTTGATTATCATTATTTCTTTCAATCAGGTTCGTATTTGTAGGATGTGTTGTGTTCAAGTTACATTCCGTGTTTGTCAATCGTTGTAAAGATGACAGGTTTCATTCATCGATTCGTTTCTTACTGCATCAATAAACAGCTCGTCTTCTTCTTTATCTGAGACCTGACACACTGCATGCACGGGTTTTTTTTACACTGTCTTCCTTTAGCGGGACATTGACTTTTTCCAACGTGTGCTTTGTTTCCGCAGTAGTTGGATTTATGAATATGCTTGTATGTATCAACGCTTCATATTTTTGCTGCCTTTTCAATTGTGTAATTCGGTTTTTGTTCAGCGCTCTTTGGAACTGTTGCTTTTTATCTGTGCACTGCGTCAGTTCACGTGAGCCACTCGGTGTACATGCATCGAAGGTTCCCAGCTGTGCTGGTGCCATCTCGTGCTATGTCCATGGCTGTATTTAATGTTACCTTAGTCCTGGCACTTAAAACTTTCTCTCGCAGTTTCGCTGAGTTTGTGTCAAACACCACCCTGACCATCTCATCTTCCTCTCCATAAGCACAGTCCTTCACCCGTGAATATTTACCCGTGGCAGTTTGCTATTGGATTGCCGCTGACGGACGGCCTTATATGGGTGGGCACTAAATTACAAACGCCAGCGGCAGCCTGTCTATGAACTTAATTTAAAGTGTAGGTTTACATCGTGCTTTGTTTCAGTAGCAGAACTCATGAATATGGTTGTATATGTCACTCGCTCGCTTCTTATTGTTTCGCTGCCTTCTCAATTATATAATGCATGTTTTCTAAAGCGCTTTTTTGAGGTCTTCCTGGTTTTCTATGTACTGCGTGATTACGTGGGAGGCGTGATGATGTCACACGAAACTCCGCCCCCACGGCGTTGAAGCTCATCTCCATTACAGTAAATGGAGAAAACTGCTTCCAGTTATGACCATTACGCGTAGAATTTCGATATAAAACCTGCCCAACTTTTGTAAGGAAGCTGTAAGGAATGAACCTGCCAAATTTCAGCCTTCCACCCACACGGGAAGTTGGAGAATTAGTGATGAGTGAGTGAGTGAGTGAGTGAGTGAGTGAGTGAGTGAGTGAGTGAGTGAGGGCTTTGCCTTTTATTAGTATAGATAAGAAAGATAGATTTTTATTTTTAATGGCTCGGCCTTTGAATTTGTGTATGTGCTTCCAATGTTGTGTGCATTACTGAGCAGGGTTTTATTATAGGATCCCCCTTGTTCAGCTACTGATGGTCAAGTTCTATAAACCGTCTTATCTGGGTGAAATTTTATTCAACCTCCTAATTTCATATAAGTCCAACCACCAACAAATTTCTGGCTACACTACTGGTTGCATAACTACTTGATAAATATATTGGGTCAGGTCAGGTTGGGGAGCAGGCACCGGTACAGCATGTTGCCGCACCCACCACACGACAAAACACCTAGGCAGACAAGTGGTACAGTCTCTCCCTCCAGAAATGGCCGTCTATCTGCCGCAGCCAAGTGTTATGTGGATGTCCCCTTGGCCTGGTCCAGCCACTTGTGTCCTCAGCAAGCTGCAAGCTTGGATCCTGCAAGCTGGATCACTCTCTGGGAATTGTGCCACATGGTCGTAGTGCCATAACTGACGTTAATTCACAATTCAGGTAACATGCCTCAATCAGAACTCTGTGAGCAATTGCTCGACACAAAATCAACTCAACAGTACAAAATGATTCTCCAAAGAGGCACAGTACCAAGGAGTCCAGTCTTCTTTCATGTAACTGGATAGCGTCTATGTCTGGCAACCTTATAGTAAAACAGGAAGCATCAAGACTCTAAAGACTTGGACCTTCTTCCTCTTGCAAAGATATCAAAAGCGCCACACACCTCTTTCCAGCGATCTCATGACTCCCCATGTTCTCCCAGTCTGTCTACTGACTTCATAGGTAGGGCCATCACAGACATGAATGTTGCTGCTGAGGTAAATAAACCTCTTGATGTTGTCAGTATTCTCTCCACAGACAGGCACACTGCTGATGGCTGTGCCCAACAGGTCACTACATGTTTGGATCTCAGTTTTTATCCAGGACACTCACAATCCCAAACACAGACTCCTCGCTCAGTCTCCACGAGGGCTCTAATCAGATCCTCCATTGAATCCATAAAGATTACAGAATCGTCAGTAAAGTCAAGATCAGTCAATCTTTCTACACCAACAGATGCCGTACAGCTGCTGGACCCCATGATCCTGCCGAACACCAAGTCCATGCAAGCACTGAACATAATAGGAGGAAGAACACACCCCATGAACCCTATGAACCCAACACATCAACCCCAGAATTAACTGGGAAGAACGCAGAGGTTCTGCCTTCACTCTGCACAGCACTCACAGTACCAGTGTACAGGCTGCTTAGAAAGGCAAACAGAATTATTAAAAAGACTTCAGCAATCCTACACAGTTTTTTTTCTCAGTCTTTCCTTGGGGCAAATGGTACAGGACCATTGATATTTGTACCCAAAGATTAAAGGACAGTTTCTATCCACATATCATAAGGTTACTGAACAGTGTGGAAGACAAATGTTCTCTTCGTTCCCTTGTACTAATTCATGTCTGAGAAGTAAGCTTTACGAAACCAAGTAACAGCATGCTTTGTTTTAGCAAACAGAAAAATGTTTGTGCAAAGGACTCAAGGTCTGAGCATTCCACACATGAGTCTGCCTTATCACGTTTTCCCTTAGCTTACATCTGAACACCATAACAAAAGGAGCCAAGAAATCAAGTTTTACAAGGGGCATTAAAGGGGCTCAAGGTTTGTGTATAATAAATGTGTTGACTGTTACATTTTATAATGATATTAAATCACACATTCTAGGGGTATAAAACTGGACCCCACCCAACAGACGGGGTTCAGAAGAGCCCTGACGCTGTCATGTATATTTGATTGTCTGCTTTTCTGAAACTCTTCTCACCGTGACTCTGAAAATAAAGCTGCTTTATAACCGCACCTGCTGTCGGGTCTGAGTTTTTGTCCACAACAGCAAGTCATAATAACTAATATTGCCTCAAAATATTGCATAAAAATATAATAGTAAATATACATTGCATATAAACTATTTGTTACATGGTATGTAAATTTATTTTTTTTATGTGTGTGTCTCTTTGTTGTTATTGTTGTTAGGAGACATGTATGTATGATTTTCATTATTCTATATACACCATGTACTATGGCAGTGAAGGTCTGTGATACGGTTTGCATAATTGTAGCCAGAGATCCACAAAGGGAGAAAATGAGTCAGATATCTTAAAAATTTCTTATTCCTAAGCTTTCAACAAAGTACCAGGTGCCATCATCAGAGGAAAATGATTAGACATCCAGGAATCAAAGTCAATACAGTATATGGCAGGTGAAGGTTGGGATGGAGTTGTAAGGTTGTAAGAGGGGGGGATATTAATAAGGTTGGGTTCGGAAGGTGTTGGTCATGGAGTCTTTTTTTATTATCTGAGTGTTCTTCTTTTTAAGCCTGCATATGTTGGGTTTGAGTCCAAGTGTCTGTTAATGGCATTTTCATTAGGGAGCCATGATTCAGCCAGCTCTCTGGCACTCTGTATTGGTCCTGAATTTTACTTTCACAGCATCCCAGTTAAATGTATGTCCACTGGAACCTGCATGTGTGTGAATCAGAGGCCATGGGTCTTTCCTTCTGATGGCATTGCAATGTTCCAGTATATGTGTTGCGACTCTTTTAGATATTTGTCCCAAGTATACTGCTGGGCATGCATTCCATGGAATGCTGTAAACTCTGTTTCTTGTCTCTGTGGTGGATTTTGTGCTTTTGGCATTGAAAAGGGCAGTCTGTAAAGTGTTTGCTGGTTTGTGTGCTATCTTGATCCCAGATCTGGACAGGACACGTGCTGTACTTTCAGACATGCTACAATGATAAATGGGAGGGGGGTACATGCGGTGAGGGACCAAGTTGGAGATGACTGTTTGCTGAGATCTGGAGGGTTATCCTTTATAGGCATTGTTTAATAAATGTCTTGGGGTAGCTGTTTGATGTGAACAGACGAAAAAGGTACCATCTTTCATTCTTTTTTGTGTCTATTGTGTTACAATGGGTGTTAATCCTTTTGAAAAAAGTCCAAACACAAAAGTGTATAGTATTTTGTCTGCATAACATATACTGTACATGAAAAAACATAGAATTTGAGACGGAGGAAGGAAAAATTAGTGTTTTTTTCCTCATGTTAAACCTCATGCTATTTTAACAGACAAAGCTAAATTAGCCAGATATGAATGTGAATGTGTGTTCACCAGTTCAAGGATGCCTTTTCCAGAGCTGATTTTGATCTCAAGCTAAGTGCTTTCTGTAGCTCCCCTTCCCCCAACACTGTAATGGAAATAGGGAGTTACGAAAGTGGATGGATGAATGTAGACTCACAACATTTTATGTTAATTTGAAATCTTTGTTGCACACACAAGCACAATCTCTGACCAGGCCAATATGCTATTGTTAATCAAATTGACAGCACTTCTTTGGACTGATAAGACTCGGTAAGTGAACTGTACATATCCTTCCTTGTCATTAAATACAAACAATTAGAATAACAAACGATGAAAACAGCTTTTACGGATCAAAAAATTAAAGGACTGCTTAAATTAAGAGTGAATTAAGACATCCGTTCCACCATCTCAAGGGAATATGTGTCAGATCCTGCCACTCTCCTCTT
This sequence comes from Polypterus senegalus, assembly GCF_016835505.1. Lineage (NCBI taxonomy): Eukaryota > Metazoa > Chordata > Cladistia > Polypteriformes > Polypteridae > Polypterus > Polypterus senegalus. Next base: position 132,611,569 of record NC_053162.1, read on the forward strand.
TTTGTTGCTTGATCCGCAGAATCAGCATTTATTGAAAAAGGTCAAAGGACTGAAAGCAGCTTGACAGCTTAAGGCTGGTATCCAGATGGGTAAAAGAATAATAAAAAGCAGACACATCTCTGTGTTGCCTGAATATACTCCTTGGAGAACACAACTGCCTACTCTTTTCTGGTTAATTGCTTTGGGGTTCATGGCAAGAACTCTCTTGACTAAACTCAAATCACATCTTGATCAAAATATATTTATATCTCTCACAACAGAAAAAATATTTCAGAGACAACAATGACATATCATTAATGGAGCACACATGGTACTATCATATCAATAAAGCCAAGAATCCATACAAACTGTAATGCAGTTATATTAAGTGCTTAAAACAGTCATAATGTTGGATTGGTGGAAATGGCAAAATGGCCCCTCTTAAAAATTTTAAATGGCAAATTTAACATTTATAGAAATAGTTTCAATCAAAAGATAAATAAATAAGTGGGAATGAAAACAAAAAAGAGCATACACCATTGTGAAAATCAACATGTCATTTATTAGATCATATATATAACAGCTGCTCTGATGTGCTTGAAAATTCCTCAGGAAGGGTTTGAATGTGTTGCTGGGGAAAGGGAAATCTAGATCATTCTGCTAATCTTGATTTCAAGAGCTCCTCACCAGGACAGAGCAGAACATGGAGAAATCAAGACATACAAGAACACCCACCAAAAAGAATGAGGAGTTAAAGAAATATTGAATATAGCCAAATAATATCTACATGATCTGGAATCAGCTCCCTGTTGAAGTGAGAACTACACAAAATCTGGACACTTTTAAAGCAAATTTGAAGACTTTTTTATTTAGGAAAGAATATAACAGCTGAGATTGTAAATTTAATCTAGTCTTTTAAACTTTTCAACTTTGTGGTTATTGCTCTTGTTGTAGCACTTTGAGATTTTGTCAATGAAAAGCGCGTTATAAATAAAATCTATTATTATTATTATTATGTTAAAGGCTAAACACAGAACACATAAATGAAAGTCTGTTAACTAGAAACACATTGTTCTACTCTGAAAAAAAAACAAAAGCTGACTTTGGCTGAATCTAAGTCTTCTGACGGTGGCCTCGTCAAATGACCAACAATCAGAAAACTAAACAATGTGACAGTCTACAGAAAACCTGCATTATACCAGTTCAAAGGGATGGTCACCTCACTATGTCAGTATAGGGCACATTTTACACCCTGTCACAGGTTTATTATAGGTCCAAGTTCTTTCTATAGTTAGATCCTTACAGATTAGATTTTCCTTCTTACGACTTTAATCACAGTTCCCTTTAAGTTTCTAGAGACACAAACTCCAAACCTTTAAATTACTTCAAGCTGATGGTAAACTGTATAAATAGAAATTTGAATTAATTGGTTAACTCTTTGCAGCTTATTCATATTGCTCACACTTTGTTTACTTTGAAATCTATAGGCTATTTTGCCACTGAAGCGTATGGAGCCACCCTGGACAAGACTGTGTGTTGGCTTGTTTATACTATTCTTAGCATTCTTTGGTTCAGTCTTGTGCAATTTATTTTTCTGTTTAGTTCTTTTTTTAAGAGTGTTCTTATTTTTTCACAACACAATGTGCATTCATGTTACATGTATATTATCATTTAAAGTACAAAGAGAGTTCTTCCTACATACTTTCTAGCGGCACTGATAAAAGATATTCCAGATGGGCTTGAGGGCAAGAATGTTAACATTACAAATACAATGTTCTTCTTTCAATATTCTTTCAATATTTAACAGAACATCTATTAGAAGACTATCTGATATAAAAGTCATCTGATGCTACACTGTGGTTCTGGGATGAACACCCTAACAAAATGCTCATTGAAGAAAGTCCTGATTTTTGCAAAATAAAAAAGGGAAAATATACAAACACCAGTACCAGCGCACTGCACGATAACATGCAGTAAATACACTTGACTTGAGCATTCATAGTTTTCATACTCTTTCTCTGTAGTTTTGCATTCGTTTGCTCAGAGGTTGATTCACTTCTTTTCTCCACCCTAGCGGCCCGCTTCTTCTCTTCTTTCATCGGCATCTTTTCGCGTTAAAACAGTCAGTTTTTGTGTTGCAATTAGTTAGTACGCTTTTTTAAAATTTTTCACTTAAGCTGACACTGAAGTCTTTAATCTGCCTCCAGATTGATTTAAGATATGAAGAGGTAGGGGAAGTGACGGTGAAGATGGTAGGGATGAGAATGGCACCCATACGCATGCGCCGCACGGCTGCCCTGCTGGCCGCTGCCAAGAGTTGATTCTACAATAGACAGACAGATGAACAGCCACGGTAACGTATTATATATAAAGATAAAGGTAGGCGAGATTTAAACTCAATAGTGTAATGGGTTTATACCATTCTGGTTGCCAGATATGTTCATCTTAAGTGCTTAAGCCACCATCTGCTTGATTCCTGGCACACAAACCTGACATTTTGATTGTGAAAGCAACAAAGAGATATATTTGGTGAGTGTTGCTTTGAAACATAATTGTGGGTAGTCAGCCAAACACTGATACCCAAGAATATGATCGTTTTACTGTCATTAATCGCCAAAGTTGCTGCCAGTAAGTGAACACTTAACACAGTACAGGAACAAACAATGTTGTTCAATCTAGATCTAATTATTCTCCAATCATGTGTAAGCTGACACAACAATAATGTTGTTTTATGTCGCTAATACAGTAGAGCGTATAACAGAATTCAGTACCTAGAAGCTTCTGAGTTGCTCTCATCATTCATTGTTTCCTTCTGTCCTTCGTATTGCTGAACCAATGCTCTTACGCTCCATCCTGGATTTTCAATTTCTTCATCCACACTGGAGTTTCTGGGTAGAGAAGAAAGAAGGAAAAATAAATTACTTCAAGTGCTGTATTTTAGTAAAAAAAAAAATGGAAATTAAAATTTTGTCACTAGTATTAATGCTATTTCTTTAAATGCTCATTTTTGCAACGTCTATCTTTAAAATTTGAATACTGTAATGAATATTTTTTATTTTTACTCCAGTTACTTTCGGCAGCCTTTGGCCCTGTGGATAATCAATGTTTCATTGTCTAGAAATATGTACAGCTATGAATGATTCTGTATTGTGCAAGACTGTGTTTGATCTATAACTATTTATTGGTCACTGCGGTGGGCTGGCGCCCTGCCTGGGTTTGTTTCCTGCCTTGCGCCCTGTGTTGGTTGGGGTTGGCTCAGCAGACCCCTGTGACCCTGTAGTTAGGATATAGCAGGTTAGATAATGGATGGATGGATGGATATTTATTGGTCAATTTATTAACTTGTCTATTTTCACCATAAAAAAATTGCTGAATTTAATTATATTGAGACTTCTACTGCTGACACAATTGCTTGCACTACAGGGCAACTCAAAACTGGCCACTATTTATGTACAGGGTGGGCCATTTATATGGATACACCTTAATAAAATGGGAATGGTTGGTGATATTAACTTCCTGTTTGTGGCACATTAGTATATGTGAGGGGGGAAACTTTTCAAGATGGGTGGTGACCATGGTGGCCATTTGGAAGTCGGCCATTTTGGATCCAACTTTTGTTTTTTCAATAGGAAGAGGGTCATGTGACACATCAAACTTATTGGGAATTTCACAAGAAAAACAATGGTGTGCTTGGTTTTAACGTAACTTTATTCTTTCATGAGTTATTTACAAGTTTCTGACCACTTATAAAATGTGTTCAATGTGCTGCCCATTGTGTTGGATTGTCAATGCAACCCTCTTCTCCCACTCTTCACACACTGATAGCAACACCACAGGAGAAATGCTAGCACAGGCTTCCAGTATCCGTAGTTTCAGGTGCTGCACATCTCGTATCTTCACAGCATAGACAATTGCCTTCAGATGACCCCAAAGATAAAAGTCTAAGGGGGTCAGATCGGGAGACCTTGGGGGCCATTCAACTGGCCCACGACGACCAATCCACTTTCCAGGAAACCGTTCATCTAGGAATGCTCAGACCTGACACCCAAAATGTGGTGGTGCACCATCTTGCTGGAACGTGCCAGCTTCAGTGCATAAAGAGGGAAACACATCATCATGTAGCAATTTCGCATATCCAGTGGCCTTGAGGTTTCCATTGATGAAGAATGGCCCCACTATCTTTGTACCCCATATACCACACCATATCATCAATTTTTTTGTTCCAACAGTCTTGGAGGGATCTATCCAATGTGGGTTAGTGTCAGACCAATAGCGGTGGTTTTGTTTGTTAACTTCACCATTCACATAAAATGCCTCATCACTGAACAAAATCTTCTGCGTAAACTGAGGGTCCTGTTCCAGTTTTTGTTTTGCCCATTCTGCAAATTCAGTGCGCCGATCTGGGTCATCCTCGTTGAGATGCTGCAGTAGCTGGAGTTTGTAAGGGTGCCATTTGTGAGTAGCTAATATCCGCTGAAGGGATGTTCGACTAATGCCACTCTACAGTGACATGCGCCGAGTGCTACGCTGTGGGCTCTTGCTGAATGAAGCTAGGACAGCCACTGATGTTTCTTCATTAGTGACAGTTTTCATGCTTCCACTTTTTGGCAAATCCAATACTAAACCAGTTTCACGAAACTTAGCAAGCAGTTTGCTAACTGTAGCATGGGAGATGGGTGGTCTCGTAGGGTGTCTTGCATTGAAATCTGCTGCAATGACCCGGTTACTGCGTTCACCAGACATCAACACAATTTCTATCCGCTCCTCACGTGTTAATCTCTGCAACATGTCAATGGCTGTAAACAAAGAGAAACTTGTAAATAACTCATGAAAGAATAAAGTTACGTTAAAACCAAGCACACCATTGTTTTTCTTGTGAAATTCCCAATAAGTCTGATGTGTCACATGACCCTCTTCCTATTGAAAAAACAAAAGTTGGATCCAAAATGGCCGACTTCCAAATGGCCACCATGGTCACCACCCATCTTGAAAAGTTTTCCCCTCACATATACTAATGTGCCACAAAAAGGAAGTTAATATCACCAACCATTCCCATTTTATTAAGGTGTATCCATATAAATGGCCCACCCTGTATATCAAAGGAGTCTGCTGTTTTCCTACATCAACCTGGATGTTGCTGCAAAAGCATCTGGTACCTTACAACTCTGATCTAGATTAAGTGGACATGAGGATGTTATGTTATAATTAACACTGGTTCGATACATTGGCATATTCAGTGCAGTCACTTTTTGTGAAAGAAGACATAAAATATTCTGAGTTGCAGTATTAATAGTGTGTTGGTTCCTCCTTTACAGCCTGTAGAAGCATGTATGGATATAAAGTTCTGCAATGAAGAAAGGAAACACATTCAAAATGGAAGGACATGAAGACTTTTGACTGGGTGAAAAACATACCCAGAGTCTATGATTTCTGACAAAAGGTGTTTTACTAAGTTGTGACTGACAGAGTATCAAAACCTATACAAAGACTACATTCACCTATTTTGTCAGTCCGTTAAGTTAGATAAATTATAATTGTTTATACATGTGCAGAGTCATCATATCTAAGTTTTTCGACACTGTACAGGCAATCTGAAATTCTCACTGTGTACAAAGATCTATAATGATTTATGTACAAAGATCATAAATTCACTTAAGGAATTAAATAAAATTCCTTCACTTTCTTTTTTTGTGATTTGGAGAGGTGATAGACTTGCTGGTCAACATATAACCAAAACACAATTACTTTAATATACAAAGCAATATCATTTATTCCTAACACAAAGGATTATAGGGGATGAATATATGTATGTATATGCAGTCACAGGTAAGTTAACAAACAAGACAGAACGTGTAAGCTGACTTAGTTTTTTTTATTCTCTTTCTATTAAAGGAGGGCACAGTTTCATGAATTATATTTCATCTTTTCTAACTCTTGTCCAAAGACTCTTATCCATCCACCCATCCATTTCCCAACCTGCTGAATCTGAACACAGGGGTCTGCTGGAGCTAATCCCAGGGCACAAGGCAGGAACCAATCCAACAATGCCAACCCACCGCAGGGCACACACAAAGACACCCACGGGCCAATTTATAATCGTCAATCCACCTAACCTGCATGTCTTTGGACTGTGGGAGGAAACCGGAGTGCCCGGAGTGAACCCACACAGGGAGGACCCGGGAAGCGAACCCAGGTCTCCTAACTACGAGGAAGCAGCGCTACCACTGCACCACCATGCCGCCCAAGATTCTTATCAGGAAGTACAATTCATTGTGTTTTTTCAACTTTTCACTTATACTGGCCATTTAAATTAATACATGTTTAGTGTATACATTTCTCAAAACCAAATGTTTTCTTTCTGCTTGCATCAGCTACTGTGTGGAGTTGATGCCAGCTGCTGTGAGGTGAGGAAAGAAGCTTACACTCCCACCAGTTTAGGTTTCCTATTATGTTTAGAAGAACAAAATTATAAAAGCAAAAGCTTTACCCAAAAGTAAATAGAAAATCATGGAAACCAAAGGAAAAAGTGAACATAGTTTCACTATTAAAATGCACAAAACAACAGAGAAAACAATACTTATAGCTTGAATGTCACATCAAATGACCAAAATAGAGCAAGACCTACAAATCAGACTGGCCAAATCTAGAAATCATTCCACATATGCCTCTGTACTTCTACTGGGACTACCAACAGAAACAATGTCTGCATTACTACAGGAGAGTGAAAGATAGGCTTCATGCTGCTGCCAAAGGAGACCTATCAGAAGCCCTCTGCTCTCAACACCTAGATTAGACCCTACAAAATGGCAATACAAGGCTCCACACATAGGTTCTGGTACAGCCTTTTCCTGCTTTCTTTCCATCACTTAATGCGATAGAATACCAATACATGCTCGTAAATCTCAATGGCTAGAGACAAGAACCTCTGCGTGCCAATAGCCACTAATGTCGTCAGGACCTTCTTCAAGAACAGAATAAGTTCTCACAACTGCAGATTCAGAGGCTCATTAGCTCTAATGAGCTAGAGATGTCAAGCAGTGGTGGCTGCAAGAGGCAGTCACACAAGCTACTAAATGACTGAAAGAAGACTGTTATTCATGTTCACTGTTGCCATTGTTTTCATCTTGTTTTTGATGTTGTTCTGTTTTGCTTTCCTATTATTTTAATTTGTTCATTCTTATTTAAGCAATAAAGGTTGAAACTTCAGTTCATTAATATGTGTTGTGTTTTCTTTTTCAATCAGCATGTATCTATGACCAACAATAAAACTTTTGTGAACCACATGCAGTTCTGAGGATAATGGAAACAGCTCCATTCTAAACAGCAGTGACTAACCTGCTTGCATTTCACTTTCCTAATATTCTATGCTCAAAACCACTTCTCTCTTGTTTGTTGAATCCATTTCTGATTGTATAGTTGAGCAAAAAACTTAAAATACAATTAGCAACCACTACATGTTTAATGTCAAGTAAATTCTTGTCTGTAAAAGAATGAAATTTATATCTTTAAAGATTAGCAAGATTTCTAAGCAGTTTAAATACAATGTGATTTAACTTGTCTGTTTATAGGAATTGTGTTTGGCTTCATTGTTAGGGATTTACAGTAGTTTCAAAATGTTATATAAAATTAAAATCCTTACATTTTGAAACACATTATATGTTAAAGCAATGATTCAATAAAGATTAAAAGAAATACTGAGCTGTTAACTCACGGTTAAAGTTGTGCAGTCTGCAGACAAGTCCATCCTAAGATCAAGTCACTTACACAAACTATCTGCCAACTGCAAATACTTGCAATATATCAAAAAATACTGATGTTACCTATATTTTTGAATGTTTTCCACAATGAAAATTATTTTTATAAAGTACCAATAGCTTGTAATATTGTTATTTTAATACAGCATTTGGGTCTATCATTTTAAAAGTAAGACAGTATTGAATAATACTGTGGAGAGATAGAGCTAAGCTCTAGGGGTATAAATCACACTTTGTCCTTCACATTATTTAATCACACAAAAACTGTGAGAATTTTAGTATAAAAGAGGGTTGTCAAAAGTATAAAAATATTGGTAAGTATCAATTGTAACACTGTTAAAACTGGCTCAGTGCTTATTTTTCACTGTATCGATTCTACAGCCCACATTGCAAATGCACTTTCAGTTCACTCTGGCTTTTGACGTTTGAGCCTGCCTAGAGTTACAACCCCATTTCCACCCACTCACATGTGTTAATAGGATGGTAATTTCAGCAGACTTGGTGCCTTCAGCAGCACACTTAATTAACAAAGAGGGCAGCCAAAGTTGTGTTTAGAAATACTTTGGAATTTTGTCAAATTGCAACAGTAAACCATAAGATGCATGCTAAACTGTATGCAAGACTTGCTTCTGCACAATGTCAACTAAAGCGGCTAACACAACCAATTTAGCTAAACACTTCAAGGACTGACACGTAAGTCAATGAAAAGAGTTTCAAAAGGTAGGTATCTTATTTCTAAACTGCCGAAAGATTAACCAGTATAAGCCTGTAAACTGTTGAGTTTGAAGTAGGGATGTAATGTTTCTTTTTATTCTACAGCTTAAATTATTTTTGTAATCAGTAAAATGTTTAAGGCATTAAGAAAGGGGTCTACAATTATTTTTAGGTGTGGGACATTTTTATTGTGTACTGTTTACTCAGAGGCAAAGCTCATTAGCACCTGTCTCTTCCTCAGTTTTTAAAGACACTCCACAAAGTGTGCTGCTATAGCATGTTACTTTCTTTTTATTTTATCATACAGTATGTAATTTTGAAAATAGTCTTCATTACATTTATTATATAATGTGAGGCACTATATTTTGTTAAGTGCATTACTGCATAGTCAGTAGTGCTATTCCTCTGTGTGGTCATTTACGCTGTGTATTACAGTAGAAATTGAATTGTGGGACGGTGACTAAAGTGAAAGTTGATTGGATTTAGCTGGCTATGATGGCCGCTTCACCGAAAAGGTCATGCTACTTATTCAATTAACATATGATGACATTTATAACATTTCATTGTACTACTTCAGTAACAGTATTTGCTTTCATCAACAAAAAAAAAACTGTTGACTGGATTTAAACTTGTTTACTTTTTATTGTTTACAGAACCATACTCTTACCTTTTACAAAATATTGTACTACTTGAAGTATTTACATGTAATGACTAAAACTTATTTTACTTGTTTGCATCAATGTAAAGATTTTAATGTATTCAGAATTGCAATTTGTTTAAACAACTGATTTATTGAGTTGCATTATGTACTGTATTGGGTATCGAAATGGAATTGAATTGCAATACTTTTCTTGACACAGTATTTGAAATTTTGGTATATGAGAATACTAGTATAAAATACTTTATTTCTTGTACAAAAAAATAAAATATGTATCTGTCTTTAAAACCTTCATTGAAGATTGAGGGGTGTCAGAGTCTATCTCAACAACAATGGTCAAAAGCCAACCACCAAACCTGTATGGAGCACCAGACCATCATGAGGGACATTAACACACACCAACCCTGACTGACACGGGGCCAATTCAGATACTACACACATGCCAGGCCTACCTGGAGAAAAACCCATGCAGACATGGACAGAATGTGTATCCTCCATTCAGACAATGAACAGACCAAAATTTAAACCCTGATCATTTTTAGCGGTGGAGTAGCAGTGTTAACCACTGCAACAGTGGGCCACCTTTAAATAAAGCAAGCAATTATGGCATAAACTACAAATGCAAAGCACAAACTGGTCACACACTTACATGCAACACATTAGAAGCTGTTACGTTCAGGTGTAACTTATGTAACTTTTTAGTAGGAGTTCTAGTTAAGCATTCTCCTTAATAGCTTATGAGTGGAGATATAAATAAAAAGTATTCTGAAACTAAATACAACATTTCACATTAGGGTTCACTAGTCTGATACAAACAGAACAGCCCTCAAGTTTTCTAATCTTTTGAATTATGTCTTCGCTGATTAAGCCTGGCTTGACCAAGTTGGTTATGACAAATCCTTTTCATCAATCTCTTTCACACAAATGCAACTTACCATTTACTACTACAAATTTCATTCAATCACAATAAATATTTTTAACATAACACTGGCTTCTGTGATCCAGAAAATGAATGATGACAGACTTTGGATTTGGCGTATAGGTTGTCATAAGGTGGTTTGGAACTGACCACACCATTACCCTACCCCCAAGTGTCATGGTTTTGTTGATGATCTGTCCCTGGCTTTAGTTTTGTCTATTTTTGTTAATAAAGTTAATAAAGTTTAAGTATGGGGCATTATCAGAAAACAAACTGGCAAAGCTGGGGCAGGCAGCCGTCTAAAATCAGCCTTAACAAGTAAGGCTCACAAGATTGAATATTGCTAATCAAATATAATTTGAATTTCAGCAAAAGCTGATATTCGAGTAGAAAAGAATGGTTGTTTGTTTTACCCGCACTAATTTTGGCATCAAGGTACACCAAATGTGCTATGCAAAGCTACAATATTTAACAGATCTACTTTTGCACTTCACTTCCATAATCATCCTTTTTGTCATTTTTAATGGTTAGATTGTTATCTTCATTAATAAAACATATAGTCAGACTTATAGCTTCACAACATAGTTTGGGACAGTTTGTTTTTCTTATCTCACTGCTTTACACCTTGATCTACAAGTCTACTTAGAAAAGTTTTTCAGTGCTTTTGTAAGTATTATTCTGCATCTGATCTTGTTCGAATTCACTCATAAATCTGAGACCCCTAGCTGTTGTTTAATGCTAAGACCTTCTAATTAAAGAAAATGAAAATAAGTTATAATTCTGATTTTCCTCTTATTACAATGCTTTTTAAAGTGCCTTGTTAGTATCAGTCACCTCACCATGTCCAACAATAGTCGTCGAGAAAAAAATTAGACTGTGTGGACCTTGGCTTGATACTGTGACATTCCTGCAAAACACACATGAGCACTTTTCCAGTTGAGTCTACAGGTATTCTGCCACTGTCCATTGCAATCCTCAAAAATAATAAAATAAGTCTGCTGTTACTTCTCTCACTCTTCTCACTCTGTTGCCGTCTTACTGACTGATCCACGTTCCTCCTGATCTCACACTCCTCTGCCTGTTTGGCATGAAAGCACTGCTACTTGCCCATCTCCTCCTGTCACTCAACTCTTCCTAGGAAAGGTGTCCTGTGCCTTCACAAAAAGTGTGTTTCCCTGGGCTCCACCCCAACCTTGCTTTCCACATCACACAGTGGTCCATACTACAATGTATTTGTAGGGTGCACACCAGCTGAGTGCTACAAACAGGACCCAAGCAGCATTGTTATACCAGCATGCTTTGCAGATGTATCATGACTAAAAAAGTAAAAATATTAAGAATAATGAAGTGAAGCACTGTGGATGTGTACTTGGCTTATGTGGCTGACTTTATGACTCGCTGTCCTGACATACAGTCATCAGTACTAGGGTGAAGACAAGAGGGTGGTGATAATGCTTTCATTTTATAGAGTGCACCGGTTCAGGACTGTAATGGGTCTTATATTTACATTCATATAAAAAACATTTGGGAACTCCTCTTAATTCTTTCGATTTTTGTTTATCATTGACTGAACTTTCAAAGTAGCAACTTGCTTTTAATATATTATATGCCTTATGGAAACAGTAGAATTTCAGCAGTGACATTAAGTTTATTGGATTAACAGAAAATATGCAATATGCATCATAACAAAATTAGATAAGTGCATAAATTTGTGCAACCCAACAGAGATATTTCATCAATACTTAGTTGAGCCTCCTTTTGCAAATATAACAACCTCTAGACGCGTCCTATAGCCTTTGATGAGTGTCTGGATTCTGGATGGAGGTATTTGTGACCATGCTTCCATACAAAATCCCTCCAGTTCAGTTCAAATTGTTGGCTACTGAGCATGAAGAGCCTGCTTCAAATCATTCCATAGATCTTCGATGATATTCAAGTCAGGGGACTGGGACAGATATTCCAGAACATTGTACTTCTCCTACAGCATGAATGCCTTTGTAGATTTCCAGCTGTGTTTTTGCCATTGTCTTGTTGGAATATCCAACCCCTGTGTAACTTCAACTTTGTGACTGATGCTGGAACATTATCCTGAAGAATTTGTTGATATTAGGTTAAATTCATCCTACCCTTGACTTTAACAAGGGCCCCAGTCCCTGAACTAGCTACACAGTCCCACAGCATGATGGAACCTCCACCAAATTTGACAGTAGGTAGCAGGTGTTTTTTCTTGGAATGCAGTGTTCTTCTTCCGCCATGTAAAGCACTTTTTGTTATGACCAAATAACTCACTTTTTGTCTCATCAGTCCAAAGCACTTTGTTCCAAAATTAATCTGGCTTGTCTAAATGAGCATTTGCATACAACAAGCGACTCTGTTTGTGGTGTGAGTGCAGAAAGGGCTTCTTTCTCATCACTCTGCCATACAGATTTTCATTGTGCAAATTGCACTGAATTGTAGAACGGTGTACAGATACACCATCTGCAGCAAGATGTTCTTACAGGTCTTTGGAGGTGATTTGTGGGTTGTCTGTAACCATTCTCACAATCCTGCACATATGCCGCTCCTGTATTTTTCTTGGCCTGCCACACCTGGGTTTAACAGCAACTGTGCCTGTGGCCTTCTATTTCCAGATTACATTCCTTACATTTGAAACTGACAGTTTAAACCTCTGAGATAGTTTTTTGTAGCCTTTCCCTACATCATGATACTGAACAATCTTTGTTTTCAGATATTTTGAGAGTTGCTTTGAGGATCCCATGCTGTCACTCTTCAGAGAAGAGTCAAAGGGAAGCACAACTTGCAATTGACCACCTTAAATACATTTTCTCATGATTGGACACACCTGTCTATGAAGTTCAAGGCTTAACGAGCTAATCCAACCAATTTGGTGTTGCAGCTAATCAGTATTGAGCAGTTACATGCATTCAAATCAGCAAAATTACAAGGGTACCCAAATTTTTGCACAGCCAGTTTTTCACATTTGATTTAATTTCATATAACTAAATACTGCTTCACTAAAAATCTTTGTTCGGAAAACACCCCAGTACTCAGGTGTTCCTAGGAAATGAAAGACATACAGTACCACTGTTATCTTATTTGTTGAAAGTAGAGTACATTATTATGCAGGCTGAGAGAGCTTCCCAAACTTTTTCATTAGACTGTAAATAATAGTTATCCAAGTACCGGTAGGATTTTTTTTGTAGTTGATGCTTGTTCTTGCTGTGGCCACCACTATGGCCATTACCATAATAGTAAAGCATAAAAAAGCATGTACAAAAGTACATGCAACTCCCAGAATTGTTAACCTAAGTCTGAATATATTCAAATATTCACTTGTTTCTAATTTCAATATTCAAATCTTATTTTTTGACTAACTTGACAGCCTTAACAAGTAGGGTACATTTCTGAATTGATTCTGGGCATTCTATATTTGGACAGATGAACTCAATTTGTTGTCTGATAATATCTTTTTAAAGTCCTGTTCCCAAGGCAGTCTAAGATTATGTAGGGATGAGTTTTTATAAATGTGCTGGTCCTGCTTAGAGAGGCTTCTTTTGTCAGTATTATTAGTAGTTTGTAGTAAAGCCTCAATACTCAATAATTAGTGAAGACTACTGTAAGGAAAATGGGCATATTTTATAGATTCCAATCATTTACTTGCATGTAATGGAAGAATGTTTTGTGTAAGTTTACACTTAGAATATAAACTGAATATATTATCAGAGGAAATATATAGTTAACTTGTAAATGTTGTATTGACAATACTGCAACTATCCTTAAATATGATCTGCACTTATACTAGATTCTCAGTGGTGTGTGGGAACCCATTTGGCTTGTGCAATGAACGGCAGAGAGTAAAAAGTGCAAGATCTTTGATTGTAATTTGTAATTGTACAGGTATGGATTTGGTCTGATATCCTTTATTCCAAAATTTTAAAGTATGGATGATCACCAGCAGTAACACTTGATCTCCCTCTGTTATGATTCTTTAAAAATTGTTTAGTCTGGGTCTTTTTCTATTTTTTCTTTTCTTTTTCTATTTTTTTATACTCAGTACAACTACATTCAATAAATGGTATAGCTGCATCCAGTTAAAATAAAAGATTTGTATATACATCTAGAGATAAACTGAGAAATGTATAAATACTTTTAATTAAATTGATTCTCCCGACTATATGAAAGCAAATACCAAGAACTTGTCCTATCATTGTATTCTTTTTCTCCATGCTCTAGAACGCTAAGAAATTTGAATTTGAATAGGTCTTTAAACTCTTGTGTTATTATAAGTCCTAACTGTGTAAACATATGCAAGGCAGTAAGAGGAAAAGTTCCATATCTGTTCTTGTGTACATAGGCATTCATGGGAAATAATATATTCTTGTTGGTTCATGACTCATCCATCAAGATTAACAAATTTGGAATCCATGAGGCTAGGTTCATTGAGAGTTCATCTTTTGTTAATGTAGACTTTGAAAACAAGACAAATAATTTCAGACCTCTATCAATTATAATAAGATCTTGCAACCAAACTTTTAGGTGAAAAATAAATAAATACTTTTTATGAAAAATAATGAAATAGTTATAAATAAATATCGTTGTGTTCTTGCCTCTGGTAACCTGTTGCCAACTGTGCAAACTTTCACAATGTGCTTGAACTTAAAAGGCACTTCATTCAAGCTTGGTTACTACTTTGAACTTGCGCCCAGTGTTGTTGAATCAAACTCCATTCCATCTTCAGCTTTACCATTCCATCCTCAGCTTCAACCATGAATTAACCACATTCAGAATGTGAATGGCCAATCCTCCATGATTGTACATTTAGTGTATATATTTTGAAACATAAATAATGTATGTTTAAAGCTATCATGTGATGTGTGTGTTCAAAATAAAATTCATTAAAACAACAATAATTATTTATGTATATTGTATCTTATTTGGTGTAGTGAGCAGAATGGTTTATTCAAGTAACCATGGGCTCAATGCAGGAAAAACTCCTAGATGGGTCATTTGTTAATAGAATACATAAGGATATACTCATAAATAACATCAGATTAGTGTTGAGTTTACAGTCAGCTTAACATGATTTGTTCAAAATGTGAATGAAAAAACTGTATTTGTATCCAAGCCCATACACTCTGTGAGTGGTCTGTATTTCTGTTAGTTAGGTTATTTGGTAACTTTAAATTAAGCTAAAATAAGCACATACTGTATGTGTGTGGGTTTGCCTTGCAACAGAATTTCATCCTAGTCTGGGTTGGTTTGTGCCTGATGCTGCCAGTAAAAACTCCAGCTTCACCCAGACTCTGAAGTGGAAAAGCAGGATAGAGAAAATAACATTCATTTATAACATAGAAAAGTAACCTGTTTGGACTTTTTACTAATTGCAATCAGTCTTCACAATAGCAACCAAGATAGAAAATCTATATTATTTTCTTGACATCACTATTGTCGAATGTGTGTCTAGACTCACCTCTGTCTCTCTTGCCGGTATCGAAAGATATCACGACCAGATCGTGATACATCTTGTCGGGCTGCTGCCAAAGTAGCCACTGCATTCTGTACCATTGCTGTAGTGGAATTTGGTCTATGACCTCCCGAAATGATAGGACGATTAAGTCCTATAGAAACTGCACTTCTGAAATTGGCTGATCTTCCAGTTGCTGAAGGCTTGAAGTGAGCAGCTAATGCCAGTATAAGTCTCATTATGGATTTCAGATTTCCTTCAACAATGTCTATTACAAAGAAATAAAAAAATAATATTTACTTATTTATAGGTTTTGCAGAACTCTCAACAAAGAAAACATTACCTTAAATGTCTATTTAACAGCTTTATATACTGAGTAAATTTAACTTTCACATAAAAGAGTTTGAGGGTAATCATGCATTGTCAATTGACAATATATTGTAGTTCGCATTACTATATATTATAAATTGAACATAACAGAAACACTAAAGGTTACTGTACATTTATTTAAAATAATATTTACTGCAAGTATACTTTTTCTATAGATGCATTATCATGTCTAATGAACAAGGGGTATAATGAATGCTGTAGCTCAAAGTATGTTTTCCAAAGCATGAACTTGCTTATCAACTTCATAAACACATTAATTATATACAAAAAGTTATCAATGAATCGATGCAGTTACATTTTTGTAGAAAGGGTTACGGTCATCATATTTTGAAATTTATCATATGAGATAGCACTTTATATTCTCAAGCACTAAAAACAGCTAATAAGGAATTAACTTATCATCAGAGTTCCTCAAAGCTGTTGTGATTTTAAAATGCAATGCTGTGTACACAAATGGTATTAGATTAAATAAGAAAATAAACCATCTACTGAAAAACCATAAAAATTACTTAAAAATATAAATACTCTGTCAAGCCATCAAACTATCATTAAACATTATTTAAAAAAAAAATCTTTTGTCATAGTGAAGGGACATGCAATTCCAATGGTTCCCAGAGCGATTTTTGAAGGAATCTTGGGTTCCTGATAGATGTCAAACTGATCTTAGGTGGAATGGCCCATGAACAATCTACAGTTTGACCCACAAAATAATTCAAACAAATACAAGGAGACCCTTGTCCCTAATACAGACACTGGAACCCACCCCAGGAATTAAGTCTGGTGGTACTGTTGACACCAGCCTGAAGAAGCAGCATTCAGCTACTATGTAGACATATTCATTTCCCAATCAAGGATGGGAGTAAAGCACCAGTCAGGTGTTGAGTATAAAAGGAAGAAATCAGTGCATGCTAGCAAAATGGCTCTTGGATTGTGGTATTTCACTTTATTGACAAGTCAGGAATTTGATCTTATGCAGAGATCAAAAAGTATCACCTTATTATATTTGAACTAATCTCTAAAAATGCATGCATCATTTACACTTGAACCAGGCTTTGCTTTAAATAGAGGTAATCTCTGGGAATCTATCTTTATACTGTGGCTCTTCCTTAGTGATTCTTACAGGAAAAATGCTAAGTTCAAAAAGAACCAAAAGATTGCAAGAGAAAGATGAAATTATTCTTTTATGTTTTGTTCCTTAATAAAGATTCTGAATAATGACATGGGGTATTTACAGTGATTTTGTTGTGTTTCACCTATGGTGTTGTGTATTTTAGTCAGCTTGTATGGCTCAATCTGAAAGCTTGGGTTAATAGACACTTCTCCTTTACATCCCATAAAAGAGAATGGAAATCAGGCTGAAAATTGAGTAAACTGGCATTTATTACATTCTAGTTACCTGTCTATGATGGGTAGGTTACTACTTCAAAAATGTAGAATTAACAATGTTTGATTTAATTTCTTAAACAAATTATTAAATACTTATTCCACGTTATAATGCATATCTATATTATATTTACAGAAATATTATAATTAAATTGAAACAATAAATATACTGTTATCTACATAAAAGTCATATCAGGTGAATAAATGTCAGATGTCAAGCCATTTGCTTCTTTATAAACATTTTTTGTTGTATTTTGTGGAGCATACTGTACATACAGTAAGCAAAGAGCTGCCTGCAATTTTCAAGGTTTGATATTTTGATTTGTTTAACATGTATTACACATATAATAAAATTTCTTATTTTAAATATGTGCTCTGTTTTACTTGTATGAATTAAATAAATTTGACTTAAAAAAAAAGGAACCTAATGCTTTTAATGCAAAAGTCGTTCTAGGTGGTATGTAAGTGTCAAACAAAAAAAGTGTGATCTTTTTGTTATTACTGTATGTTTTGTATTATTTTGACGGCCTTCTTACAGTGCATTTCTTCTTCTGTTTCTCTATTTATAACAATCATTTCAATAAAATGGCAATCATTTTTAGATGCAGTCATGTGATACAGAAGAGAGGGAAGCATATGCAAAGAGAAAAGCTGTTAATTGTTTTTACAGTTGATGAATGAAGCAGATTGCCTTTATTCATTTTATTTATGTTTCATATTCTCTCATCCTCTATGTTTTAGTGTTTTTATAGTTAATTTATTTTTCCACTTGTTTCTGTTACCTTTTTAATGCAGCGTGAAGCACACATTCAGTTCCTCGGCCAATAATTGGAGTGTAAGTAAAAAGCAGCTCAAATGGCAGATTCAAAATGGTGGCATGATAAAGATAGTTCTAGTAGATGAGGTGGCAGTTGCAAAATAAAGATGGTCACTAGGGATCTATTATACTTTATTGAGTGAGTGCTGATGCCTCTGCTATGACGTGGGGGCTAAAAGGCAGAACAATGTTTTGGACTCCTTTTACCTATCAATCTATCTTCTATTATTCATTGTAATTTTTCACAAGAATAGTCATTCTAAGATACACTGTGAACTTTACTTTTAATTATGAAACCTTGAATCTATTTTTGTTATAAAATTATTTTTTGGATAAGAAAGCATGTTGCCCCCTTTGTTTCTATATTCACCTCCTGGTATAAAACATTGTTTTCATCTTGCAGTCAAAGGTTGCATTGGCAGAGGCAGAGTACCTGCCTCATAAAATGTTGAATGATTCTCTTTCTACAATATGGACTACCACACCATTAGCCACAGTATAAAGTTCTAGAAGACAGTTTCCACACAAGATGCTGCAGATAAAATATCTGCAAATACTGTACAGAGAATAGCTATAATGGGGCTCGAATACATTTTGGATACCAGATTATTTTTTCCGACACATATCAACATTATTTTTTGATCTACTTTGTTAATGTGTAGAATTTCCAAATATAAACTATTAGATTTTAGTCTCAAATTAGCTTTTCATGTCTTTTCAATTTTTAATTACAAAACATTTTAAAATGAACATTGCAGTCTAAGATGTGTGATGAAAAAAGTATAATGTTACCAAGTAATTACACTTTACCCTGAGAAGAACTGTACCTAAGAAATAAAACTAGAGTAAAAGTGCAGAACATACAGTAAAGCATTTCAGGTTTTTACAAATTATGAAACAACTTACCTCTTGCAGAGGTCTGGTGCATACGAATGTGCTTGGATGCCACAAACTGTAAGATCTTCTCAACATTCTCTTTCATCTCTTGCTGTTTAGTGGGATGGTAGTGGATGTCACTCAGATGTTCACCAGCTGACACAAAAGAGAAAAAGCATTCAACTGCACATCATAGCACATGGAAAAGTAGAAGGCATACAGATCAAAAGTAAAGAATAGACTCCAGCAGCACTTACTGTAAACAGTCTAATGATTGCATACTGTCTCCAAGCATTATTCAAAGGAAGAGCCTAAATACTTGTCCCTAAACTTTTTTTTTCCTTTTTTTCTCAGTAAACACATCAGACGTGCCAATAACGGGTACCTCAAAGCAGTATACTCAGCTGCAACATTAATAACTCAATAAGCATGAGCTCATGAAGTAAAAAAAATATGAAACTGTATTCCTAATAATAAATGCAATGAATTTGGTAGTACTAGTGTATAATGTTTTGCAGGAGGAAATAAAATCCAGTAAATAAGCAACAACTTATTTAAAGGATTATGAACTCACCTACAATCTCAACTAGGTGTGCTAGGATCACCCCATCACGGAGGTCTTGTCTCAGATCCTGAACCATTTTCACCTCTGGTTTCTTCCTCAGTTGTGAGTTTACCCAGGTCACATATGCCTGCAGTTGTTGCTGAGTAGAAAGGGAACATGGCAGGGTTAAGAATTTCCATCCTTAAGATGCTTCTTTAAAGCAACAGATGCATTTGTAAATTTAATTGCAAAAAAAAAAACAAGAGCAAGAATTTTAAAAATCCTTTAACTACTACTAGGTTATGAATATCCATAATATGAGATTATGGAAGGAATCAGACAAAAATTCATTTATACCCACTCAGTTAGTTATGACACAAGAATGCTATAATCAATCCTCACCTTGCTCTGTACATAAATTACCATTTACAACCACAAATTAAGAAGTAATCTGGTAATTGAACATTAGAACATGGCATCAGGGTAGTAAAGTGTTCAACATTGAGATGTTACCAACAATTGTATCCTTACAAGACAATTATTTATTTGGACCATTTTCAAAGTGCACAATATTTAATATATGGAATACAATATACATATAATACATATATAATTGCAATATGTGTTTGGAAAAATGAACAAATGGACTATGCAATTGAAAAATAAGAAAATTAAATATCTGTTCAGAAATTTGGATGAATCCTTGTATGAACAACTGTGCCTCAAATATAAAAATACATGTCAACACATTTCATTTACTACGTTCAAGTTACAGATTTTGGTAAATGAATTATGCTGCCTTACAAAACTTCTCTGACTATTTACAGTAGAAAATACACTTTTTTAGCTGTTATAAAGCTATTTCCAAGCAATTTCAGTGTTTTTAAAAGAATGTCACTGGGAAAATGACCTTTCAATTACATTATTGCAAAATGATGAGAAGTCACAACTAGATAAAAAAAATACCACAGGTAAAAAAAATTCTGTTATAACAAATATCTTTACATTGAAATTTTCATTACAACGAAGTATTTGTATGGTCCCGACAGTTTCCCCATATGACGCAAGTCTATAGAAATCTCATTACTACGAAGTACATTCAGTAGATACTTTCATTATAACGGAATGCCCAAAAGACCTTGAAATGCTTGAATGAATCATCCGCAGAGCAGCTAGTTCTGTGGCCGCAGCTCAGTTGTACATAATGATCCCCAAACAGAAACAGTCGAGACAGATGTGCTCGATATATAATTTTGAGTTGTATAATTGTATGCTTTGCGCATATGAAAACATTTGTAATTTATTTTCTTTCTTAGAACTTTCCTCATAGTGTTTTTTTTTTGCTCTTTTTGTTTCTTGTGGTTTTCAGTGATACCTTTTGCTTATTGCTTGTCAACATTTAAAAAACATCCATTGAAATTTAACTCATTGTCACCCTCCTATAGAAATGGCAGACACGAAAAAACGATAACAGTTCATATTAGAAAAAAAACCTTTATATATTTTCAGTTCTCAATTGCGTCAAAAAAAAAAAAAAGACGTTGCCAGTGAATTCAGAATTTCGCCATCAACACTGTCAACTATCTTGAAAAAAAAATCTTAGGTTGCAAACGTATGTGAACTGCTGCATTTGAAGATGTTGAAAAAGTAGTTTTTATGTGGTTCAGTGATGCTCGTTCAGGAAACATTCCTATTAATGTGGCACTCATTCAAGAAAATGTGAGGTTTGCAAACTCTCTTGGGACCTTCCCTAACTGGACGACACACTGAAGAGCGTCCCGAAGTCTGATCTCCATGTCTATGGAAGACTGTTTATTTGTTGCCAGGGCAACAGCAGGCTCAAAGCTATGCTGTGTCCCTCCCCCAAAGCAAACAGAAAAGATATCGATGGGTGATGCAGCCTGACTGCTGTGTCTGTGAATAGCAGAGTGACAGATCACGCTACAATAAATAAGTGTGCCGTTCCTGTTTCAAGCTGAATAAAGTTGGTTTTCCTAAAGTACTGAGATTCAGCCTCGTGTTTTGGGGTTCAAGACAGGGACTTATAGCGTGACCTCGATCATTTATGATTTGCTTCTGTGTCACTTCACTGCAGTGCTATGAGCCTGTTTTTGCCCTGCCCCGGCAACGGACAAACAATCTTCCACAGACACTGCAATCACGCTTCAGGAAACTGTATTATGGCAAGGAAATTCTGAGAAAAATTCTCGTCAGCATAACTTGTAGGCAGGAGGAGATTTAAATTAACACAAAATAAGCTATTGAAATGATTGCAAACACCTGGGCGCAAGTTACAGAAAGCACTATAGTAACAAATACAGAATCTCATTATAATGAAATTTTCGTTATAACAAAATATTTTTTAGGTTCCTGGGAGTTCGTTGTAATAGAATTTTACCTGTATTACTATATTAAAATTGTCCAGTTCAATTTAAAACTGTGCATTGTACTATGTAAAACATATCTGGTCAAGACCATGCATGTGAGCAATGTTGGAGCCTCCTTCAATGGGTTAAATGTAAAATCTTTTCTTATTGATCAGAAAGCCTTAGGTACAATTATATCCAAGCCAAATATCTGATCTAATGTTTCATTTGGGTAAAACTTTGAACTTGTAATTTCCAATTTCCAGTTTGGAAAACACCAAGAGAATATGCCCCAAGAATAATTTAGAGGGGAACAGTAGTTAAGTATTTTGATTTGAAGTGCACATTGAAATATATAAGCATTTGTTTGAAAATGTCATGAAGGAAGCTATTGAAATGATTAAACAAGTGTACTAGGAGGAAGGTTGATGTAATACACAAAATAAACTAAAATGATGACTAGGAGATCTGCTGATTTCTGTAAACAAGAAGACTGGACAGTTTTTACATAAGCAGACATTTCAAGGGTGGTGGCTCAACCCAAAGGATATGAGAAGAACAAGAATATTATGAAATAGACTTTTATTTTTAATGAGCCATTTAGGTGTAGACCAATAAACCATCCAGAGTAAAGGTATGCACTTATTGACACAGTTATGTAAATTCAGGTTCTTATAAAATAGACCTATACCCTTAATATTTTGATCATTCTGACTATGCTATAACAGTCTGCTATGATGGATGCTTCCTCTTCAGCATGGCGCTGCAAGAGTAATAAGTGACACAGATGGACAAGCTTTCTCCTGCCTGATTATTGACTCTTTAATTAAGATGTTGATTTCCATCACACCTCTCAAGTCCAGCTTTTTTATGATGTCAATCTAAAATGTCAGCGTAAATTGTGAACAGAATGTACAGTTACACTTTATAGGTTTAATTTATTTATTACAAAAATTTACATTAAAATGAATCACCTTAATCCATAATACTGAATACTGAGAAAGTAAACATTAACATTATCAGCATGAACAGTAACAGACTAACCAATATTAGCTTGATGCACACTGCTGTTTGTACATTGCACTCAATGGTTGTTTTAAGCCAGTTTTTTAATTGCAGATTCTAAGCAGAAAGTATACTATTTATCGAGGATAATAGCAAAAAAAAATCTTTTTAGGCATGACAACATACATTTTGTGCCTTTCTTGCTCATTGGTTTCTTCTTCATTCTAGACTGTAGAACTATTTTTTTTATATATATTTATTTTATTAATTTTATTGGAATGCATACAAAGCAATCAAGTTTTCACAAAAAGAAAAATTGAGTTAAGAACAGATCGATCCCCACCCCTGAGAGAGAGAGCAAGCCAAACGGCGTAAAATTTAAGACTTGTAAATATACCTAAATTAATAAATTCTCTGTGCTTCATGAACTTATTTTAAAATATCACTGATAAGATCCTGCCATGTTTTGAAAAAAGTCTGTACGGATCCTCTAACTGAGTATTTGATTTTTTCCAATTTCAAATTATATAACACATCGGTTTCCCACTGACTTAAAAGAGGAGAGTTTGGGTTCTTCCAGTTTATCAGAATAAGTCTGTGTGCCAAGAGTGTAGTGAATGCAATCACAATTTGTCTTTCTCCACTTTAAGCCCCTCTGGAAGAACCCCAAACACAGCTGTTAATGGGTTAGGAGGGACTGTGAGTCCAAGTCCAAAGTACAATTTTGAGTTGTATAATTGTATGCTTTGCACATATGGAGCTCGAGTGAATTCTCTGCATTGCTACTTTCCACTCCTTTTCTGATATATTAATTGAGAGATCTTTTTCCCAGTGTCCTCTTGGATCTTTGAAAGGGAGGGATTGTAAAATGATTTTATATATTGTAGAGATGGAGTCTAAGTTCTTAAGATTGAGCAATATTTTTCCCAGCATGGATGAGGGTGCAAGATGAGGAAAATCTGGAAGGTTCTGTTTAACAAAGTTCCTGATTTGAAGATAGTGAAAGAAATGTGTAGCTGGAATGTTAAATTTGGAATGTAATTGTTCATAGGATGCAAAGACGTTGTCTATATAAAGATCTCTAAGCAAGTTAATTCCAATTTTTTTTCCAGATATTAAAAGCTGCATATGTTTGTGAAGGTTGAAAGAGGTGGTTCTCTTGCAGAGGTGCCACAGACAGAAGCTTCTCCGTCTTAAAATGCTTTCTACATTGGTTCCAGATTCTAAGTGAGTGGAGCACAATTGGGTTATTAGTGTATTGCCGATAACGTGTGTTTATTGGAGCACAGAGCAAGGAATACAAAGAAGTACTGCAAGATTTTACTTCTATTGCGGTCCAAGCCTGTGTATGTTCTTCTATTTGTGTCCAGGTTCTTATCGCCTGTATATTTGCTGCCCAGTAATAAAACTGGAAGTTAGGTAGAGCCATGCCGCCTTCTGCCTTTTGTCTTTGTAGGGTCGCTCTTTTGATGCGTGGATGTTTAGAATTCCAAATAAATGAGGTTATTGTTGAATCTAATTGCTTAAAGAATGATTTATTAATGTATATTGGATGTTTTGAAATAAAAAGGAGCTTAGGAAGAATATTCATCTTAACAGTGTTAATTCTTCCAGCTAGTGTGAGATGAAGGGTTGACCATCTATGCAAGTCTTGTTTAATTTTTTCCATGCAGACGAAATTTTGTTGATAAAGAGCTTTATGTTTACTTGTGATGTTTACCCGAGGTATTTAAACTGTTCTGCAATGATAAAAGGTAGGGTGTCTAATCTAATATTATATGCTTGAGAATTCACTGGAAAGAGTACACTTTTATTCAGATTAATTCTGAGACCAGAGATCTTTTGAAATTCTGTGAGTGCTGCTAAGACTGCAGGCACAGAATTTTCTGGGTCCGATATATACAGTACCATATCATCTGCATATAATGAGATTTTCTGTTCCAGTCCTTCTCTGCTAATCCCCTTTATCTGATCAGTATTTCGACAATGTATTGCCAGTGGTTCAATGGCAATTGCAAACAGCAGCGGTGACAAGGGCATCCTTGTCTAGTGCCACGTTCTAGTTTAAAGTAGTCTGAGCAAATGTTATTGATGCAAACTGAAGCTTCTGGGTTAGTATACAGTAATTTAATCCATGCACAAATGTTGGGCCAAACCCAAACTTCTCCAATGTAGTAAAAGGTATTTCCATTCAATCATGTCGAATGCTTTTCTGCATCCAATGATAATAATATTTCTGGGGTGTTTGATTTAGTTGGTGAGTATATTACATTAAACAGGCGTGAAGATTTGAAGATAAGTGTCGGCCCCTAATAAATCCAGTTTGGTCTTGTGATATTACGAGGGAGCACTTTCTCCATCCTTCTAGCTATGATTTTAGAGAGTATTTTAACGTCGTTATTCAGAAGTGAAATTGGTCTGTATGATGCACATTGTAATAAGTCCTTATTTTGTTTTGGAAAACAGTGATTAGTGCTTGGCGAAAGGTTTGTGGAAGAGATTGGTTATCTCTGGCTTCTGTAAATGTTGCTAATAGGAGGGAGCTAGCTGAGCGGAGAATTTCTTGTAAAACTCTGCAGGGTAGCCATCAGGGCCTGCTGCTTTTCCACCTTGGAGTGACTTTATAGCATCTAGTAATTCTGATAATGCAGAGGTTTATCAAGTTCCTCCACACTAAAAGCGTCTATTTGTGGTATCTGTAATGTATCCAGAAATGCATTAGATTGTGTATTGTCTTCTTTAAACTCAGTAGTATATAGGGATTTATAGTAGTCTCTGAAAGTGTGCATTATATTTTTGTGTTCGATGATTTTATCTCCGTTCGTGTTGTGATTACGAGATTGCGTTGCACTTCTTGCTTGTGAATTTGTTGAGCTCAAAGCTTATTAGCTTTCTCTCCATGTTCATAATAATGATGTCTGGATTTGTAAATTAGTTGTTCAGTTTCTTTAGTTGTCAAGAGGTTTAATTCTGAATGTAGAGCCTGCCTCCTCCTATGTAGAGTCTCGCTTGGTAGTCTGGCATGTTCTTCATCTATTTTAGTAATTTCGCTTTTTATCTCTGCTACTTTCTTGGCTTCGGATTTATTTCTGTGGGAAAGATATGAGATAATCTGTCCTCTTAAGAAGGCCTTAAGAGTTTCCCAGAGTATTCCTGCAGAGATCTCAGGGGATGTATTTGTCTCTAGAAAGAATTTGATTTGTTTGGATATAAATTCAGTACAATTCTCGTCAGCTAATAGAAGCGGTTGAGGCGCATCTGCGGGTGAGTGTATGGGGCTTAGTAATTTCAGCTCCAAGATCATAGGTGCATGGTCAGAAATAACAATAGCATCGTATTTACAAGATTTAATCTTAGGCAAGAAGTTATTGTCTATAAAGAAGTAATCAATCCTTGAGTAGCAATGATGTACTGGTGAGTAGAAAGAATATGTTCTTGAATTTGGGTTTAAAACCTCCAGGGATCTGATAAGTTGTGATCAGTTATAAACTTTGTAATTATCTTTGCGGTGTTAGATGCCGTTCCCCCTGTGGAGGAAGTCCTATCTAAAAGTGGATTTAGAACACAATTAAAGTCCCCAGCCATTATAACTTTATGAGTGTTCAGATTGGGAATGGATGCAAATAAATTTTGTATAAATTCCTTATCATCAACATTAGGTGCATAAACATTTATCAAAATCATTTTACAGTTAGATAAGTCTCCCATGACCATTACATATCTCCCTTCAGGATCCAATACTACATCTGATGCTACAAATGGTACTGTTCTATGTATGAGAATTCCCACACCTCTAGTTTTCTTTGTAAAACTAGAATGGAACATTTGGCCAGTCCAGTCTTTTGCAGCGGAACTGATCCTTGCTTAGTAAGTGGGTCTCCTGTAAAAATACTATTTTAGCATTTAGACCTGTTAGGTGAGAGAGTAATTTCTTTCTCTTTAATTTGTGATTCAGGCCTTTAACATTCCAGCTTAGGAGGTTAACTGTCCCATCATGGAGACACTGATTCTGAGTTTTTGATGTCATTTTATAGTCTTAACTGCAAGTGAGACAGTTTAGGTCTTAATTTCCTATTTCCCCAGAGTTGTTGCCATGCAGCTTATTATTACGTTGATAGTTATAATTATAAAGATTAATGATAGATTAGGTATAGATCAAGCCTGCTCTCTTTCTCCCCCTTAACCCCCCCTCCTTTTTGCCTCCCCAAGTGAGGCTAAAACCCACTTCACACAGTCCCAGTCCTCTGACATACCCAGAGACAGAGCACGTCCAAAGCAAAACAAGCCCCAATGCAGCAGACTGTAGAACTACTGTGAAATACCAACAAAACACCAGCTTTCATGGGGGCATCCATGTTTATTTTACCACTTGGGTAGCAAGAACATGCAGAGGTCACAAACGATGCCACTGCAATTTCCCAATTCTGCCATATGATGAGTACAGCATAACACTCGATGGGACATTCAATCACTACTAATGAACAATCAATTGTGACATCTTACGCTTGACTCCTAGCATGGCATCTTATCTTACTCAAGCCGAAGAATTCTCACCCATCTACCACACAATATTGCACAGTATTAAGATTATAAAAAAAATCACATTATGAGGAACAGTTCAAAAATTTTTTGAAATCATGCAGAAAATTATCAGTGTTGTCCTCAACTAACTGTGCATGATGAACTATTTCTAATCTATACTGTATTTAAGTGATTACTTCACATTAAAATAATTTTATTTCTCTGCTCTTTAAACGTGTAGGAGACATAGTGATGTAGTACAATATGACTTGAAATGAAATCCTTAAAATTAATGCAAATAAAAAACAACATTCATTCATTCATTCCTTTACTGATTCTAAATATTACATTTTAAAATCACAGGGAGCCTGGGCTTATCCAGAGATCACTGAGTATAAGACCGGAACCAACTTTGCAACGCATATAAGTGAGGACAGCACTAGGTCTTCCAAAACAAAAACATATTTAGGTGTGTTCTCTTATTATGCAAAATGCACCTACTGCAGCCAGATCTGTCTGTATGGAACAACCTGGCTGCCAACACACCGATTTTGTTGAAATTTGGCACACTTACTGTTCTTGGTATTTTTTGGGACAGCTCAGTTTCCATTGAGATATCTTGAATACAGCATGTTGAACACAATTGTTAATTTTCAGAATCTCCCTTTGAAAAGCACTGATTAATTTGCAGCCTTCTCCATCTTAAAACAGAGAAACGTTTTGTGTGACTTCAACTACAATTTAGTTTACTGTTTCAATTTTACCTTGGCAGCAGTTACCTCAACTTTTTTTCTTTTACTTATTTGATAGCTACTTCTTATGGATAAACAGTGCAACACCTGGAGTCAAAGGCCCTGAAACAAGAACACCTCTCTGTAGGACACAAGATGGGGTGGGGTCAGATGTATTTCCACACAAGAAAGGCATGGCATAAGTAATAACAATATTCTTTATTTATTGAAATATATATATATATATTTGCAATCTTATTGAACACTACACAAAGTACCATCCCTTACTGTAGTAGAATGAAGGGGTAAGTCTTATTATATGCTAACAGTCTGCTTCTGCCCCATTCCGTGCTCATCACTATACCTGCACCCTGTCTTATGCAAAATTCAGTCGCAGCAGCTCACACCTCCAGGTCAAGTGAAATTAAACAGGGTAAGTGACATGATGTTCATATTCATAAAAGTAAAAAAATAAAAGCAACTTAATTTATGTAGAAATGTACGGAAAATGGCTCGGTGACAGTTTATGCTACAGTGATTAAACATATACTCAGTATTTCCATACAGCTGCATTTCCAAAACTTTATAATGATTCAGTATTTCTCTGACACTGTAATTTATCACCAAAGTGCCACAATGATATGCTATATTTTATGTTTGGATATAGCCAACAAATTTAAACATTTTATATCTTCATTGGGTACTTCTATGAAAAACTTTGTTTAAGAAATTTTAACTACACTTAGCCAAAGACCTTCCCCATTCAACTACTAACAATGCATGAATTTTTTTAATAATTTGAGTTGGACATTGCTGTCTATGAATGCAATTTCAGTCACAAGATATTTTATGATGGTGTAAAAAACCATTTATGTAAATGACTAATACATATGATTGCATTCTATTATCATTCTTATTTTTGAATATGACTCACTTTTACAAAAATATGCCATAAAGAAAATTGTGGTAACAAACTGATGTAGTGGCTCAAAAAATGTAAAAATGCTCCAACTGTCAAACCAGCTAACCAGCACTATGAATGTACCTAGCTTTTATGCCATACCTATATTTTCTTACTTTTATAACATTGTATATTCCAATGAAGAGGCAGTGAGTTCTCCTTGGAGTACACTATAACCATTTACCAAGTGTGATTCTCTAGAAAGAGTCAGGTGAACATAAAATACATGTAACACCTAAGTTTTAAAAGTACTTGTGTAAAGTAGGACAAACAAACTAAATTAAAACAGGTTTACTTAATCGGTATTATCATTGTATAATACTATTGCTATTACTTCTTTTCTCTCAAGATACTGTAGATGTGGTGATAACAATACTCCTATATGGAATGATGTTTTCAATACAAAACAAATACTTATGGTACAAACATATTGATAGTAAGTGTTGTAAATATGTAGAAAAATAGTTTAGGATATAACTCACTATTATATGGTGAAGCATAACAGAAGTGAACAGATGTTCATTTATTCTGTAATTTTCCCTCCTGCCACTAGGTGATGTTAGTGCACTACATTTCACCTTTATTAGCTGCACCGGCAGAGCTTTTATTATGTACAAATAACTATCGATAACCTTAATTTTAGAATTATGCTGTATGGTGGTTCCTCAGTTCAGACCTATGAGAAGGCTTGTGTTGCTGGGTTTATTTCCAAACAAATTAAATAACTGGTGCTAACCTAGTAATTGCACTCCAATTATAGATATTATTGACTCTTTGTCTAAAATACCAAACTGGGTTTGAATATTTTTTTAAAAGTTGGCCAAAATTGTTATTGTTGTTTACAAAAATAAATGAATTCATGAATTTTAAAAGAAGTATTTTTCTGTAAACGAGCATAAATAATAACCACATAATCAGCTGATACAATTTACTCTAATTTTTAGGTTACATTATCAATCATCTGGCTTAAAGCCTCTTTGATAATTTATATATTTAAGAAAGGTTACTACTAACAACAGTTAAATGAACACTTAGAAAAGAAACATAAAACTGATTAAATAGTGAAATAGATCTTCTAATTCAGTAAACTGGATATCCATGTTAAAGCACATTTCAGCTGTCATGCTGTTTTTTGGATACAAAATTTGAGTGGAGAAAAGCATTTCTTGTACAGTATGAAGTTAAATCATTGACATCTGTGAAGAGTTTGCATGGTTGACTTGGGTTCCCTTGACAATGCAGAGACATTATGTTAGACTGATTTGTGGCACTGACTTACCCCAGTGTGGCATATCTAGGATTGATTCTTGCATTAAGGTCTCTATGACCCTGTGACGAGTAAAGTGATCAGTTATAAAATATATAAACTATTTAAAATAATTTGTACTTAGGCAACAGTAGTGAGCAGTAAGCATAATCAAGTAATAACCACTCACTGCATTTTATTTGTTTAAAATGGCTGCACATTCACATATGCTCCATTCTTAGTTATATTTAGAGACTTACGCATAGGTTTATCTTACATTGGCACTAAAATATTGAAGTATTTCAAGAAGATATTACAATTATTTGCAGCAGAGAGTAGCACAAGCAAAAAAAAATAATTTAAAGAAATTGCACTGTTTATTGGGCTATATTTGTTAACAATATCTGAATAAGTTAAATAAAGGCTAAAAAAATATTTGAATAAGTTTAAAAAGGGCTGCCATCATGCTCTGCCTATTTGTCTTTGTTTTAACAGTGGGCCCATATTCACATGAACACTGTTGAAAAAGCCACGACTTGGCAACAGACAAAAAATTCTCAAGTTTTGTTCAAGTTCAAGTTTTTGTCCATCACTGCCTGTTTTGAGGCAGGTGTGTGTGTGTGTGTGCTGGCAGATGGGCACAATAAAAAGAACTTACTTTCTTGTTAGTATTTCTTCCCTGCAAAATAAAGTAGGAGCTTGCATTGAGAGGTGACAGAAAGCATGTGCTCAGCAAAGTATAGCAATTCAGATTTTTGCTCCATTGCTAATAAATCTCAATGGAGAAACTACAACAGGTTAAGTACAATAAACTATATTTTATTTATGGTTTTGGGTTTTTGAGCAGATATCGAGGGAGGTGTGTTCAAGTACTGGTTAGTGCTGCTACTCACAGGTTCAATGTCTTGCATTTGAACCCTCTGTTGTCCTTTGTGGGATTTGTGTGTTCTCTCCATGTCTGAGTGGGTACTTTAAGGGAAAGTGTACTTGAAACGGCTTGCCTCTTTATATGCCATATGCCGACATCACTTGTACCAGAACATTTCAATTATAAAACAAGGTAATATCTGACATTTAACTTTATTACGTTATTCTCTGTTAACAGTTTTATATAAGTATTACTATTTTTTTGAAACAGATATCCATCTACCAAAGATTGTTAATAAACCAATCTAGGACACTACTTAATGTTTAATGGCATAAGGGGCGTTACTAGAATAAACCTTTTATCTGTGTGCTTAGTAAATTAAAATATATTTGTATGTTATAAAATGAACCTTAAATATAAAAGGAACTGTTCTATTAGGACTAACCAGTCATGCCATAGACAACAGTGCTGTTTTTAAACAGTTCATTTGTAATGATGATTATCTTCCATAACAGTTTTTGTCTTGGTACTTCAACATTCCATCCACATCCCAAAAACAAGTGTGTTAGGATATTTGGCAAGACAAAAGTGACCCTGTATGAGTGGACCTGCCCTGTAATGGAATGTAATCTCTTTGTATTGGTATACTGCTGCTGGATTATGTGAATTTCCCCTTGGGATTAATAAAGTATGTATGTATGTATGTATGTATGTATGTATGTATGTATGTATGTATCTATGTATCTATCTATCTATCTATCTAATCAAGTCCAGGAATGGTTCCTCTCTTGCATCTGAAAACAATCCAAAAGCTATAGAAGTGGCTTTGGTGCCTCCCAAGACTGAATTGTATTAAACTGGACAATGTAAGTTTCTGACCCGGGTTCGCTTCCCGGGTCCTCCCTGCGTGGAGTTTGCATGTTCTCCCCGTGTCTGCGTGGGTTTCCTCCGGTGCTCGGTTTCCTCCCACAATCCAAAGACATGCAGGTTAGGTGGATTGGCGATTCTAAATTGGCCCTAGTGTGTGCTTGGTGTGTGGGTGGGTGTGTTTGTGTGTGTCCTGCGGTGGGTTGGCACCCTGCCCAGGATTGGTTCCTGCCTTGTGCCCTGTGTTGGCTGGGATTGGCTCCAGCAGACCCCCGTGACCCTGTATTCGGATTCAGCGGGTTAGAAAATGGATGGATGGATGGATGTAAGTTTCTGTTTCAAACTCCGCCCATCCATCATCCAACCTGCTATATCCTAACTACAGGGTCACAGGGGTCTGCTGGTGCCAATCCCAGCCAACACAGGGCCCATGGCAACAAACAAACTCCAGGCAGGGCACCAGCCCACTGCAGAAATTAAACTCATATTTGAATGCAAAAAGTTAATCTTTAATTTTATAAGGCCATTAACACTCAATACCCAATTAATGTCCAAGAAACTTTATGCGCCTGGACCTGACTATATTGTCAAATATACAAGTAATGGTACTCCAAAAGTGAAACTCAGCAAATAGAAATAAAAACAAAAACCTCAGTACATGCAAATCAGAATACCTTTTAAAAGAATCTCCTGCAACTATAAGCCATATATGACCTGCAAATGTCATTCAATACAATCCAGAAGGCCCTTATAGTTTTAAAATTAGTTACAAATGCTAATAAAACTAAATGGATGTCTTTTACCCTCACATACTGTATAATACTAACTGTAAGGATATGAAGATTGAGACATGAAATGTAACCATCATCAAGCATGCAACTAGTTGTAAGCATCTCAGTATAGATGACAGGCTGAAACTCATATTGAGATACTAAGAAGTAGGATTAGGAACAAGTTACTCTTTTTAGCACCTGATAAGAAAAAAGCTTGTTCAGTCTACCTTTCTTTCAGGGGTGTAAACGCTCACACACTTCACTTTATTACAGATGATGCTTACTGAATTCACCAAAAGCAGGCTGCCTCATTATTTCGTATTTATTCATAAGAACTTATTAGACAATGATATGACAGGATGATATTCTACTGAATACTAATTTTGCTGCTTTTTTTTGTAATATATATATTGTTTATATATATTGTATATATATGTTTTTTATATATATACTAGCAGAATACCTGTGCTTCGCAGCGGAGAAGTAGTGTGTTAAAGAAGTTATGAAAAGAAAAGGAAAAATTTAAAAATAGCGTAACATGATTGTTAATGTAATTGTTTTGTCATTGATATGAGTGTTGTTCTCATATCTATATATATATATATATATATATATATATATATATATATATATATCTATATATATATATATATATATATATCTATATATCTATATATATCAAAATACCGCTTGGCAGCGAGAAGTAAAAAGAAAAGGAAACATTCTAATAATAATGTAACATGATTGACAATGTAATTGTTTTGTCATTGTCATGAGTGTTGCTGGCATATATATATATATATATATATATATATATATATATATATATAAATATATATATATATATATACACACATACATGTGTACATATATACACACACACATATTTATTTGGAGCACATGCATTGCAGCTTCTCAGCTGTGCTTGTGCTAAGAAAAGGAAACATTTTAAAAATAACGTAACACGATTGTCAATGTAACCTTTTGTAAGTAGTGCCTGGAGGATTCAGTGTGGAGAAACTCTAGAGACAGTGTGTGTATTAACTTGTGGATTTTTCTGTATTTGGTGGCAGCGTCACAAAGTCACTTCCGTAACGCTGTGTGCGTTAGCTGCGGAGCTCAGCTCAGAGCGAAATGAGGTGAATGGGAGGGAAGATGATGACGTGACTCCCCCCCCCCTTAACTGTCAATCCCCCACAAACACAGTCTCTCGGAATTTGCATAAGCACAGCCCTTCACGTGCAATTTTAACTTAGTTACAAAGTGATCAAAACTCTCGTTTATATCCTGCGTCCTCTCATTAAACTTGTATCCCGCATTACCCGTGGGCATGACAAACGCCAGTAGCAGCCTGTCTATGAACTTAATTTAAACTTTAGGTTTACACCTTACTTTGTTTCCGAAGCAGCAGCACTCATGAATATGATTGTATATGTCATTCGCTCGCTTCTTATTGTTTCGCTGCCTACTCAATTATATAATGCATGTTTTCTTCAGTGCTTTTTGGAGCTCTTCCTGGTTTTCTACGCACTGCGTTGACAGTCAGTTCACGTGATTACGTGGGAGGCGTGATGATGTCACACGAAACTCCGCCCCCCACGGCTTTCGAGCTCAACTCCATTACAGTAAATGGAGAAAAATAGCTTCCAGTTATGACCATTACTCGTAGAATTTCGAAATGAAACCTGCCCAACTTTTGTAAGGAAGCTGTAAGGAATGACCCTGCCAAATTTAAGCCTTCTACCTACACGGGAACTTGGAGAATTAGTGATGAGTCAGTGAGTCAGTCAGTCAGTCAGTGAGGGCTTTTCCTTTTATTAGTATAGATATATATATATATATAAACACTTTTTTTAACTATTTATTAAGAATTTCAAAAACAAATTACATAATTTTTCTACATAGTCACCTTCGTTTGTGTTGCAATTTTCCCAGCGACATACCAGCTTTTTAATGCCCAATTACTACTCCTCCCTCCTTCGTTTCTAATAAAAATATAAACGTGTGAAACTTTTTGAATGTCCCTCATACTGTATATGTATACTTTTATTTCAATACACATGTACTTTGGATTAACTTTCAGAAATTAAATAGATAGATAAGATAGATAGATAGATACACTACCAACAGCTGGTTCATTTTGCACATTTGAAATATACGGTGAATGAACTGATGTTAATATTTTATTGTTGATACTTTATTTTTATTTCTTGTGTTACTCTAGCCTTGACCCTGATGCAAATGACTATGTGGTTTCAGTTGTGTGTACGTGCAAAAATGATAAATAAATACCTGACAAATTATACAGCAGGTGCTCTCAATGTCTGAATTGTCTGATTATTACAGTTCAGTAATAATGAAAGCAATGTGTACTTCAGCTATTGATAAAATGACACATTTAAGGTAATGCTTTTAAAGCTAGCAGTTCAAGTTAGTTTCGAATAAAGTGATGGTATTATCACAGTGGCTAAAATGGCCTGTTGACAGTTGTAAAGACAAGGACAACAACGTGAGAGTAAATGGATGCACCTTATACTGAAGTGGATGTGATAGCAAAATAAGAACTTGACAAATACTTCTAGAGAGTAAAAAACATAAAAACTAGTGAATGATTGTGGATAATACTGTAATATGTGTTTTTTAATGCATAGACTAGCATTAGAATACCTTAAATATACAATAGGTTTATATGGAGTGATAGAACCAATACATTTGAAAACCTGCTCAATGAAGAACCAGCGCCCCCATGTTGGACTCATTTTTGCCTTGTGCCAACAACTTTTCAGGATGATTCAATGTTGAACAAGAAGCCAGTGTTGACAGAGCAACTGAGGGGTAATGTAATGATTATTTGGTTTTTCTTTTTAGTTAAAATTTATGCAGCAGAAATCTGAACATTTAGTAATCTTTACATATAAAGATTATTATAAAGAGAAGTGACAAAACCTTCTTCAGCATCATAACTAATGAGATTTTCCAAAAATGCGTGTTGAAAGTAAAGCTAGGGGAATCACGTCAAATACCCATGCCACCTCTACCGGCTGTTATTATTTGCATACTTCTAGACTGACTACTGCCACTCTATTCCTCTGGATATGTTTCTGAAAACATCATGCAGCATGATATTTTACAGAAAGGATAAACTGTGTGCTAGCACTGCAGAAAAAAGCAGACAAAAACTGGTCTTATTTGTCTCGTATCCTCACTCTGACCCTTATCCTGTTAAGACTAAGGCTTTACTGATCAGTAGCACCACTCTCAGTCCTTATGACAGCAGTAATCCCCCTTTAAAAAGTGAAAGCTTTCTGTGCCTGCAGCTGTCTGTTATCAGGGAAAGGCTCTGCCTGCTCTGCACTGTCAGCATGCAACACAAGAGACAACTATGAAAATACAAATGTAAAGGACAATAGATCTCTGCAGAGAAACAACTTTGTAGCATTAGGCAACTCCTGAAAAATACCTGATATCTCCTTTACAGTGAAGCCCTCTCTTGTAAAACAAACCACAATAAATTCTTCAATATTGGAACAAAGGAGTGTTGCTAATATACATTGTGTATACTCCATTGCTTTTCTTGACAAAAATATATTTCTTTTAAGTCACTTCCTAACTTAAACCGTTTTTGTTTCATGACTTGTTTCTCCTGTTCTTCTTATTCTGTTCTTAACTCACTCATTTTTCAAATCCACTTATTCCTATCGGACCTTATTCAGATGCACAGGAGGAACCACCTTAGAGACTATAGGCCAGTCCATTGCAGGGCACATTCAGACATTGAGGGCCAGTTTTGTAATGGCAGTTAACTTAATTCACAAATCTTTTGGATGTCGGAGGAAATCTAATTAACCAGAGAAAACTCAGATAGGCACAGAGGGAACGTAAAAGTTAAACAAAGGCTGTATCTGGGGCAGAATGTGAGCCTGGGTGTTCAGAGCCAGAAGGCAGTAGGATTAACTACTGAGGCATCATCTTTTAAATCCGGATTACCAAACTGTGCATTTTAATTTTCTATACAAATTTCACTTCTAGGAGCATTTCTTTTCTTCCAAACTTTGATTGTCCAAATTACAATCTTAAGTTAAATCAAATTTTTAATGAACTACTAACAAACACAGTTGGTACTGATTTAGTTGCCAGCTGTACAGACAACAATCTGAAATGCAACAAACAATAAAAAAAAAACCATAAAAATCAAAAGACTAATGACATTTAAGTACTGTGGCACTAAATTACTTTAAAAAATTATTCTTTGTTAAGATTGCATACAAAGTGTAATAGGCTATTTAAGGAGCTGGACTGAATTTCCCAAATTTTCAAATGCACATCCTTACTACTAAGTTGCTATGTGACCTTAGCACCGAGGTGAGCAAACTACTGGGGCTTTCTCGGGTTACACAGATTTATTCCCACGATCAGCAGCTGAATTTCACTTGTAAATGAGCCCCTTGTTTAATTACACTTCTTGGAGTGACTATTTGCTTTGCTATGGTGATACACCACCATTTGTTTAGGCTAACATAACTACCTTGTTTTACTCTCAGACCACTTTCATTTGTCATGCTTTCTCTAAAGTTGTCAATCATTATTTAACAGAAATAGGGTGAACATTAAAGTATGTATCAGTACCCGTCATTAACATTTATTATTTAATTAATAATAACCTTGCTTTTACTAATTAAGTGACCCAGTCAAAACTGATAAATAATTTTGTGATCTCAGACTTAATAAAAAATTGAGCTGATATTTTCCAGAAAGACTAATCTTGCTCCATTATATTTTTAAATGGAGATAAAGGTAAATGTAGTTTCATCCAAATCTCAAAGTGACTATAGACCAGTGCATTATCTAAAAATTAATCCTGCATCTGCAGCTTCCCTTCAGGACCAAGCATGTACTGTACATACAAACATTCTTGTAAGTCACTTTAACAGTCTGTATATTAAACACCAATGTATATAGTATGTAATCCTGTAGGTATAAAACTACACTTTAAATATCAAGTGCTTCTGGGTTGTGCTCATCAGGAATTGTGCTACATACATTCTATTCTTGTGTAACTGCCAAAACACAGGACACAAAAAACAGGAATTTACAAAAACACATCCTTGTTCATTTTTGGAAGGCTGTGCATACAAAAGATTATTTTATTACATTTTTTAAAAATGCAGTCCAACTTCCTGAGCCTCAAGCCAAATGCACCAGACACTGGTACTTTTAAAATATAAAATAAAATATTTATTTTGCAATGTTTCTGTCATTGTAATGCATAATGAAAACAAATGTTACTTTATATGTTTTATATATTTACTGTATATTAAACAGAGAATATGCAATACTATCTAGTTTTAAAAGTCAAACTGCCCTGTGGCATTTTTAAATACTATGCACATGGGTATTTTACTGGTTATATAATAATGCAAAGTTTATAAGTTAGCATTATAGAATTTTTTTTAATCACTTTGGATATTGGTGATTCAAATATCACAAGCAGATATATATAAAATAAAGACTCAAATTTAACTATGCAATGCAATGAATTCCTAAATCAGCAATCAATAAGTGTTCATTATTCTAAATCCATGTTCATTTTATGTAAGCCAGAAATGTTCCTAAGTATCCAAAAACTGAGTGAAATCATTTAAATTTTAATTGTAATAATCAAATTTCTGCACATCTGAAACTTTAAACTAATTTGCTTCTCATTTTTTAGCAACCACAAAATAGAAGTAATTGTGGTAACCAACTATAACAGTATCTTCAAAAAGAAAGTCTCTCTAAGAACATGTTTGACCTGGAAACTACAGGGGACTATTAGGATATTATGAGTTAGTTTGAACAAGTGTGTAATTATTTCCTCAGATAGGTGACATTCAGGAGGTAATTTACTTTGTGACTCTATTATTTGGATTGTCCTAGGCACCAACACCTTATCTTGTTTATTTTCCCTTGTGCAACTTGAAATTCTTGAAGAGAGAGGAGTAAAGCACCATTTCTGAAGCAGCTTACAGCACTAATAATATATCATTTAGCACTGTAAGAGCTTTTCCATTGTTAACAGCAGTATTAGCAGTATTACTGCTGCCTTGAAGTAAGGAAATCTGTATTCATGTCTTGGGTCCTCCTTGAATGTAATTTACAAGTGCGCAATGAATTTTCTCATCCATTTTTGAAATCAACAGAACTTAATTAAATAGAAATTACCAACATCTTTATTTATATGGAATACCTGCCACTATTATTAAAACAGTGTTGATACAATTAATGATTTTAATGTAATATTAATCTAAGAAAAGCAATGATTATCTCACTTGATTCTTCAAATCAATCCAAACAACAAGGTACAAACACAGTCCTGTTAACAGCTGTTGCCACCCGTTGTGGTGCTGACAATATCATGGGTAGTGAGTCGTTTACTTTTTGAGCAGGATGGTTTTTTTTGCTGTTTTCACTATATAGTAGATGGGTAATTAAAAAAAATAAACACCAACTGGAATATCATGCTCTACAAAGGTCATGTGAAATGACAATTACCTCTTGGGGTTCAATAAAATGTACCAGATACCAAAAAATACCAAAAATGTTATTATCATAGTGCTGACTGCAGTAACAAAAGTAAAGTGCCTGCTATAGTTTATACATTTTTGGGTTGTTATACTTGACTTTTTAAAGTTCTAGAAGATTAGATAACTCAAACATTAAGCAAAACCTTTTTCAATATTGGCACATCTGTGCCCTACAAGTAGAGTTAAATTTTAAAGCAGTGCAAGTCATTCATGAAGATAAGCTTTGTTGAGTTTAGAAACTTCATTCAGGAAAGAATTTCATTTGTGCAAATTAAGGAAGGAGACTAACCAGCAGAGCTAGAAGAAGTAAAGGAAAACAAACAAAGGAATAAATGGAAATCTTGTACATAAAGCACTATGTAATGGGGCATACTGTGTACAGTAGTATACATGCAAGTAAGAAGAACTATAGGCTATGGAACACAATGCAAGCCTGGGAGGGGTCTCAGCAGTGCATTTTAAAACCCACACTTGTGCCACCCTCTAACATGATATCCTGTGTTCGCTCCTTCCTCTCCTTTTCTAATGCTGAGAAACTTGTCAATGCTTTTATCACATCCCGCATCGATCATTGTAACTTGCTGCTGGCTGGTGCCCCTTCTAATCTTAAATCACAGCTCCAGTTTATTCAAAACTCAGCTGCAAGGGTCCTTACTCGAACCAGCAGCGAGCACATCAATCACACCCATCCTGCTCCGTCTTCACTGGCTCCCTGTGTGTTACAGAATCGAATATAAAATCCTACTAATAACCTACAAAGCCTTAAATAACCTCGCGACAAAGTACATCAGTGACATTCTCCATCACTATGTGCCTGCCTGCCCACTAAGGTCCTCTGATTCTGGCAATCTTGTTGTGCCCCACATTAATCTACACTCCATGGGTGACAGGGCCTTCAGCTGTATAGCGCCCAGACTCTGGAATGACCTACCGAAATTAATCAGGTCAGCTGACTCCATGAACCCTTTTAAAAAACAACTCAAAACTCATCTGTTCAGGAAGGCGTTTAGCTCTACTTGACTTTATTACCCTTCTCTCAAGTTACCTCTCTGTCAAGATGCTCATATAGCCTGTATGTGTGTGTGCTAGACCATCAATTATGTTGTCTGTTAGGCTTTTTTGTTTTTTCTCTGAATTCGCTGTCATAATCTTCTTTATTTATTTAATTGGTTTGTACAATGCTATATACTGTATACCCTGCCGTTCTTTCTTATATTCTGTAAGTGCCTTAAGCATGGGAAAGGCGCTATATAAATAAAATGTATTATTATGATGACTGTGCAGAAAGAAAAGCGCCACCATGGTATGACCTGTAGCTGCGTTTAGTAAAAATAAAAGAAAGAACGTGGTAACTAGAAGGGAAGGAACTACTATTACCCCCAGTCTTTAGAGGATGGGAATACCATGGCTTACAGGACACACACTTGACCCACAATGTTGTGAAAAAGAAACAGAAAGACATGAAGGGAAAGAATAATGTTAGCAAGTGAATGCCTGGAGTTGCCACCG
Organism: Polypterus senegalus; assembly: GCF_016835505.1. Lineage (NCBI taxonomy): Eukaryota > Metazoa > Chordata > Cladistia > Polypteriformes > Polypteridae > Polypterus > Polypterus senegalus. The sequence goes on from NC_053162.1 coordinate 132,652,477, forward strand.
GAGATCATATGACTCCCATAATGGGCATCTCGGCAGTGTTGTCCTCCCAACCAATCAGGCAGTGGACAGATTATTTTGGAGTCTTAGCCCTTTTAGGTATACACAAGTGGCTAAGCTTCTCTTATATTGGGAACCGACCAGGCCAATGCAAACATGGCCCAAAAATGCAGAGTCTTTGTTATTTTGTCATTCATGTAGAACTGTATGCTCTCCATTGGTTAACCCTCCATTGTATTTGTACTGTAATTAACTCATTTGGTTAACAGTCCATTGTATATTTTTGACTTCTCCAAGGAATATTCTTTTTAGCAGTTATCTGGATGGCCTTGGTAACTTTCCTGAGTATAAGTCTTGTCACAGCGTACAGTAAAGAGAGACAATGAAAGAGTGGAGAAAGAGTGTTATGTTCTGAATCTGTGAGTTACTGGAGTAAACCACTGTACCACATTACCAACCAAAAATATAAAGTACTTTATTGCATATAGAAAATACAAATCAGCACTTCCTATGTATTAAAGCTACACCTACTGTAATATACTCCCTGTTGTATTTATTTATATGTCCCATATTTTAGGAACAAATCTAAGTTTAATCTTGCATGATTTCTTAGAACTAACTAAATGCATACATGTTTGGCATTAGTTGGACAAGGACACGAGTACAGTATGTGGATTTAGAGAAACTCAGCTCTCTTTAAACCCTGCTTTGACTTGTTCACATGCACTGAAGCTTAAGGGAATATTTATTCATTTGAGATTCAATGCAGAGAAGAAATAACTGAATCTGTAATAAATCTGATCTGAACTGATTACACTGCAATTACGTTTCTTTTATAAAAGTCATAGATTTTTGAAAGAGCAAAGCCACCTGCAATTATGGACCCTTAGCATACCAGTTTAAAAAAAAAACAAACTTTAAAATGGTACGGTACCAGCATTTTAATAATTTCAGTAAAGAAAGTAGATGGCCCCGCAACCCTGTAGTTAGGATATAGCGGGTTGGATAATGGATGGATGGAAGTAGATGGTAGTAGTGTGATCAGAAATGCTGAATTCAAATCCCCCCAACCCTCGCCCTTCTCACTTCAAGGGGGTATTTTGTGCATTGACTTATGGATTATGGCAAGACAGTGAGGTGCTCAATCATGCAGCCAAAGATGAGATGAAGAGGTGATGAGGTGGGGTAGGAGTTACCCGCTATCTGCTTCAGTAGGGTTTTGGTTCCAGTATGGAGATCACAAAGCTGGTATAGATACCTAAGTCAATTTAAGTGTTGAACCAACACTACTACTGTACATCGATAATAAGTTTATAATGTCAATCAGCACTCAGCATTATGTACTTTCCATTGTGTATCATGTGCATGAATGATGAAAAATACTTTGAAAGTGAAAAAGGCAGAGAATGCAATGTACTCAATGTCAAATGGAAATTAATATTTATCTTGATTGTGAAGATGTATGTTTCTCTTGAAAAATAACAAACTTATCCTTTAATTTAATAACTATTTAGCACAAGGAGCCTCAGTAACCAACTAATTAGAATAATTTGACAAACAAAAATCATAGTATACTTTAAAAAGAAGCCAAAAGAAACCCAAAAGAATAAAGCAACTACATAAGAAATTCCAAAATCAAGAAACTTTATTTAATTTTACAACTACTTATTAACAGATGAATTGCCGAAGATTAACACACATAAAATGTAATACTTAGAAAAACTAACAAGCCTACTTCAAAAGTAAGGGAGCTTTAAAACATCCAGAAAGAAAAGCCTTTGCAAGAAAATGATGTTGGTAACAGGTATTCTTGTTAAACAAAACATTTTGCCAAATCTTACAAGTAGAAGACTAACCCAGAAATGGGGGAGGAAGACAAAAAGGAATGAACTTGAAGCCACAGCAATTAGACTACTACTCCAGGCCTGTTTAAATATGGGAGTCTCAGGTCTTTGCCTTTGCGGCAATACTTCTTCAAGATTAGCGGACCTACCCCTTGGGCTTCACAACTAAAAGCCAGCAAGGCTGGCATAATATCAGACAAATAAAACAATTGACAAAAAAAGAACATAAATATTAATATTGGAACAAAACAAAAGGCAGAGATGGAGCCTCAGTGTAGCCTGACAGCTGTCAAGAGGGAGAGCTACAGTATTTACATTGCAACGTGTAATACTAACACAGAGTGGCATAAGTGACATTTCCAGAACACTGCATTCAGTTAAAATTAGCTAACAAAAATGTGTGAATATGGAGCAAGATAAAATCCAGAGTAAGGTCTGTGAAAATGCCAAGAAAATTTCAGAGATCCGAGAATGTCTGTGGCAATAATTTTAAATTTAGTTTGCCAATTAAACTGAATACTAGTGTGAAACCAGCGTGAGTTTCTTGCCATTAACATCAAGAATACATCCAGAGAAAGCAACTAAAAATGTAACATAGGAAAGCATCTATTACTGGTTGTGTCAGTTAAAAACTCATTTAACAGAAAAAGTAAAAATTACAAGTGAATTTGAAACAAATAATAAATAAGTGAATGAATTTAACTAATGTAGACTAGTATGTTTAATTTCAAATTTGTACTAATCACTTTCTTGTAAAAGTATGAAAATCTTAAACTGGACCAAACCCCAGAGAGAGCACATAATTCATCATGATAGTGTCTGACAACCAGATAGAAACAAAATTGTTTTTTTAGAGACATTACTACTGCTGTTTACATGTACCTCCTCCACCAACTTAACCAATAAACAGGGATTTTCCCATTTGTGATTTTAATATTTCATAACTTCTCTCTGTTTTGTTGTATATAATATAAAATAGGGATATTTAGCAAAAATCACATATACGTCTGCATTACTAATTAGCATATAAATTACAGTGATTAGTTATAATTATATATTATAGATAAATAACAAGGAACTCCAGAACTGGAATGTTACACTGTCCAAAGCAGGGCTGGCACGTTATATAATGATGCCTGAGGCAAAGTGTATTTTTGCTGCCCATTCTGCCACCTTCAACTTGGCAGTAGTCGATGCACTTAATTCATATTCAGTACATTTTGCTATACAGTCCTTACAGCAGAATGCATTCTCTGAACATCAAACATAAAAACAGTATGTTATCTTTGCAAAAAATGTGAAACAATGAAAATCTTTAAGACAATAAAACAAAAACTAGGCATTAAAAACAATACAAATGTATAATATGAATCTGAATGCAACAAAAAAATAGCTGTATTGCTCCTGCACACCTCTCAAAATACCTTCGCAGTTTCAAAACTGTCCTGCAAGCTAAAAGATAACTGCACTTTTTAACTAAACACATGCATTGTGAATGACACCTTAGACTGACTCAAGTAATCAATAACATTTGACAAATTTACATAATTAGTATTAACAAATGCTATATGCACGGACACCAAACGTTGTGGAGGGGGGAAAAAAATGATGGGCTTACACTAAAATAATAATCCAGCAACAACAACAACAGCAATAATAATAATAATAATCCTGGAATAGCATGGGAGACACAGATGTGGTAAACTGAAATTAAACGATCAAATACAACTGTAGACTTTGAAAGTATTACTAAAGCTTTAAATGAAAGTACATGCATCTCTCAAATGAGCGTACATTAAAAATTGGCTCAGTTGTTCACCACCATCAATGACTAAATGATTCACACTCGTTTTTGCTACTGGCGTGCTAAAAAAGTTCTCCACAGCTGGTAAGGCTAACACTGTGTATTAGTTGGATGGCGATTTGCATTATTTGCATTCATTAATGAGGATATGGCTAACACAAATCATGGGTAAATGTTTACAGATAATCATTAGACTTCACTGAATTGTGTGATAACTTTAGGCTAGTAAGTTTAGTTTAAAGGCCTAAATATAATTTACATGGTGTCACGTGTGTGGGCATACGGGAGAGTTTAAGGACTCTGGAGATGGTAATTCTTGAGGAGTTGGCATTGTGTGATAACACCCCCTCTTTACCTCCCTCTGCAGACTGGAAGATTGATGGTTTTTCCACTACCTGTTACTTCCATTGTCCAAAATGCCTGGACCTTCCTCTTCCCACCGAAAGTCTACATAACCATAAGTTCTCGTCTGAAAAGACGATTCTTTAACGCAGCTAATTGCATCTTATTTTTCTTTTTTGAAATTCAATCATACAGGGTTTGCCCTAGGGTGCCCCAACACTCCTTATTGTGTCTTCTTGTTCTTACAATGGTTATAGTTCATTCATAGACCATCATCTTAGGAGACCAGAGCTCCACACCTTTTTTTTCTTAGCATGATTGTGCCCTCATTTCATTCTTTGGACATTTCCATTAAACAGAGCATCCTGTGGAACCCCAACCATCATTTATATGTTCTTTCTATTAATTTTAAATAAATACCAGTAGTATAATGGTAAACTTTAACTCAGAAAGAGGCACAGAATTACTCATTTTGCCTATGTACTGCTCTTTCCTCAAATCCAGACTTTTGTACAAATTATACACACCAAGTAAAGAAAAAGACTCTCAACTCTCTCCTTTAAAAAATACCTAAAAGACATACATTTACCAGCAGACAATATACAATAGCACAGCTGACAAAAAAAAATGCAAATAAAAGCAAAAATAAAGGCCAAAGTAATATTTTATGATTTTAATTGCCTTTAACTGGCTGCAACAAATTACCAAATATGATGGTGTCTATTTTAATTGTCTTAAAAACTGAGGAATTATGAAAATAAAAACAAAAATATTACAGAAACAAAAGAGTGGCTGCATGTAATTCACAGACCTCTAACCGCAAAGATTATAGTGAAGATACAATAAAACCTAGTTTGTAATCTACAGCAGTGATTGGACTTCGTAACCCAAAACAAACATGAAAAAGTCTTCTAAATTCCCTCCTACCTTATAATTATTTAGATTCTAGATATTTGTACATAATGTTATGGTAGTTCCCGGGTCCTCCCTATGTGGGTTTACTCCAGGTGAACTGTAGATCCTAAACTGGCCCTAGTGTGTGGTTGGGGTGTGTGTGTGTGAGCGTGTGTGTGTGTTGACCATGCGATAGACTGGCACCCTTTCCAGGGTTTTTTCCTGCCTTGTTCCCTATGCTAGCTGGATTAGGCTCCAGCATACCCCCGCAACCCTATTCAAGACAAAGCAGGTTGGAAAATGACTGTTATGATAGTTCTCTTGCTTGGACTCCAGTGCTCCTGACCCTATAAGAGAATGGATGGATGGATGGAATTTACAGTAGAAAGGATGAATGGTACAGTTGTTAGCACTGCTGCCTCAGTGTTTTGGGCTTTTGGGTTTGTTTCCCTGGCCAGATATTGTTTGAGTGAGGTACATTCAATTATACTGTAAAAACATACAATGATATGTCTTTGGGATTTGGTAGGAAAGCTACAGCAAACAGAAAATCCCACAAAAAATGCAGGAGAACTGCAAACATCACATACACTTTGAACAGCTTTGAATCCAGCTGCCCTTAAAAAAAGAAATCCATCCATCCATTTTCCAACCCGTTGTATCCGAACACAGGGTCACGGGGGTCTGCTGGAGCCAATCCCAGCCAACAAAGGGCACAAGGCAGGAACCAATCCTGGGCAGGGTGCCAACCCACCGCAAGAAAAGAAATCCAACTATGAATATAATAACAATAATGCATTAAACATTGAAATTAGAATTCCAGTTGACATGTTGTGTTTTTTAAATATAATTTATTAGGGATGGTGTGAATGTGAAATGCTTTATTTTAAGCAAACTTCCATCCATTCATTATCAAAACCCACTCAATCCATTCCAGGATTGTGTGTAGCCAGACACTTTCCAACTTACATCAGGTACAACACCATTGTAGAGCAAACATACGAACCTAAAATGCACCTCTTTGACATAAAAAACTAAGATTGCAAAGATAATCTCACAGTTACACACAGAAACAACATCATTTTTATGTGAATTTCCCCTCTTGATTAATAAAGTAAGTATCTCTCTCTCTCTCTCTCTCTCCATCCATCCATCCATCCATCCATCCATCCATCCATCTATCCATCTAGATTCTATCTCCAGACAGACAGCCCTTGGCTTTGATTCCAAGCCAGGATTCTGACGTTCTGAAGTAACAATGCTGACAACTGCACCACCATGCTGGCAACTCCTTTCATAGCTCTATCAGTTTGTGAATATAATATTGATTTATCCATAATTCTAGACAATTAGTTATGTTTTTAATATATACTTTTTAATTAACATATCTCTTAAAGCAACTAGTTTTTTCCTCACATACACAAAGAGTTGAAGTAATATCTTTCATGCCTTAATAACCATAGAGAGAGTAAGTTACTACTTTACAAACAGTAAGCTTCCTTTTTATCTACATGTCTGCATGCATGGGTTCAGTAAAAGAAATTTAATTTAGTTTTTGCAATGTACCAGTGATAGATTTGCATTAATTCAATAAAAAAGAACACAGAGTAAATAAAGGTTTAAACTGTCCAATCCCTGAACAAAGGTAGAAGCTCATATACTACACAATACCTTTTTAATTTAAAACAAACACACATTGTATGCAAAGGGATTATTTTTTATCCCTTGTAACCATCAATAATACTAAAGTGCCTGAAAAGAGTTCAGTTCTTTTTCACACAAACAAAATACTAAAAAGATAACAAAAGACTGTACTTCCCCTAAACACCTAACAGAGCTCCTCAATTTACTTGAATAAAAGCATATAAAGAGGTGTTAGCTCTAGGCAAACTTGTGAAAAATGCCTACTGAATAAGATCTCAGCTGAGGCAGTGTCATTGTAAAAATAAAAGGAAACATATCTTCAAATAAAGAGAAAACATATTTCAAATACTGTATATTATAAAGGTGAAAATTTGAGAACTTATGATCTTACATCAAAGTTTCAAATACTGCATATTAAATATGAAAAAAATATTTGTGTGCAATTACAATGTTAATATATATTTTTTTTAGTTAGTAAAACTAATTTCCTTTAATTTACTTAAGTGCATTACTTTATGTAATTAACAAGCTCACACTCCCTTTCTCCAGAACTGATTCCAACTAGTAGAAAGATTAACTATGACCAAGGATTGTGTACTTTAACATAGTTGGAATTGCTAAGATATATACAGTCATATGAAAAAGTTTAGGAAACCCCTCTCAGCCTGCATAATAATTTACTCTACATCGAACAAAAACGATAACAGTGGTATGTCTTTCATTTGCTAGGAACATCCGAGTACTAGGGTGTTTTCCCAACAAAGATTTTTAGTGAAGCAGTATTTAGTTGTATAAATTGAATCAAAAATTGTGTAGGGTAATATTGCGTCTTGTCCCCTTCTGGCCTTCCTGGCTCTTATGAGGTAAGCAATACCACTCCGGAATGAGAGGGGGCACTGAAGCTATCTGTAACGTCTCTATCCCCGTAGTTCCAAGAAGATTCAAAAGAAGGATGCCTAACCCTGACCACAGTGCCCAGAGCTGGCTCTGCCCCTTCTACCTTGAATATCAGGAAAGGTGAGACTCCTGAAGGTGGTAGCTCATTTTGGACTGTTCCCTCAACCAGATTTCTACAAAATCCGTCCACTGGGAGCTAAGTTGTTTCATGCAGACAGACTGACGGTCAAGCAGACAGACGTGATAACTAGAGTAGGTGCTTTTCAGATTATTATTAATCCAATTATGCTCCCAACCTCCTCCTCCTCCTCATTTTACAGAACAAATATAACTAGAATAACTCAAAGTCCTTCTTTAAATTTGTTCTTTAAAAGTGTGCAGAATCAAATGAAATGAATCTACGGATGCTAATCTTTAAATGTATTTGTTAAGGCAGCCAGCTCACACACAGTTCAAAGTCTGGAAGGCCCAAAGGCCCACTTCACTCTGACTAACTTTATTGGTTACCAACAAGTCATGCTAAGAGTTAAGATTTCATACTTGTATGAATTCAAGAGTGGGTTGGATTTATACAGGAAAATGTTTGGCACAAAGCAAAGATTCCAAGAGGCAAAAGAGGGCAAACTGCATACGATGAAAAACTTTGAATTTTCAACAACCTACAGGTCACCTGGACTTGCTCCTGATTTACCAGACAAAAGATTCAAAACTCTGAACTTTATAACGGTGACAGAAAACAGAAAGAAGAAAATAAACTTTAGATAGATTCATGTCTGACCCAGTAGTTATAAAAAAGAAACTTAAGAGTAAAATAATTAAAACTACTACATAATAGTGTGAGTACGCCAATATCACTTTTTCTTTATGCAATGCTTCCTCTGCAAACAATACACAGGCCTGCAAGGCTAAGTCTCATATAAAAGTCATTTTAATATAACAATATTCTACATAGTACTATATGTGTATCTCTGTTGATGTGTTTATTTTAACGTGAAAAAATATATTAGGATACATATTGCATGAGGTAAATTATGTATCTGGTCAGAAACAAAATGAATTTGTTTTATGATTTTAGCTGCCTAACAATATGTTCAATTAAATGGTGCAATTGAAAGACACAGATATATGTGTTTTAAAAGAGCTGACATTTAAAACTGGCACAAAAATGACATTACAGAACAAATAGCGTGCCAAGCAATGCTACTTAATTACATACAAATAAAAAGGTGAACACGATTTAACAGCTATAATTCATTATTTTAGCAACTAGCTTACTGAGAAGAGAAAGGAGTTTCATTTATGACACATAAAGTAAAAACAGCATTCTCACTCCACAACACCATCTGACAGGTGTGTCCAACTGGAAGTAATTAAAAAGATGTAGAAATGTAAAGATACAACACAATTTACTCATCTTTTAGGTATGCATAAACAATTTAGTGTGTTTAAAAGCTGCTTTAATTTTGAAAAAGCTTCCTTTTGGTTTATTCCAGGAAAATGTTGGTCTTAAAATGAAACTATACAACAAACTGAGAAAAAAAAATGTGATTTGCAAGTAATCTACTGACTGAAAAGTGTTGACTTGTCTTATGGAAGGTTTATTCAAAAGCTGACATCTGACAAGAACATGAAAGCTGCACATGTTTTTCAGAGTTTCATAACAACATAAAGAAAGAGGAAGTCCAGAAGAAGAGTAATATGACATTAACAATATGGCAAACAAGAATTGTCTGGTTCAGATGGTTTTGTCATGTGATTGATTCAAGGCGGATTACACATAAAGATGGGCTGATACACTAACAGTAATCTGAAAACAAGTCACAAGAAAACTAAAGCGATCAGAATCAGAAGATGTAGTAATTCTGAGAAAAGTTCAGCGGCAAGTTTTAAGAACCAGGGTGTTTGTTGGCATAAGCTCATAAAAAGTTTATAAATTGCATATTTTTTATAATGGATATAAATAAGGCAAGAATTGCATCTTTATATAGAAATTCTTTAGTCTTGGCATCTATATAGATATAAAAATAATAATATATTGACAGAAATTAATTTTTTCCTTAAATATCAAAGCCATGATAACTTGTTTTAACATTTAATCCTTTTATATTACCGTACTTCATTCATTCTAAAGGACATATTCAATCTGTTTTTGTCTTAAGTTGAGCATGGACTCCACATCCTGTTTGCCACCACGTCAAAAAGTAGATGAAAGAAGGCTAGATAATGTATTATAAGATCACATTCTAAGCATTAACTTGAACTCTTACATTTAAAGTTTCCAAATTCTGAGAACAAATATAAATAAATATACTGCTTACAGTGCAAAGACAAAAATTAGTAGTCTGTTCCATAGATAAAGTAAATTTTAGAACTCACATAACATACATAACATAGAGTATTTCAATAAATGGATTTTGTTGTTATTGTTTATAGTTTAACCATAAAAGCAAATTACAATGAAACAATTCAAGAAAAATGTATCACTGGACTAGTCAAAACTAAAAATAATTCTAAGAAATTATTCTAAGAAATAAAAAATAATAAATAACTATTTCAAATTTGTATCACCATCATAATATACTCTTTTCTCATGCACTACTCTTGAATAAAAGAGGACACATTACTTGCTATCTGCGGTGGGTTGGCACCCTGCCCAGGATTGGTTCCTGCCTTGCGCCCAGTGTTGACTGGCATTGGCTCCAGCAGACCCCCGTGACCCTGTGTTCGGATTCAGCGGGTTGGAAAATGGATGGCTGGACATTACTTGCTATTAAGAAAGCTCCTAGCCTTCTATATGCAATGCAATGGACATTTCCAAAACATGCTTTTATAAAAATCATAATGAAAAAAATTAGCAATGCATTATATTAAAACATAATTTTCTTCATATCCTGTCTAAATGTATTTAGAGGGAAACACAACTGAAAATATCAGTAACAGAAGTTTCATGTAATGTGCTTTGTTCCAAGTCCACAGTGTTCAGTATCCCTAAACAGATACAACTTAAAAAAAAAAAGTCACAGCCATCAGACAATAAAGCCAAACGTACAAGAATTGGAACACCTCAGACGAAAACATCAAATTAATGTGCATCCCTGGAAAAATGTCAGTTCGCCATTATCAGACTGAGCCTGAGATTCTGACTTCAGAGAGACAGAAATATAGATCGACATTGCTGATGCATGCTTTTAACAGGATCACTAAAAGGTTTTTTTTTTTCTATGTAATACAAGAATAAGATGTTTATTTCAATCTTCTCACATCTGAACAAGGGGCATCAGTGCCTAACCACTAAATATGACTGTTGCATTCCGTGCTATAGAGCAAAGAAAATAATGCTATTGTGCCAGTACGATACCAACCAGTCATTATGCATACAATACAAAACAAAACAAGAATCTGACACTCAATCCAAAAAACAATCTTCAGACAGAAAATGGGATTAAATTATGTCACAAAGACAGCAAATTGAATACACTGTAGGAAAAACGTGAATTCTAAAAGGTGAACCAGTCCTAAAAATGAAGTGATCATATATTTCTTTTTCTAAAGCTGTACTGTGCAACTCAGGATTAAAATGGAAAAAAGGCTTAGTATGACAATGTTTCTGAAATCAGCCAACAAATGAAGTTAAGATGCCCTAAACAATATGTTTAAAACTTGAAATCAGGGTAAAATAATAGGGAAAAGGAGTATTAATTTAAAAGACACAGCAGAGAGAACCTTACAAGGAAGAGGAGAATACAATTAGAATTATAAGAATCAGCAGGCAAGCCACATCCTGGCAGTCAAAGGCAGTCAAAGGCCAATGATTACAAATTAACACACACACTTACTATAAAAAGAGATGCACACAGAAAATATGATAACATTTACATAAATAAAAACACATTGGCATTGACAATTTTTCAAATGACTAGGTTTTTACATCTGTCACACTGATCACTACTTCAGAACTATACATTAGGCTTGCCATAAAAAGGCAAAAGTCAAACAGAGTGGATCAGAATGCTTAAATAGCAACTACAAACATTACAAACCAGTAGTTACAACATTTCCATTCAAACTGGACAACTGTTCATTGTTACATAATGTACAAGATCTTTATAGACCACAGTATGACAGAATATTGCAACCTGTTTACTCAGTTCTGCTGTATGTCTCAAAAGTAGCTAGTCCAGAAAAATAATACAAAGGCAGCAAATCCAGGACAGTGTCTCTTACAGATGCTCACATTAAGTCCCAGCCAGTAATTCAGAATTAATAACTAGGACTACATTCTCAGAATAAATATGAGAAGGTTAGTGGCTTAGAAATTCTGTTATATACAGTTAATATCTCTTTATTATATAAAAAAATCTTGGGACGAGACGTGACTTTCTCAGAGAGACATGAAACGAGCAAAGCGAGCAGGGGGCAAAGCCCCCTAGTAATATTTAAAGTATGAGAAACATATATATCATACTATGTCTTGCTAAGAGCAGAGTTGCGCAATACAATATTGAAAGTTATTCAATGTCTTAAACTCTTTGGTAACAATAATAATCAGATAAGGCATTCTTAATAAGTTATTTTGATTATATTGTCTATAGATTGTCAGAGGTGGCTGGGGTGGCGACCCAGCCGGGACACCCAGGAGGACCGGAGGAGGGCTTGCGCCTTCCCCAGACCATCTGGGGGCAACCGCCCTGGTTCCTTTGGGGGCCACGGGTACAGAGCTTTGAAGCTCCACCCTGTAGGGGCCTGTGGTCACCGCCAGGGGGTGCCCCCATGCCTTTGGAGCCCTGGACCTCAGCACTTCCGCCACACCAGGAAGTGCTGGAGGGGAATAGGAGCAGGGACACCTGGAGTGCTTCCGGGGATACAGCCGGCACTTCCGCCACACTGGGGCATGTCGGCAGGAAATTGCCGGGAAGCACCTGGAGCACATCCGGGTGTGGATAAAAAGGGCCGCCTCCCTTCATTCGAGGCGACAGTCGGGAGTGGAGTGGACTGAGCTTGCTGGAAGTGGCAAGGAGGCGGCCTGAAGAAAGTACGGCATTGTGTGGCCAGGACTTTGGGGGTTTGGGACTTGTAAATAAACGTGTTTGTGGGTGAAATGAACGTGTCTACTTGTCTGTGTCCAGGCCAGCCTCCACAAGATATACACAGGACTGATTTTTCTGAACCCTGCTTCCTCTGGCATTATTAGCATGGAAACAACTCCTGTCTCACCTGCATAACCAAAATTATGCTCCATGGTGCAAAGTATTATGGCGGGTCCCATGAGTCTTACTGAACCATCATCAGAATACATGAGTCAAGGTGACAATCAAGTGCTGTGTAAATAAATTAAAACCATTTCTACAAACCATTATCAACTGTATATAGTCAAAGACATGGGTGTAGGGTTTGTTTCCTGGGTGTGGGCTGAGCAAATAAGGGGAAGGAATTAAATATGACACCACTGCTAACTTTTGTTCTCTCTGTCTCCTTAGAATGGAGAAGGAGAAAAGCTCAGAGGACCAGTGAGGTAATTTCCTTCACAGTTTAAGCCATGTCCATTCTCAGTATAATTCACAGTCCCACTGAAAGTCGGTGCTCCCTTATGGATCAGCTTCTGAGGACCACAGAGCTCCAAGCCTTTTAAGACTTTTTCTTTAAAGATAGCATTGAACTAATTGTTTGTTTTGCACAAGTGTGCTTCCCTTTCTTTTTTGTAATACCCAAATTAAACAGGGCATCCTGTGGAAATCCAATTCTCATGTTTTTGTTGTTTCATTTTACAATATTTACTGTATGTCACTTAGTGTTTCTGTTGTGAATGACAGCTTTATTTGTCCTTTAAAGGCAGTGTCTAACGTATGTCTTAACCAATGGAATTCTGCATGCTACAATTTTTGAGAAACATCACTGCAAGTAAACAGCAGCTGGTTTCCTCTCACATCAATAACAATGAAACTACCATAATTGCCTAGGTCTGGATTTCCTTTTATACTTAAATAGGTTTAAAATAATACATTTTACAGTCTTGTAAATGCTGGGAGCTTTCTTTATAACTGTGTCTGCCATCATGCAACTTGTCAGTTATTTGGGTAGCACTTCCAGAATGACAGAAGCAAATCGACATTGACTGCTGTGCAGGCAAACACAACCTAGAACAGCATACTGTATTTTAATGACAATGTCTGATATTCACCATGTAACTGAGAAAAAAAAAAATAAAGACTTAATGATTTAAAGACTCTGGCAGTTAATTCTTAGTGGTTAGCAGTACTGCTTCACAAATCCAGCATCTTATTTTCAAATGTTGTACCCAGACTTTTTGTTTGTGGAGTCTGTACATTCTACCAATGTCTGCAGGGGATTCCTCCAAAAGAGGTGCAGGTTAAGTTAATTGGTGACTCTAATTTGGCCCCAGTGTGAGTCTGTCAAATGATGGACAAGTATCCTGTCAAGGGTGTTTCCCCCCCATACACTCTGTGCTGCTTAATTGGATTAAGAGGTTTTTAAAATGTATCATCTTCAGTCCTAATGGTGCTGTCTGGCATTTTGAAGAAACGGCAAGGGAGCGACACTTTCATTTATATCTGTCTGCAGATGCTGTCTGAAGGATCTACCCTCAGTTTGTTAACTCTTTCAGCACAGTTCAATGGCAAGTTCTACAGGCAAAAGGCTTTGGCAATCATTTCATGAACAAGATTAATACATTATACTAAACCCACAAAGCATCAGTTCTTTGTAGCTCAATCCTGGGGAACAAGAAAAGGTGTCCCATCTTACCTCTGCTCTTCATTTTTCCACTGGAGCTGCTTACTACACTTTTATGTTACTCACAATTGCTTTACCTTATAACTGTAAATGGTACATCACATAAAATATCTCTATATGCTACTGATATTTCTCTGTTTTTTGGGAATGTCTTAGTCAAATGATATCATTTTAACCTGTTTTATATAAATTAATAACTCTCTGGCTATCAAATAAATTGGAGTAAAATGGAGTAAGTCTGATTTTGAACTTACCATGGATCCTTCATTTTCATTCCATAGGAAACTATGCCTTGCACCAATAAATTAGGCTCTGTAATTTTTCTGAAACTTGAGGCACACTTAGGTTTTATGCAGAGATTGTGAACAAGGCATCCATCTTTTACAATAATGCTATTAATACTGTGCTGCTCTGCTCTAGGTATCCGTGTACTTGGTGACATATTTGGGTGTGAGGATTCCTTTCATTCCTCAACCTTTGCTATAAATTTTCTATGTCTTCCTCTGTCTTTTTCTTTAACCTACAGTTAAGGTCACTCCTCAAAACAGGCAGTCCTCCCTTATTTCAGCTTATTTCTTTTTCAGTTTGCCCATCACCTGGGTTCAGATTTATAAAACTTGAGTATGCACAAAGAGTCCTGAAATGTGGACATGCAACTTTCCATGCAAAACTCAGAACTTATTTAAAAAAAACAAATTACCGCAGCTCTGACTCAACCAGATGCAACATTTTGGAGCAACTTTGATCAAGAAGGGAAACGCAACCAAACCAGCTAAATGACAACTCACACATACGATAATTTATATCACCAAGCCATTATTATAACGTGTTAATGTGACAAATACTTTAAACCTCAAAAGGGTTGAATATGATGTACAGACTCTAGGACCAAGGCTTTGTGTTTGCTCTGAAGAACTTTTTTTGGGTTTTCATTCAGTTTATATTGGCCACGTGTTGTCACTTCTAATGGAGCTGACTGACAGGTCAGTATTATCTCAGCCAAGCTTCACTCCATCATGCCCACTGTGCTGGAAGCCATAAATCAACTGACGAGGCATTACATTCATTTTTCATATGGTTTGGATCAAGGTTATTATAGTTTTACCTTTTTATGTTAGTTTTTATTTCTATATTTTTTCTAACTTTACTTCGAAATTCGGTTTAGTTTTAGTTTTCCTTCATCATGTATTTTAGTTTTAGTTTAGTTTTTATTTCATAAAGACATTTCTATTTTGTTTTTATATCTATTAGTTTCAGTTTTAGTTTTAGCAATTATGGCATGGAGCTCCTACAGAGTTTAGTTTTGTATCACAATCAGACAGAACTGTACACTTAACAGATCTGGATACAAGTTTAATGTTAGTGGAAGCTTACTATACTGCATGGTTTACTATCTTGTTTTGTTTTTGTCTGATAAAAACAAGCATAATCAAAACTAGA
Source organism: Polypterus senegalus (assembly GCF_016835505.1). Taxonomy (NCBI): domain Eukaryota; kingdom Metazoa; phylum Chordata; class Cladistia; order Polypteriformes; family Polypteridae; genus Polypterus; species Polypterus senegalus. The sequence continues at coordinate 132,668,089 of NC_053162.1, forward strand.
TACTGAATATGAACAATTTTACACAATTTTATAATTTTTAAAATATTTTCTCATGAAAATCCTGGGGGCTTAGGAAGAACAGGGCTCTTAGGCTTGAATCAGTGTGCAGACCCCACGTAGCTGTATTGAGGGAAGCAAAATAAAACAAGCATGTAGTGTCGAGGTTAGGGTCAGTGAGACTTGAATAGCCCAACATAAGGGACAGTAAACCCATAATGAGCAGAGCAAGAGCAGGTAATAGGAGTACGGAGGGGCACAAAACAACAGAGACCGCATCAGAAATTAAGAACAATATATACATTATCTAAACCTGTTTATCCAGAGTAGGATCGCAGGAAACCTGGAGCCTACCCAAGCAGGTTTGGATGTAAGGCAGGAGAAATTCCTGATATGCAATATGTATGATAAAGCTGATGTTAAGAACAAAAAGAATATGATGATTTCAACTATCTATTTTGAGAGAGAGAAAAAAATATTGAATAAAGGGAGACAAATATTTTAAAATATAATTCTGCTAATGGATTACTTTCACAATATCAGGTATTTAGAGTTGTGAATATGAACTAAAAAAGATTAATTAATAAATATAGAATAAATACAAAAATCCATTAGTATGTTTAGTTTTTCATCACTTGGCAGACTCTGTTTGCCTACCTACCTTTGTTTGTATCGCTTCATTGTTAAACAATGTTTTAAAAGCAAAAGTGATTTGTCAGTAACAATATGCTGATCTTGTATGATGACCTAGTCAGTCTCTTGATCAGTGCAGTTTTATTTTCTAAAACCGGGAGTGGTCTCCCATGACTTTCTTTTATACTCAGATATGGGGATGGATATTTGAGGAGTAAACTGCAAGACAATGATTATATTTTTATATTATGTACATTAAGGAACCATCAACAACAAATCAAATCAAATGAATAATATATTGAACAATTATTATAAAAGTAACGTTGAATAAATCAGACTCTGCAGCTGCACAAATAAAAAAAAAACTGAGTATGTGTTTAGGTAAAGAACCACTTTCGGGTGATGAATTTGGCCCAAAAGTTAATACAGATCTACAATTCTGGTGTAACAATCACATGCTGAATTTCATCCATCTATCTAGTTGCGTTTTTGAGTTATTGTGTTTATACACACTCACACACACACACACACACAATTCCAAGAAAAGGTATTTTTGGACTCTGGGAGGTCTATAACATCAAGAGTCATCAAAATATCGAGGTCGAATTTTTTCACGATTACTATACTTTCTCTATACTTCGTAAATGAAAAAGTCAAAACGATTTCTCCTGTGCAAAGTGGCAGGTTAATTGCTGTCAACAAAAAACAGTCACCTGAGAAATAAACTGAAACGTTACTCACTCGTGATGTTTCTGTCCATATGGTAAACGTTTTGTTGACCAGCACATTCTGATTTCAGCCATTTGAATTACATCTTGATATACAATAAGCTCAAAGAAAGCTGGCACGCAAATCGTTTTCTATTTCACATGCTTTACGCATCCGCATTCAGCTCACTCTGTCACCGCAAATGCTGTGTGAAGAGCCGCCCTCCGTCACCAGCTGGCGTTCACTGGATGAATATGTGCGGGTGGCTCATGGTGGATGACTTTCTATTTTAAAGTTAAAACTTACAAGGGTTAAAGACTAACGGCAAGAATATTCATTCAAAAATGAAAACTAAAAATATTTTAGTAAATTATTATTTTATTTCAGTTAGTCTTTCCAGCTATTTTAATAGTTTTGTTTAGTTTTAGTTTTTCATTTCGGCTTTGTTAATTATTTTATTTCAGTTTACGAAAAAGGTTTTTTAATAATAGTTTCAGTTTTGATTTTAGTTTTCGTCAACTATAATAATCTTGGTTTGGATGTGCATACTGTCACACACGTGCGCATGGGAACCAGCTGAAGGGCCTAAACCACTAGTAATTCTATGCCAAGCCAGGGGGTGGCGGAGTGTACTGACTATCTCTCTCAGTCCCTTGCAGACCTTTTCCGGGAAATCCCGCCTGTTGCCGGCCCCAAGGATGACGTCACTTCTGGGCACAAGGACACCACTCCTAGTTCCGGCATAGATGACATCATTTCCCTTCCAGCCCTTTAAAACTGCCATCTTGCCTCAGTACAGGCAGTTCTGTTCTGGACTCTGAAACTAAGCACATCATGCTATTTAAAACTACTTTTTGCAGCCGATTCAAATATACGGGTGGCTGCCCCAAATCTTTATGATGTCTCTGACTCATTCTTATCACAATACATAAAACATAACATGTTTTTGTCAAAATAAAAAGTCAATCTGGAGCTGTATCTGGATTTCCTAAAATAATCCAAGTACTTTACTGCACTCCTATTGCAATTAGGGCACCTAGCGAAAATTAAGCTGCTTTTGTTGACTGTATACAGTTATATTCAATTAATATATTAGTCATGTATGTTGCCAGGATGAGACTGACAATTGTCATGGCTCAGTGCCCTGGGTCAACTGATGATTAAGCTGGCAGATGGTACTGTATATTATGGCTGGCTTGTTGGTAAGGTAACTGGCTGAACCCTCAGTTTTTAATATGACCTGTACAGTACTATTCATTGTAACAGCAAATCATTACATCACATGTGCCAGGTAATAGTGAGTACTTGCTCAAATGGTGCCATCTTTTGTCTTTCTCAGACCACCAGGACGTAGAGGAGAGGAGCTACAATTTCACACATGCTCCTGCTCGCTCATTTGCAGAGTGCAGCATAGGACTTAATGCATCAGATGGGAGGCTGCTTTTACCAGCCAGCGTCAATGAAAGGAAAACTTGCACAAAGTTCAGAAACATAACCTAGAGTGAACTATTCCATTTGTGACAATATTCTAGAATCTGTCTTTCCAGAGCATACTTGTTTTTGGTGAAGTATACTATCCAGTTTTGCTGTAATTCTCCACATACTGTAATGATATAGCTAAAGAAACTGCTCATAAGTAACAGGCAGTAAGTAAGAATGTATACCGTGTATGCCTGATTTCTTAAACATACACTCCTGCTTGCAACATTAAAATTAAATCCTATTAACAAGGAATCATGTCAGGTTCCACAGGAAAGAAGGTTTCTACAGTACTTCAGTCTGCAAGTGCATATATCCAGAACTAACTGACAGAAGGTGCTGTTATTTCAGCTTTTTCCAATCTTTTTAATCCAATTCACAGCTGAAAAACTGAATGGATGATTTGTTGTACATGCACAATCCTGAATGAGGTGCAGGGTTTGTGATATTTTATACATTAGATTTTAATATGACTGTATTTCCTTTCTCAATACCTTTATTATTTGAATGTGAGGCTGTAAAATATTATCTCTTGCATCTGTTTATTATTTTACTTATATAAGGACAATGTTGTATTTTTTTCAGAATTTTTAAATTTGTTTAAACTATTGTTTCCAACTTTGCAAATCTGATTATTTTACGTGATTTTAATATATAGCCTAGATGAGTTTTTAAGGCTCATTGAGAGCCTTCTGCTGCTAGCTAGCTAGCTAGCTAGCTAGCTAGCTAGATAGATAGATAGATAGATAGATAGATAGATAGATAGATAGATAGATAGATAGATAGATAGATAGATAGATAGATACTTTATTAATCCCAAGGGGAAATTCACTAGTGCAGCATGTGAATTTCTCTATCCATTGCTTTTTGGACCTTGTCATTACAAGTGATTCGTTTTTTGGCCCTGGTCGTAGATATTAGGATTTCAGAGCACAGCCTCAATCAATCACCACTCAATGTCGTTTAGGAATCTGGAAGCTATTGATCCTATATTTTAAATCTGCTGTATATAATGCTCTTTCTTTGCAGCCCAGTGCATTATCATTACAGGAATCTGTGGATTTGTATAACTGTGTTTTTGCTCCAGAAAAGACACGTAAGGTGTCCTTTCAGCATTCCTCACCATTGTATTCTGACCAACCCTGTGCTCTTTAAAGAAATGGCTGTAAGCTACTACGTAAGTGGAAGAAGACAGGTTCAAGTTCTCTTCAACATAACTTTAGAGAGCATCAGCAACTATACAGTGGGATGCAAAAGTTTGGGCAAACTTGTTAATAGTCATCGTTTTCCTGTATAAATCGTTGGTTGTTACGATAAAAAATGTCAGTTAAATATATCATATAGGAGACACACACAGTGATATTTGAGAAGTGAAATTAAGTTTATTGGATTTACAGAAAGTGTGCAATAATTGTTTAAAAAAAATCAGGCAGGTGCATAAATTTGGGCACCGTTGTTATTTTATTGATTCCAAAACTTTTAGAACTAATTATTGGAACTCAAATTGGGGCTTGGTAAGCTCAGTGACCCCTGACCTACATACACAGGTGAATCCTATAATGAGAAAGAGTATTTAAGGGGGTCAATTGTAAGTTTCCCTCCTCCTTTAATTTTCTCTGAAGAGTAGCAACATGGGGGTCACAAAACAACTCTCAAATGACCTGAAGACAAAGATTGTTCACCATCATGGTTTAGGGGAAGGATACAGAAAGCTGTCCCAGAGATTTAAGCTGTCTGTTTCCACAGTTAGGAACATATTGAGGAAATGGAAGACCACAGGCTCAGTTCAAGTTAAGGCTCGAAGTGGCAGACCAAGAAAGATTTCGGATAGACAGAAGCGACGAATGGTGAGAACAGTCAGAGTCAACCCACAGACCAGCACCAAAGACCTACAACATCATCTTGCAGCAGATGGAGTCACTGTGCATCGTTCAACCATTCGGCGCACTTTACACAAGGAGATGCTGTATGCGAGAGTGATGCAGAGGAAGCCTTTTCTCCGCCCACAGCACAAACAGAGCCACTTGAGGTCTGCTCAAGCACATTTGGAAAAGCCAGCTTCATTTTGGAATAAGGTGCTGTGGACTGATGAAACTAAAATTGATTTATTTGGGCATAACAAGGGGCGTTATGCATGGAGGAAAAAGAACACAGCATTCCAAGAAATTAATTATGTGAATAAGATATCAAGCAATGCTGCCCTGCTTATAAAATTATACATTTGCTATTGCTCCCTGTCATTGGATTACACACTGTGAGAGCACAACTGAACCTCAGAAATGTGGCACTTGGGCCCATTTTGAACAAGATTAAGTACAGTCAGTGAAAACATTCTTACAAATCCAACTGGAAGATTCTATAAGAGATTAAATGGAGAGTATTGCAAATACTTTGACAAGAAACATATACTGTACCTCCACAAAACCTGAATGAAGAAACCACTGCATAGCAGTACCCAAAGGCATGACATACATAATACTAGTCTACACACATATATTAAATGAATCTTCACTAATTTTCCAAAACTTTTCAGTCAGATTGTCTGAGTAAAATCCTATCAATTCAAATGAAAATCAGGAAGCTACACCTTGCAAAGTGTGAAAGTCAGTGGTTACTGTTTAATCAGCCCAACATTCTCTGGCAACAGTTTAGAAATATCCATCCATGCCTGAGTAATGGGTGATGTGGGACGGCACTTTGTAGTAGTACAATGACTGGGAATCCTTAAGCTTATGGCTAAAGTGTGAATGTCTTAAAGAATAAATTTATAAGAAACACTGTATTCATTTGAATCTGGAGTAATGTGAGAAATTAAACTGTGACAGATTAAAAAACATAATTACATCTATCAAATCACGAGGTGTCCTAAAATCAGATTAAAACAGGGTGCTTGAGACCTTGGCTCACAGCCAGATTTAGTATTAGTTCCTTAATATGTTCAGTTGCATCGGGTATTACCATGTGGGATAAACCCCAGGGTCCCTCAGGCAATTGCATAGGCAAAGGGTTTTCAAGCTCAGCCCTGACAATTTGCCATGTTAATGCAGAATTTCATTTCAAAGCAAAAATTGTTTGGGATGAAAACTTGTAGCCACAGGGTGTGCCCAGATCTGAACTTCAAAACCCCTGGCATAGGAAAAAGTAGTAAGGTATTTGAACCTTTTAAGCAAACTCATGGAGCAAGGGTGTTCTGTGTTCTTATAAAGCTAGTTAGCTAGTTTTGCTGTGGAATAACTATAAATGTTTATCCAGTGACATGAGCTTACAACCTTTAATTTAAGAAAACATCAAGTTACCACTTACTGGCAGAAAGGAAAATTGCTTCACATCAAACAGGGGCACAGCTATAAATAAACCCATGCATCTCATAATCAAACAACCCACAATGCACTTGAATATAAAAACTATTCAGAAAGCATGTCAATAGCAACATAAATAAAAACAGGAGCATAAAACATGTCCAGCAAAGTATATGTTTATTTATCAACTTCGAAGTAAGCATCTAGACTATATTTACATGTTATTGTCTTTTGCTAAAAAAATTATTCAATGTAGCCAAAAGAAAAAATTAAAAATGAATAAGGAAACTCTAAAAATGGTGTATCAGCCTCTTCACATAATATCTTTCTATATCTGTCCACACATATAATGCGTTCTAGAAAACATAAAAGGGGGAATAAAGTAAAACAGACCCAAGTCAGATAGACTTAAAGACTAATTGGAAGATGTATCAATATATTCGCAAAACAAGAATCAGGTATGTTGATATTCTGTATGTTGAGCTCCACGCCTGTCATCATACTCACATAAAGGTATAGAGAGAGAACAAAGAGATACTTGACATTTGCAGAGATAGAACACTAAGGGGTCTCTCAAACGGGTCAAATGATCACTCTGACAGCAAACGTCTTAGGGATTGTTAGTGTGGCTACGCAACGATGTCATCATTCATTTGTACTCGGAGAGGCACAGCAGCAGGTCTTTAGGACAACTGAAAGATTATGTTGACTAAACACCTCACGTGAAAAAGGAGGCAGGCTAAGAGCCAGAGCAGGACAACTACTGTCTACTGTTGTTCATAAGAGTGAGTTGAGATTTTGTTTTGGAACTTTACTCGAACATGACCATTGTAAAAGAAAAATACAAGTAAAATAAAATACCCACTAGAACTGCAGTACCTTCATTTACAATCATGTTGTATCAATAACCCAAAAGTCTATTATTGCACACTGCTAATGTTGGTTTTTGGGGTAAAGGACATTTTAATTATGAAGTAAAATCCATCCATCTTCTGAAACCACATTTTTCATTACAGGATCACAGTTCAATAGGACAGGGATGGAACCAGTCCTGGATGGAGAAGTAGTTCTTCACAGGAGAAACTCAAACTTTCACTCAAGCATATTTACACATTTAATATAATGTGCATGTAGTTAGGGGAATTACACCAGAGTACCCAAACAATTTCCACACAGACACAAGAAGAATATGCAGACGCTACACTGAAACACAATCTGGGCTGGAATCTAAACTTTTAGTTCCCAGAGCAATGAAGCAACAGCACTAACCATTGTGCCATTTCTCCCATGAAATGCAGAATGTCCATTGACTTTTTTTAAACTCAATTGCAACTGTTCTAATTAAATTAGTCGTTAATCAAGAATGTATTTTGGTGTAGAAACTTTATACCCCAAACACAGTTATAGCACTCTGCTTTGAAGTGATAGAAACAATGATCACCTTTTTAGCTTCCTCTGGCCTTTCACCCATTAAATATCTTTTCCAGGCCATTGTTCTCTCTGTCATTCCCCTCTGTATCTTCTCTACATTCTACTCTTTAGGTCACACCTGAAGAACACTCAAAAGCTACAATGTGGTGCTTCGAGTGTTGTGTGTATTTACTCCTTTAACAGCACAGAAAATTAACTTTTTTATGCCATTGTAGGCTGATGCTGTTATACCCTCACTTGTACAACTTAACAATGTTCATTTTGATAGAGTGTGCACACAGTCTTTTCATTCTGCAACTTGAAGGTTATCTTCTAAATGCAATTTTCAAGCTATTTCCCTTTCACAAAACTGTGGTAATAATGTTCAATATGCAACATGTTAGGTCCTGTTTTCGTGCTTAGTTCTCTTGTAACTCTATGCCCGGTCGCTTCAGTTTCAGGTTACAAGCTTCAGTGAAACCTACAGTTCCCTTGCAAAGGATTATTTATGCTAAAGGTTGTACAATTTCCCCTTTTCATGTCAAACTAATAATGCATATATAATAAATGGAAATAAAATTTTCAATAAGACAACTCACACAGTAAGTTATATTTGTTATAAAGATCTGGTAAACCTCATTGCTATGTTATACTTTTGATGTAACTTTAAATGATCTCTAGAGTCACCATATGGCACGACTCAAAAACACCATGAAAGCTTCTGGCATTGCACGGAATGAAAAGATTTTAAAAAAATTAATCCATGAGACATTTGAAAGCACATCTGTTAACAATTACATAACTGGGTATTGTTCCCTATCAACTTCTACGCACGCACACACACACACACACACACACACACACACGTGTTTGTCATCACCAATGGCATGGCATCACTGGACATAAAACTAAAAATGCTGTCCAGCAATTGAAAACACCGCCAAAACTTTACTACAGCGAGCAGAAAGATGCTAGCCCAGAGTTGCTTTAAGAAGCTGTATTTGTTACCTCGTTAAATCCTTCCTGCAGCACGTCTAGTAGGTTTCCTCTAGATAAGGAAATCATAACTGTAATCCTTTAGACGAAAACGAATAAAATCGATGAGTAGCTCTCTGATTTACAAAATAAAAAATAAGTATAAAAATTATTAAATACGCAGAAGGTATTTTTTCCAGACAAAGACAGGCATAAATAGAGGAAATACCAGCCGTACGCTAGGCGAGGCACGGCTGTCCCAGTCAGCCTTACTCGATGCGTACAGCAGACAGCCCGTTACATGAAACAGGATACACGGAGTTCCACTGCGCGTGCTCGACACTCAGTGAGCGCGTGGAGGGGTAGGGGTGCCCACCGCGCGTTGCCATGGTGATCGTCTGCAGTGACTGGGGACGCCGGCTCTGTAAGCGAGAAAAGGAAGCGAGGCTAGGGGGCGAGAGGACAAGAGGCGCTCGCGGTGACTAGGCTTCAAAACCAGCTGTTAGTCTAGTCGCATATTTAAAATTAACCAATAGTAAGCTGCGATCGGAGCTCGAGAACCTCGACAGGCGGAACCATAACAAAAAAAGGTACGGAAGCAGGCAGTTTCATTTAATTCGGAAAAGTAGTGAATAAATGTACTATCGTGATATTTTTTTGACTAAAGCAACTGGCGCGTTTTATACCTTTTTCATCCATCGGTCTACAGTATACAGTAAGTGCCTGCAATTAACCTTCACCGTGAAGTGGATGTTTGATCTATGCACGGTCCATTCGTACCACATACTTCCGATTTGGTGTCACGTTAATTTCACTTATTTGCACTCCCTCACAGGACTGTTGTTTTTAAACGGCGTCCACAGTAGAACGTCACTCTCTCTATGTATTAAAATATACAAACCTGCTTAGAAATGAACAGCAATACCGCAGTGTTTTACTAGCCCTATCCACAGTTCCTTGCAGATCTCTCATGACTATATAATAAATTAAAATTATAATATGCGACAAAATATATTTTATTAACAAAAGTACATTTTTTAAAAGGCATGGGAACAACTAAAAATCCTTTAAATTACGAGGCAGCCCACTTGTGAATCAATTTTTTATTTTTTGCTAATTCATTTGTATATGGTTTGCATTTTTTCGTTACATTCATGTTGTATGACTGTCACAGTTCAACAATATGCTGTTAAAGTAAGTTTGTATTATCTCACTATGAAGTGGATGTATACTTTGATCTGCTTTGCAATGGATTGGCCATCACTCTGTTGAATCAATTCCTGCCTGGTTAGGCACCAGTACCCATGACAGTGTTTGGCACTTCAGGTCAAGTCAAGTTGGGGAGCATGCACTGATATAGCGAGATGCCGCACCTGCCATACAGCGAAACAGCTCAGAATCCTGGTTGGCAACCACCCAGGCAGACATTTAGTCCAGTCCCACCCTCTGGAAATGACCCTCTATCTGCTGCAGCCAGGTGTTACATGGGCGTCCCCTTGGCCTGGTCCATCCACTCAGTCCTCAACAATGAGGATCCTGTTAGCCAGATCACCCTCAGGGCATCTCGCCACATGGCCATAGTGCTGTAACTGACACTCGCTCACAGTGCAGGTCATGTGCCTCATTCAGGACTCTGTGAGCAACTGCTAATTTGATACGAAGTCAAACCAGTGGTACCCAAGGATTCTCCAAAGAGACACAGTACTAAAGGAGTCCAGTCTTCATGTCAGGTCACTGGATAGCATCCACATCTCGCAACCATATAGCAAGACTGGAAGCACCAGGACTCTAAAGACTTGGATCTTCCTTCTTTTGCATAGATATTGAGAGTGCCCACACCACTTTCCAGTGACCTAATGACCCCATGTTCTACCAATCCATCTACTGACTTCATAGGAAGAGACATGAATGTCACTGCTGAGGTAAGTAAACCACTCCACAAGGTCGATACTCTCTCTGCAGACAGACAAACTGCTGATGTTTGTGTCTAAGAGGTCATTAAAGGCCTTGATCTTGGTTATTATCCAGGACACTCGCAAGCCCAGACACTCGGACTCCTCGCTCAGTCCCTCAAGAGCCCCGATCAGAGCCTCCATTGACTCTGAAAAGATCACAGCATCATCAGCAAAGTCAAGATCAGTGAATCTTTCTTCAACAGATGCCCCACCACCACTGGAGCCCACGACCTTGCCCAACACCCAGTTCATACATGCATTGAACAGAGCAGAAGCAAGAATACACCTCTGATGAACCCCAGAATCAACTGGGAAAAATGCAGAGGTCCTGCCTCCACTCCGCATAGCACTCACAGTACCAGTGTAAAGGCTGGCCATGATATCCAGCAACCTTGAGAGGATTCCACGAAGTCTCAGGATGTCCCACAGGGCAGCTTGATCAACTGAGTCAAACACTTTATGAAAATCGACAAAGGCTACAAAGAAACTCTGCCAATATTTGCATTTGCACTCCATGAGAACCCTCAGTGCCAGGATGCAGTCGATGATAGACTTCTTAGGCGTAAAACCATACTGCTCCGGTCACTGGTAGGTGAGCAAGTGATCACGGATCCTATTTCAGACTATGCTAGCAAGTACCTTACCTGGCATCGAGAGCAGTGTTATCCCCCTGTAGTTGCCGCAATCCAAGCAATTAACCATTCTCTTTCCAGAAAGGGAAGACAAATCCCATTTTCCAGTCAGTTTGGATGACACCTGTCTCCCAAATGGAAGTAAAGATTGCTTGCAATGCCAGGGGGACAGCCTTACCACCAGCCTGGAGAAGTTCATCCCAGGTACCACAGGTCCCTGCAGCCTTCCCTACTGTCTGGCAGATTTGGCACTTGATGAGTTAAAAAAGGACAAATAGCTTGTGCGTTGGAATCAACATATATAAATGTTTTGTCATATTGTCTGTGTTTTCTAATTATTTTGTATGTTTTTACACTGTAATCATTATTTTTTTAATCAACAACTGCATTTGCTTTTGATAACAACATCTATTAAGCAGTGGATTTACAGTACATGGTGGGCCTCCAGAACCTGTGACATGTGCCTACTGGAAAATCTGGCATTGATTTCTGCTTAGTCCTCTGCAGAACAAGGGTGCTCAAGCTTGGTCCTTTGCTGAAATCTTATTTAATTATATGGCTTTTCATTCTGCCAGTCAGGTCACTTTTTTATCATAGAACTTTTCCCTTTCCAAGGATATCACCCAAATGATTTGTGGCCAAAAGCAGATACATAATGTATACGTAATGTTTAAGAATATAATTGGCTTCTAATTAAGAAATCTGGCTCAGACAAAAATCTTCCCCCACTCTAGCCCAACAGAAAGAAATTTCACAATCCTTGACATGGAACCATAAGAAAAAAATATTTTTTTTCATTGTGGATAATGTTTCATTTCTTTTTACTGTTTTTTTGTATACCTACTCAAGTCTGTCTGTTGAGCAATCAGGATTAAACAGGCATGGAAGTCTTAGGCCAACATGATAAGACGAGATGATAATAGCATTATTTTAAATACAGTATAAAGATGACCAGACAATACAGATGTTAGAAGGAAACACATTTGTTCAGTAGTTGGAATGAAAACCTGTATGATAACAGGAACCAAATGTGGTAAAGATCAGAAAAAAATAAAAGCAAACACCCTGAATAGGCTGAAAACAAAGGTCATAAACACAACTAAGAAAGCAGGCCGGTAGAACTTGAAAATTGTATTCAGCAACGGATTCAACAACAGAACTCACTATGTGAAAAGACCCCCTGATTTAAAATCAGATTGATAATCTCAAATAAGCCATAAGTAATTGCTGAGTTATTTTTACAGTGATTGGCATGGAGGTGGTGCAGTGGTAGCACTGCTGCCTCACAGTTAGGAGACCTGGGTTCGCTTCTTGGGTCCTCCCTGCATGGAGTTTGCATGTTCCTCCTCGTGTCTGCGTGGGTTTCCTCCGGGTGCTCTGGTTTCCTCCCACAGTTCAAAGACATGCAGGTTAGGTAGATTGGTGATCCTAAATTGTCCCTAGTGTGTGCTTGGTGGGTGTGTGTTTGTGTGCCCAGCGGTGGGCTGGCGCCCTGCCCGGGATTTGTTCCTGCCTTGCGCCCTGTGTTGGCTGGGATTGCCTCCAGCAGACCCCCATAACCCTGTGTTCGGATATAGCGGGTTGGATAATGACTGACTGACTGATTGGCATGGTCAAGGGTGAAGCATAACAAGATGATTCTTCTATATGTGCTATTTAATAATTACGGCAGAGAAGGCCAACTCCTTTACATTTCTTGGACACAGTATGACTTCTGATCTAATGTGTATGCAACACATCTTGTCTCTCTTTAATAAGTCTCAAAAGTTCCTCTATTCCTAAAGAAAAGCCCAGATCTCTCCATCTATGCTCACTAATCTGTAAAGATGCACATTGTAGCCTGTCCTGAATGGCTGCATAACATTCTGGTATGGCACCTACTCAGCTTAGCACAGCGAAACAATACAGAGGGTGGTGAAGTCAACTCAGAATATTACTGAAGTAGACTCTTTTCTATTCAAGGTACTGTATATAGTATACAACATACAGTATGCTGCCACAGAAAGGCAAACCATGTTATTAAAGACCTAAGCCACCCTGCACTGTCACGTTTCTGCCTCCTTCATTCTGGCAAAGCACACCAACCCATTAGCACTCACACTACTGGATCCAGGGACAGCCTTTGTTCACAAGTCATAAGGCTACTTCACAGCAATTTCTATTGACAAATACATGATTGTTTTTTTTATATACATGCTAGCGACTGGAAGCCCGATCGAATTGGGCTACAAATTCTACGTTTGTGAAATCCATACTTTCTCTGCAAAGAATTATTTGTTTTTTTAAGTCCTTGAAATGCTTTTTTTATCACGGCATTGATTTGTGCTTAAAATAGACCTTTCCGGCCAATGTAATGAAGAGCTTCCTGTTTAAACAGGGCTGCAAGACTCTTCGGCGCACCTCATTTGATTTTTTCCAGCAAACAGATTTTCAAAACAAACCATATTTTACGACTCTAATCAGAGTTGGAGTAATAATTATGTTGGCGTGGTAATTTTAGATCTGATATCGGCTAAAATTTAAACAATGACCGTTGTTAATACCCAGCCGTCATTACTCATTTTGCCAATAGATGTCAGAAGGACGGATGCCAAAACCAAACTGCCCAAAGATAGATTTCGACGTACCAAGCAAATGGCGATACATTCTAAATTACTTACGGTTCCAGAGCTGTCGATAGGTTTAAGTCAGTCAACGATGTTAGTCCTGGAAAGTACGACCCACCAAACCAACGTTCCAAAAACCAACCGAACTTACTGTTATCTGCTCGAACCAACACCGACTTACTATACTTGGCCGTCCAGCAGCGTCACGGAAACATTCGAACATTCTTAGCCAATCATGCAATACTGCATCCGCGTTTGCCACGTTATGTTCTAACTACAGAGGCAGAGTCCCATTGCATGGTTCTAACTTGTATTGAGTCGAAGTATTGACGCGAACACCATACATTCAGATAGTATCAAATTATATATAAGGATATGTTTTTATATTTAATTTAATACATGGTGTTATACTTATTGTCTGTGTTGCGGTCTTTGCTGTTTGCTGTTGGTTTTGTACCACTATCAATAATTTATGGGAGACAGGTAAATATGAATTTTAATGTGCTATGTACACATAAAAATAAATTTGAACTTAATACTGTCACTTGAGGCTGAATTCATTTTTTCCCATGTATTATTTCTGTCATAAACTGGCAGCTTCTAAGCACAATTAAGTCCCAATAATGATTTAAAAATGCCAATAGAGGGGAATGAAGCTGTCACACTCCAGCTAGTAAGCAAAAGGGCAAACAGAGAACCTTTATAAATAAAAATATTTATTATGCAAAAAGTTCTCTGTGGCAAAAAATAAGCTCAAGAGTCCAAAGGAGTTGCCTGAAAATATAAAGGCAATCCAAGACAAACAATGTCCCCCCAATACACAAATCCAAAGAGTATTCAAAACAGAAAAGCACCCAGATCAAAAATCCAGAAAGTCACAAAAGCACAATGATAATCAAAAAATCCAACAAAACTCACTAACATAAATGCATTAAATGAACCACAAGGGTTTTGTTTAGCCGTTATAGTGCTGAAGACAGTCCCTTGATGGTGATGGGCAGTGGCCCCGCTTCTTGGGGGCCCACCTACAAAACACATGGCACATAAAGAAACTAAATGAACAACAATGTTAACATAAAATTTAACAAAACAGATATAAAAGAAGGGCGGCACGGTGGCGCAGTGGTAGCGCTGCTGCCTCGCAGTTAGGAGACCTGGGTTCGCTTTCCGGGTCCTCCCTGCGTGGGGTTTGCATGTTCTCCCCGTGTCTGCGTGGGTTTCCTCCGGGCGCTCCGGTTTCCTCCCACAATCCAAAGACATGCAGGTTAGGTGGATTGGTGATTCTAAATTGGCCCTAGTGTGTGCTTGGTGTGTGGGTGTGTTTGTGTGTGTCCTGCGGTGGGTTGGCACCCTGCCCAGGATTGGTTCCTGCCTTGTGCCCTGTGTTGGCTGGGATTGGCTCCAGCAGACCCCCGTGACCCTGTAGTCGGATTCAGCGGGTTAGAAAATGGATGGATATAAAAGAGGGCGGCACGGTGGCGCAGTGGTAGCGCTGCTGCCTCGCAGTTAGGAGACCCGGGTTCGCTTCCCGGGTCCTCCCTGCGTGGAGTTTGCATGTTCTCCCCGTGTCTGCGTGGGTTTCCTCCCACAATCCAAAGACATGCAGGTTAGGTGGATTGGCGATTCTAAATTGGCCCTAGTGTGTGCTGGGTGTGTTTGTGTGTGTCCTGCAGTGGGTTGGCACCCTGATTGGTTCCTGCCTTGTGCCCTGTGTTGGCTGGGATTGGCTCCAGCAGACCCCCGTGACCCTGTATTCGGATTCAGCGGGTTAGAAAATGGATGGATGGATGGATGGATATAAAAGAGACATTTGAAGCCCAACTGGGGTCACAACCTTAGCAGAAACATAACAGTTTTACATGAAAATTTCAAAATAATATAAAATACACATCTGAAAAGTATAATTGTTTCTATAATTCAACGATTGAAAGACTGACTGGTGAACAGTTACACACATAGTGAATCAGTTAAGGAGTTTGAAAAGGCAGACCTTGTGGCTCAGTGAGTTAGCAACCCAAGAACATTGCCCTTTTCAGGTTCGCTAGGCAGTATGTGTTTTAAAAATACAAATTCAAATACTAGCAATGCAAACAGTAAAAAAGATAAGTTAAAAATAAAAATCCACATGTGTGCATTCTAGTCTTATTTATTCATGTATCACTGCAAATAGTGTGTATGTGGTCCAGATGCTGAGGTGTTGCTCTTGAGGACATAAGGCTGATGGCTCAACTCTCCCCTAATTTTGATTCCTTTACCTGCCAGTGTTTCAGCAGTATAAATCTATACAGCAGCTTTGACAGCACTGTAATCCGTGGTGAAAGGAAATTTATAGAGCAAACCTGGAAATACATTTTCAGTAAATCCTCCCAAAGTGGGTACAATGCTTGTTAATTTTGATTGCCATTTAAAAACATGGAAAGAGGACTTCTTAAGAAATATTTTCTCAAGCCCCAAGATTCTGTTGTGTATTCCTAGTGGTAGAATGTTAACACTCAGTATGACGGAGATGGGAGAAAGCATCAATAACTGTGTGTGATTTTTTTTACAGCATCTGGCTTGTAAACCGCACTAACTGAATGACTTCTGCTGTTTATCTAACAGTTTATGAGCATTCCCCATTTTTATGGAGTTAAAATTTAACATTTAGTTTTCGTAATCCCAAGTTTAAAAGTAAATCACTCCTGGTAATTTGGCCTTTATATATAAAATGCTGCAATATTCTGAAATCTACTCAGTCCAGTTTAGGGTCATAAGGGGGTTAAAACCCATTCTAACAGCAGCAGGCTCAAGGCAGGAAACAGTCCTGGGCAGCAGGAAGCTACTGCAAGTCCTTTATATACCTTGTCTAAGGTTACTTAACTTGTTTTAAGTCTTTAAAGAAGTGCTGCTTACTTTAATTCTGTAAAATGCCATTATTATCATTGTATGTATATTTGTGTGCTGTAGTATTTGTCTCATTGAACATTTACATATTGAAAAATATTTTGTTTGTTTATTCAGCCTTTAAAATATTGTGCCTGTGTTCATTTTCAAAGTATTTTTTAAAAACAGTAAGGCTACCAACGCTGACTTTTTTCCAAGCTTTAATTTGGTATTTGTTACAGATACATTCCCTGCATAATACTGTGATGTAAGTATCATTTTGAGAAGAATGCCTATTAGTAAATTTATTGGTGTGTGCAAAAAAAATAAATCTTCTTTTTAGCGAAGTATAACTTACACTTTCCTTTTTGCAACAGCAAGTGGTTACTGGAGTCTTTCACTTGTTTATTTATCTGCTATCACTGTGTGCTCTGATAATATAGATTCAACAAATACATCCATTTTCTCAGCCTGGTTTATCAGAGGCATATTCTGTTCAGGCAACATGGCAGGAAAAATCTTTGGGTTAGATACCAACTCATCTCAGGGTATACTGGCTGACACCAGGCCAAATGGGAGTTGCTGGTCAACCTGATGGTACTTTTTCTGGACTGTGAAAGGAAACCAAAGTCCCTGGAATAAATCCATGCAACATACATAGGAGATTCAAACTCCATAAAAAAGAGACTAGAATGGAAGACTGATTTTGGAAAAGCTGTTACAAGAGCAAACACAATTTGCATTTATAGTTAGAAAACATGCATTCTATAATATTATCCACACTGATTCTCAAAATGAAAGGTACTGTATATTAAGGGAAGACAACATACTCATGGTGCCTTTTTCTATACCCTGAAAAATGCCAAAGTTAATAAATTCATTAAAAATGATGTACTTTATTGTAATCATACAGCAGATCATCACACAATGGGAGAATATAAACTAACAAAGGACCAGAAAAAAATAAACCAAAAACCTGCACAACTGTGCTTTCCAGTCACAATTCTTTACTGTAACGTGTCTCCTTTAGATGGGGAGGCTTACTCAAATAACCACCTCATCTCTCCAACAGCCCCAAAGCATCCTCTATTTTCAGATTCTCCTCTCATTCTTTCCTTCTCTCTCTCTCTCTCTCTCACACACACACACACACACAACTCTGGGCTCTTCTTCCTACCACTAATTCTTATATTTCATCATAGTTCTCCTCCAGTTTCTACATAAAACTAAATCAACTAAGGTCACGTCTGGCTCCAACCTGAATTACTTTTGCTGTTAGGTCAGCCTTTCTTTGGCTGGAAGGGCAATAAGATAGATAGATAGATAGATAGATAGATAGATAGATAGATAGATAGATAGATAGATAGATAGATAGATAGATAGATAGATAGATAGATAGATAGATAGATAGATAGATAGATAGATAGATAGATAGATAGATAGATAGATAGATAGATAGATAGATAGATAGATAGATAGATAGATAGATACTTTATTAATCCCAAGGGGAAATTTACAAGAATTTCAAGAACAATTCATTATTAATCCCAAGGGGAAATTTACAAGAATTTCAAGAACAATTCATTACTGTTCCTTCTTGCAGCCTCAGGTGCCTCTGCACCCATAGCACTCCCATGGGTTTGAAGGCTGCACAGCTGGAACTTTTCCTTATAGGGGCAACATGGTTCCATTCCTTCCAGTCAGGGTTTGAGCACTGCCCGCTGGCAGCTGGATAGGAGAATACTATGTTGTTACAGTTTGCTCTGGCCTCACCCTTACAGTATATAAGTAACTTACTTGCCATTTATTGGCCAGTTTGATAGTTATCTACTGTATGACCTCTCCCTCTCTCTCTCTGGACTACCTCTGGAGTCCTGGATGGGGTCTCTTTACCTTTCTTCTCATAAACCACTATCTTTTTCTCTAGCCTGCTGTATTGGCCCTGGAGATGTCACCTTTAGAGCACCAGGTATTACAAGTTCCTTTGCTTGATAGTGGTTCCTGCCCTCCCTTACTCTCAAACAAAGGTTCCCTCTTTATTTTGGAGGGTCGTGGCAGGACTTTACCCATCCATGTGTTAAACTGGTGATGCTGGTATGTCTGCAAAGCTGAGAAGATCTGGTGTAACCAGGAGAAGGACATCATAGCAAAAACACATCAAAAGAGGGAGATTAAAGAAAACAGTATGTCTAGAGATAAAAAAGCAAATACTACGTCACTGACAAAAATGAAAGGTCTATACACAAAAGAATTAACCACAAAGATGTTTCAAGCATTTGAGTATGGTTTTTTTTTTTATTTATAGGCAGCTTGGATAGGGAAGGAGTGCTCTGCAAGACTTTTCATTCCATCCCAACTTGTGAACTTCAAGGACACACTCATAACAACCAACGGGTGCACAAAATCAATATGCGTAAAACAAAATGGTGACCGAGATGGGCCAAAAATTAATTTGCAATTCAAAAAAAAAGAAGAAGAAAGGAATAATTGTGGTAAGAGTACATCAGCCAAACAACCTTCAACTAACTGTGTTCCTGATGAAATGAGTTGATGGAAGATGTCATGTTCAGGTTGATCAGGAAAGAAAGAAAGAGATTAATCTAAATTCTAAAATGAGGTGGAAGACCCAAATGAAAAGAGACTGGACCAATCTTCTTTACAATTTTAATCCCAGATAGATGTTCTGTGTCACAAGCCATATCATCCTCCCTGCTTTATAGTTGGGAGGAAATTTCCTTCTCCTACCAGAGAATATTTAACTTTAGTAGTGATTCCCACCTTCAAAAAGTTCCTCCAATATATATTGTGCATTTCATTTCTATCAAAGCTTCTACAGGTATTCCAGACAATGACACCAAAAGAAAGAAAAATAATGGGGATTTTTAACAAATTAATTAAAAGAGAGGGAAGCTGGTGGAGGTAGAAAACAGACCATTTAAAAACATCCACATTGGGTAAATAATCTATCAGTTAGATTTTCTAACTCTTGGTTAACAAACTCCATTTGGCCGTTACTTTAGTAAAGTGAGGTTAAACTAAAAGCTCATCTTTATGCAAAATTCCTTTGGGGAAATCACATAATCATAAATATTCCCAGATTTAAATATCTATAAATTCACAATCAGACACTAATTTTTAAGACAACATACTGAGCAGCCTTTTAGTGTCTGTGCACTATAAGCAATACCCCTAGAGGAAGAGAGGTCCAGATAAAATCTTCTCATTGTTTTTCTGTTGGTGGTAATGGCTGGACAAGGCCATGATAATGCTGCAGGTTATTTGTAATAAAGTGTCACAGACTAGAACATACACCTTCACATCTTCTTTTGATGTTGATCACCAAAAGTATCATAAAATTAACTCCTGTGTCGTAAAAAATTTCAGGGTGCCCAGAAATCAATCCATCATGACACCAGGTTAACACCTTAACTCTAAGTCTGGAGTGGCACATATTAAAGAAGATAAGATGTCTGAGGGAATAGCGACATGTTTATTTGCTCTGGATATTTCTTTAGTTAATTGTCCATAATCAGTAAAAGGGATAGCAAAAATGAAATATTCAAGGGGGATGATATTCCCTGGCTTTGGTATGGATTTGGGTACATCTAAATAAGATAAGGTATTGTCATTCTTATAACCTGCATGGAAAGAAAGTACAAATTAAGTCTACTGAAGAATAAAACCGATGAACCTGTCTGGCATTTAACCTTTTAGCTGACTTAAGATACTGTATGTATAATTCTTATGATCTGTAAAAGTCAGTGATACGGTGTCACAGTACCATCCAACCAATGTTACAATTTTTCCAAAACGTAAATGATAGCCAATAATTCTGCTTCCCCTACATCATAATTTCTGTCAATGGATGAAAGTGTTTTGGAATAGAATGTAAATCGATGCAATTTATTATTTCTACCTACAATTATTGCCACCCCCGTGGTACTAGAGGCAACTATATATGTTTTATCAATTATACATTTGAGTCAGGAAGTGCACAATGAAGTGTATGTCTGCTGTTGTTTCCTGATTGCTTGTTGTAAGTAGCTGTTCCTGTGTGTAGAAGCAGTCAAAAATAAAATGAAAATAAATTGAGGCAAAAAAAAAATCAGAAAACCACCTCTATATCTCTTAACTGTATTGGCCATCTGTATAATAACCCATTTCAAAGTGAGGAGAAGAGATTGGTAAGTGAAGTGACAGATTTGGATTTCTGCAAGCCTAAGACTGCATGAATCCATTTTCACCTGCTTGATGCAAGCTTTCACAGCCACTTTATGTGAATAATAATACTTTTTTACATTTACATAGTGCTTGTTTCTTACTACTCATAGAGCATGGGGAGTCACTTCAATCACCACCAATGTGCAACAACCATGTGGATGATACGATGACAGCCATTTTGCACCAGGTACGCTTTAAGGGGTGATGGAGACAGCCAATTAGACACAAGGTGACTAGGACTAGGGCATGTAGGGCAACTCAGTCTGGACTATCATTAATAACCACAGAGAGTCAGAACCTCGGTTTTACATCTCATCTGAAGCACCATTTTCACAGTACAGTGTCCCTATCACAGCATTGGAGCATTGGGATCCATACACAGACTACAGGGTAAGCGCCTGCTGTTGGCCTCTCCAACACCATTTCCAGCAGCATCCCAGGCTGTTCCTGGATGGTCTCTCATCCAAGTACTAGCCAGACCCAAACAGTGTTAGTTTCAGGTGGATTACCTATACTGAAGTGCATGTATGGCTGCTGATAGCCTTGGCTGGGTGAGTAATTATACACTTTTTTGCTGAGTTATTGGATCCCAGGGATTGTTTCCATAAGGTTATTTTTAAACTACCTTTCCATACCTAACACTTGGCTATGGTAGATTTTGTGGCTTTCTGGCTAAAGTGGTCTTTACTTGACTGTGTGTTGAACATTAAATTCAAGATGGTTTTCTTAAGCAGTGATTGTGCATTCTAGCTCTGTGGGATCTATTTGGGAAAATTTTATTTCATGTTACAATGTTACTTCTCTAGCAAATCAAGTTATTAGTGCTTGATAGTGTTATTCAAACTACTGCATCTGAACTGCTCTCTTTGGCTCTCTTCTGAAGTTTGCACACTCTGCCCTGTCCTGGGTATAGCATCTTGCCCATGATATTTTCACTGTGGTCTGGGCCACAGATTTAAAATGAACAGTGCTCATGATAGCTGCATTCCTCCATTTTGGTGTAATAAAAGACTGAATCAATGTCATCCTCAGAGGCAGAACAGCACTAACTTAACATTCATTCTCTGCAATGACTATCTAAACTTGGCGTTATTAATCAGGATTTTAATAAGTTCATTATTGCCCTGAACACGCTTTCCTCTCCTGACTATATATACTTCACAAAGTATTGTAATTGTAATGGCAGCCTTTCTGTTGTTTCACATGGATACTTGTGAATAACAGTTACTACTGCTTTTGAATTTTTAGTTGGTTCTCTGACTACATCTGAGTAATTGATTAGGGATGGTCAATCTTCTGTAGCTGGTATTGCAAATCATTGAAAATTCTATTTCAAGCCCTCAAAAATAAACATGCAAGGGTGTTTTTTTTTTGCAAATAGGACTCAATCCCAATCAAGAACCCAATCAAGTGGATTATCTACAAGCAGAGAAATAACAAATGCTACTTTTAGCATTTAGTGTTATATGTCTGAGGCTGCTGGACAAATACTAACCTACATGGGTTAAGAAAACCACTGAACCTGGTAATGTTTCCTGGAAAAACGCAGGTTATTGGAATGTGTTTTGTAGAAGCTCACTAGTAGCTGATTCATAGACAGATAAATTCTATTTTTTATAAGTAATAATTTGAAGTTCATTACAATCTGCTTAAAAGAGTCTGATTATTCAGCGATCTGCTCCTTCATTATCCTTTGCTTTTTCTAGAGCTGTTTCATATCAGATAATAATCTCTACATTTTAATCTCATAATCCTATCGTTATGTTCTTCAAAACAAGTAACCAGAACAATGGAATTTGTTAGGTGATGTAATTCAGAAAATGAAAGAGAAATTAATTTAGATTTCTTTGTTAAGGGAGAAGACAAAATCAGGAGCAAACCATTAACAAAGAGGGGCAGAGTAGAAGCAAAGCAACAAGAATGCAAAACAATACTCATAAGTCAGAAATATCGATCAAAGGCATTAACCAAAATAAACAGGAGTACAATGAAGTCCTTTATTTTGAAACTATCCAAAAGCTACGATACAAGAGCAACTACGACACCATCTTTTATGTTCACTGAATGATGATGGTGATGGTGTTACTAATCTGGTAACAGTCTCCTTAGCAAGTGTCACGCATGTTTGTCTGTGGATCACCCTTCTGGCTCACCTTGGGTAAGCAATCCCACCCCAGAATGAGAGGGTACACTGTCACCAATGGTATCATCTTTTCTGTTCCCACAACCAGGAGAAGATGCCTAGAGAGGGCAACTGACTTTTCCCCTTCCAGTCAGAGGAGTATAAAACCGAGGCAATCACATACTGTAAGGTGGTGTCTCGTTTTGGAGTGACGCTCAAGAGAAATGGAGCTCCAAACCAGCATCCCCCTAATCCTCAGTTACATTTTGTAGAACTGCCATTGTGTGCCATTTTTGTTTGAGTACTTCAGTTTCTATTAAATAGGGTGACCTGCTAGCTCCCCAACCTTTCTTGGGATCAGTTGCATACCTTGCATGATCATACTAATGATCAATAATATACAGTAGTTGCAGCCATAGGAAAGCACAGCAAAAAAGCTGGCAGATAAACAGGAAAAGAATAAGAAAATGGCACAGTGATCAGCGTTTTATTGTGCCGGTGATATCTTTGATTTTGAGCCTTCTGCAATCCTGGACCTTCAATCATGCACACTGGGACTCCAAAATCTACACAAAATATTTGTTTTCAATTTTTTATAATATTGAAATAAACAAAGATAATTACACAGATTTTATTTAGACTCTATAAAAGTAGCTTAGATAATGTTACACCTACAATATCTGTTTTTTAAATGGTTGATATAGAAAAATGTGCACCGTCACTGTAAGCTGTTCAAACAGAATAAATCATTGGGTTAGTGTAGTTAAAAAAAAAAGGTTCTGGTACAGTGGGTATAGATGCTGACATGGAGGTTGAGAAATAAAAAGGAACAGGAGAGAGGCAATGAGGATTAAATCCATCAGACGAGTTTAAAGAGAGTAAAAGCTCCAATATAAGCATTCTGCACAGAGTGTGGACACTGAAACAATTTAATATCCAATTCAAATAATGATTTATGCAACCAATCATTTATATATATATATATATATATATATATATATATATACAGCAGTACAGATTTTATGTATTTATTAGGCCGATGACACAATTCAACATAGTAGCACTGTGCTCTGATGCCCAATATCGCTATTGTCATTGCACCACCAATACGCTCCTTGGCATTCACTATGAGTGCCAGGACCACTTCATTTACAAATTAAGCACAAGCGCGATGTCACCAACCTGTACATCATTCGTGAAAAAACTACATATTTATACAAAATGATACGTGCAGCCTAATTAAGTGCTCAAGATAATAGAATTCTTGACTGAGGGTGACCCGGCTTGCACAGAGTAACAGAACAGCAATAGCCAGTAGAATAATGGCTGAGTACAACAGTCCACCTTAATAAAAGGCTAAAAGTCTGTGTGTCTGTCTGTGTATTTGTCTGGTTGTTATTCCAAAAGACAGAGCATCACAAACATTTTTAGTAACAAAATGCATTGCATTAGTTATTCCAGTAGATGGTGCATCACAGACACTAAAACTGTTTTTTCAAATCCCATACCAAATGGCATATGCATGGCATGGTGCACTGAAAACATTAATGCTGAGGTCTACGCTTACTAGTAAGATTTCAACCTGTCATAGATGGTAACACAACTAATAGTGATTAAAGATGAATACAAGAACATACTGCTCAGCACATCTTGAAATGTATTCATTTGCCTGACTCCATTATCCAAAGTGACTTACAACATTTGAGATATAATTAGTTACATTTTTTTTTTTTTTTTCAATTGGAATACAGGCAGGTGAAGTGATGTGCTCAGGGTCACACAGTGTTAGTGGTGGGATTTAAACCCACCAGCTCATAGTTTGAGATTCAAAGCCTTAACCACTAGGCCACACTATCTACCTACCCTTGACATCCATAGACCTGGTAATTATTTGTTATCCAAAACAATCTCTCCATTTCTCAATCTGCCCCCAAAGGGTTCTCCTCTGCATCAGAGGTTTCTTAAGAAAAAAAAGTCAAACCATGTTTATTTGAACTGAATCTGACACACAGCTGTATCACCCAGTAAGTCAATTGTCTAAAATATAAAACAAAGAGAGTCTGGTCAGGTCAGGTTGGGGAGCATGCACCAGTATAGTCACACCCACCACATTAAGAAACAGCTTGGGATCCTGGCTGGCAACCCCCCAAGGCAGACACGCGGTTCAGTCCCACCCTTCGGAAGTAACCATCTATTTGCCTCAGTCGGGTGTTCTCTTGGCCTGGTCCAGCTGCTCAGGTCCTCAACAATGAGGATCCTACCAGCTGGATCACCCTTTGGGAATTCATGCCACACAGCCATAGGGCCATAAAGGACGCTTCCTCACAATGCATGTAATGTGCCTCATTCAGACTCCATGAGCAACTACTTGTTTGACACAAAGTCAAACCAGTGCTACCCATGGATTCTCTGAAGAGAAACAGTACCAAAGGAATCCAGTCTTCTTCTCAGGTCAGTGGATAGCATCCATGTCTTGCAACTATATAGCAAAACAAGAAGCACCAGGATTCCTAAGAATTGGACCTTTGTCCTTTTGTAAAGATATTGGGAGATCCCTCAGTCAATCTATTGACTTCATAGGAAGAGTCACCAGAGACATGAATGTTGCTGCCGAGGTAAGTAAACCTCTCAACAAGGTTTACAGTCTCTCCACAGACAGACACACTGCTCATGGCTGTGCCCAAGGGGTCATTAAAGGCCCAGATCTTGGTTTTTATCCAGGACACTCACAAGCCCAGACCCTCAGACTTCTCGTTCAGTCTCTCGAGAGAGACCCGATCAGAGCCTCCATTAATTCTGTGAAGATCACAGCATCATTCGCAAAGTCAAGTTCAGTGAATCTCTCTTCACCAACAGATATGCCACAGCTGCTGGACCCAGCTGAACACCCAGTCTATGCAAGTGCTGAACAGGGTGGGAGCAAGAACACACCCTTGACGAACCCCAGAATCAACTGGGAAAAACACAGAGGTTCCGCCTCCCCTCTGCACAGCACTCACAGGACCAGTTTACAGGCCAGCCATAATATCCAGCAACTTTGAAGAGATAAGGGCACGAGAGTGACTAAAGAAGAAAGGAATCTATAGTTATGGATTGGCCTATTGAAAGGGGTGGTACAATGAGACCCCATGAGTGCTCTTGCTGAACAAGTCACAGAATTTTAGTAGTTTTACAAGGACTAGATGAGGTACAGAATTCCTACACAGCTTGGTTAAAGAATGATCAATAACTATAGAGAATGACTAACTAGTGTCAGTTACTGGTACTAAAAAGAAGTTCAAGCAGCAATTACTTTTATACACCAGGTTGTGGATGCTGAAATTATCTCTTTAATAAAAAAATGAAACAAGCATAGACAATTGTATTTTTTGTTTACTCATGTTATCTAAATTTGAACGTTGTATTATTTGTAAACCACAAATAAAGCAACCTTTGCATGATGTGTAGCAATGAGGATAGGTGAGAGTGTATATTTTGTTGAATGCTTATTTTAGAGCAGAGTTCCTAAACCTGTGGGTTGCTGCATGCTCTAGATAGGTTGTCAGTGAAAAAAAATTAAATCAGCCCATTGCTTTAAAGTTTAAGGGTTGGCGAGTGATGGCAGATTTAGGTTCTGCATACTGAAGAACTGGAAAAACTCACATAGGCCCAGTTACAAATACATGACAACCTGCTATACACTGCATGCTTCAGTAAGAAATCCAATGAACATGGACAAGTTTCTCAAATGTCTGTAGCATTGCATATTCTAATCCCTTCCAATTCTGTATCAGCTTCACAAGATTAATACTAAAATCATAAACCAAACAGGAATGTTAAAATAACATACAACGCAGGTTTTCTGAGGTATAAATTTACTTTTACCATGATGTGCGGCAAGCAACAGGCATTGTGTGTCATTTGCAATGTGGTACTACCAAATAAAGCATAAAGCTTTCACCTGCTTTTCAAACATGCTACTTACACAAGTACTTTGGTCTATTTTCTTAAATGAAAAAATGTAAATTTTGAGGCTTCACAAAAAGCATTCTACAGTAGTGTGTCTGTTCAACAGACCAGCGGGCACTCTGGGCAACTTTTTTTTTACATGAGAATGTTGCATGTATTATCTATTATGTACACTTTGTTTAAAAGTTGAATATGTATTTAACTAGGGGGCTTTGCCCCCTGCTTGCTTCACTCGCCAACCCCCGGGCTGGCGCTACACACTAGCTACATTGTGGTTCAGCCGCTCGCATATGGGGATACGAATGTACAATTTAAACAGATTGTTATTTTCATGGGAATTGTTACATATGCATAATAGAACTAACTATTTTACATTACAGTGAGTAATTAACCATATTAAAAAATAGTAAAACGTAATAATTTGAAAGTAAATTATTTTTCATGTTGCGTTAAGAGTTATTTGTTGCGTTGTACAATTTTGTTCTGTTTGGATTTAAAATTAATTCACAAATACTTTTTGAACTTAAAGTTTTACTGTAAAACTTCAGTAAAAATCCATCCATCCATTTTCCAACCCGCTGAATCCGAACACAGGGTCACGGGGGTCTGCTGGAGCCAATCCAGCAGAATTAAAATTTTTTTAATTAAATTTCCATCAATATCACATTGAATTTTAATTATGTGTTTGGACTTACATCATGACAATGCAATGTATAACTGGCCGTAAGTGGATTTTGTTTCTTTCTCTCTAATAAATAAACCGACTTTTCCGAATGTTTGTCCCTGTCATTTGTTAATTGTCTTTGGAAAAGCTATTCTAATGGGAAACTGTTAACGTTTTAATACAAATAGCATATGAAGATCACCTTTGGCGTCTAATATTTTCGGGAACGATGTACTACATTACCTTTCTTTGATACATCCTTCTTTCAACAGTAATTCGGGCGGTGGAAGACCGGACGTAGTTAACGGTTGTAGATATTCTTCGTGATATTGTAAGTTTTTGTTTTCATCTTCCGCACGATCACCACCAACTGTTTTAGCATAGTCTATTGATATACATTTAACCAATCTGTCGTGTAACCAATCAACAGTTTTCACATTCATTTGTTTGACTTCATCATTTCTCTGTGCTAGGGTTGCCCGTGTACTCATCTTCTTTTATTGGGAACTTAAAGTGAGGAAAACATAATATCTAATTTATAAGAGCTAAGAGAGCGGGAACTGTGTCTGACAAAAGCATTCAACAACAACAACAACATTTAGTTATATAGCATATTTTCATACAAATAATGCAGCTCAAAGTGCAATCACATCAATGAGAGGTGAGAGGGCCGTGTGCGTTGTTGAATATGGTTGAGAAGAGGGCGTGACTTGAAATTATCTCTTTGAAAAAGTCTCGTCTCAGGATTTCCTTTTATAATAGAGCAATGTTATATGTTAACGTGTGACATTCAGGGGAAAATATTGGTAGATTGGTAGTATACATTAAAATTACTGGTAATAAAGGGACTTCAAGAACTTGCTATAGTGGATGTATTTGTTAGTTTTTATTATGTAACACAAAAAAACCTTTGTTAAGCTTTTGTTTGATTGGATTAACTGATGCATCTATGTAGCCCCAATTCTGAAGGAGGTTAGAATAGCAGTCTCTAGAACACAGTCATTGTATCTCAAATAATATACAACATGCACCACAGACAATGTGAACACTGTCATTCTCAGTAGGTATTACGGATTGCAAAGATGATAAAATGTGAGTAAAGAGTAAAGATGTGCATAAAACATGGTAAAATCCAAACTTTTTATTTATTCCAGAGGCATTTTACAATTCTAAGATTTAAAGAACATAATTGTATAAGGGCAGCAAAAGTATTTTGTTGTTATATTTTATCCTTCCCTCTTTGACTCTGAAATATATTAAGAATGTTTGAGGATGCTATGCTAATTTATCAATCCATCTACTCTTGAAAAGTGTTCAGTATAGTTCTGGGCCATGGGGCATAGCAACATCAAGTGCAAGGATGGAACAAATCCTGGATCGGATGCCAGTCTACCCCAAAGCTCACATATGCACACAAGATTTAGCCCTGCTGATTAACCTAGTATGCAAGTCTACGTTATGTGAGAGATGAAGCTCAGGCATTTTCAAAGGAGGCAGTAAATATGCAGGTACAATAATTGTATTAGATACTAAAAGTAACATAACATTCTCAAAACTGCTTAATCCAATTAAGAGCCATGGGAGGCCGGAGCCACTCCTGGCAGCAATGGGCACCACAAGATAGGTACCCTGTGAATTTTTTAATTATTATTTATTTTTGATGCCTGCATACAGACTTCTTATCCACAGAAACAAAGCTGTCAGAAAGAGTTAAAATATGACCTGAGCAAGCCATATCACAACTCCAGGACTGCTTTGGGAACTGTTTGCTCAGCAGGATGAACAGGGCACAGAGATGGACCTGGAGGAATACACATCTACTGTTCCTTTTAACATCCATAGCTGTGTAGACAATGTCACTATGGACAAGAAAATAAACATTTTTCCAAATATAAAACCATGGATGAACAAATAGGTGATACACATTTTAAAAGCATGTAACCAGACATTTAAATCTGGAGATCCCAAAGCCTATATTGTTACCATTTCAAACCTGAAAAAAGGTATAAAAATAGGACAGAAACATCTACAGAAAACATATGAAGGATCATTTCTACAACATTAAAAAGCATTAGAGCTATTACTGATCACAAAGGCAGCCCTGTCTCCCTCCACAGTGATGTCACATTGGCCGATGATCTCAACACATATTTTACCCGCTTTGAATCCAGCAACCCTACTCCACCTGTAAGGATTATAGGCAAAGAGGATGCCAAGTCTCCCACCTTGAGACTGAGCACATATGATGTACAGCACATGCTGCAGAGGGTCAATCCACATAAAGCTACTGGACCAGACGGAGTTTCAGGACAGGTGCTCAGCAGTTCACAGAGGTATTTATGAATACCGTTAATCCCTCCTTAATATTGGAAAAGGTCCCTGCATGTCCTAAGTCAGCCATTATTGTGCCAGAGCCGAATAAAACAAACTCTTGTAATATGAAAGACTATTATCCAATTGCTCTGTCACTGATAATAATGAAGTGCTTTGAAAGACTAGCTTTCTCCTACATTAAAGCCAACATCACTGCCTCTCTATACTTATATCAGTTTGCTTACAGAGCTAATAGATCTACAGAGGATGCCATCTCTCTAGCTCTGCAAACAGCCCTGACTCATCTGGAGGGACAGGGAACATATCTGATGATGCTATTTGTGGATTATATCTATGCTTTTAGTACAGGTACCCCCCAACCCAGCTCATCCATAAACTGCACCAGTTGGGTGTTACAATACCAGTATGTATTTGGATCCTCAGCTTCCTGTTGGAGCATCATCGGGTGGTACAGCTGGGCCCTCATCTCTCCTCCACCATATCCCTGAATATGGCCACACCACAAGGCTGTGTACTGAGCCCTATCCTCTACTTCCACTTTACTCATGACTGTGTACCTGTATATACCACCAATACCATCATAACATTTGCAGATGACACGACAGTGATTGGGCTAATTTCCAATGATGATGAATCAGCTTACAGAGTGGAGATGAAAAATGGTAAGATGGTGCTAAATGAACAACTTGTCCCTCAACACAGGGAAAACCAAGGAGCTCATCGTTGATTTTAGAAGATCATGTGATGTGGATCATGCATCAATTTTCATCACTGGGACAGGGTGGAGTGTGTGTGTCAAGCTTTAGGTTCCTGGAGATTTATACCTTTATGGGGTTTGCAGTTAACACCACAGCACTGCTGAAGAAGGCTCAGCAATGGCTATTTTCATTAAGAATGTTGCAAAAAGCTGGCCTCCCTCAACAGGTGCTGCTGACCTACTACTGCTGCACCACTGAGATCATTTTAAGCCATTGAATCTGTGGGTGGTATCACAACAGCTGTTCGGAACTGTACAGTGGGTTGTGTCAAGAATGCAGAGGATTATTTGGGTGCAGCTTCCAACCCTGGACAACGTTTAAAGCACACACTGCCTCAGGAAAGCCACCAGCATCTGCATGGATTCCACTCACCCATGCCACAGTCTATTTGAACTTCTCCCATCTGGCAAATGTTTAGTGCCTTTCCTGTACAAACCTCAAAGCTCAGAAACAGTTCCATCCCAACAGCTATAAACGCACTCAATCAGTCCATCAAGTACTCCTGGTAGAACTGTTTGTACTTATAAATACAATTACCTCATTGTAAACTTGAACTACAACTGTAACATTGCACAGCCTAAGCCACTTTATGAACCATTTGCACTATCTGCATTATATGAACATGTATTTTGTATTTATGCTTTAATATTGCATATTTTTTATTGTATTATTTTATAAGCAGATTAGTTTATGGAGGAGCTGCATATTGAATCTCATTGTACGAAACAATGACAATAAAGGAATTCAGTTCAGACAGGATGACAGCTTATCACTGAGAGAATACACTTACAATTGATGGGGCCAGTTTAGAGCTGCCAATTAACCTCACCCATATGTTTTTGGGAATGTGAAAAACTGGAATACCCAGAGGAAAGTGCACACAAATATGGTGACACACACATGCTGCAAAGTCCTGTAAAGCAACAGCGCTTAGCACTGCACCACCTGCCCAAGTGTTCTTGTAAATGAAGGTGTGTATCTTATTCATAATACATGCACTTGAACTAATTTGTGCTAAACAAAGACACATCTTCCAGCATTCAACAGCCATTACTGTTGTCATTTTTCCTATATAAAATGTAAGACTTTGAGCCATCTTTCCCTATTTAAATAATGCTCCTGAGAATGCTATTTCCTATAAAAATCAGCTAGCAGCTGGTGATGACAAAGCCCAGATCATTCAAAAATAGTCTGATTAAAATAACACCTAGTGTAAAGGTGAATGGTTACAACCTATGAATATAAATATCTTTCTCCATTCAATTATTTTCCTTTAGGTTTGCTTTAGAAATAAATATGTCACTGCACAAAATTCCTACAATGGCATTATGTCCCTAAGAATGCATTCTCCTAATGGTAATATGTGGATGACACCAGCACCTATTAATACTTGAAGCAACAGCCAGATGGTTGGCACAGGCTTTGTAACAACATCACAGATCGAAGCTTTGATCTGTGGTAATTAATCTTTAAACTAAATATCAGGAAGCTGAATAAATTAACTAATACATTTAATCAGGTGCTGCGGTGGGTTGGCAGCCTGCCCAGGGTTTGTTTCCTGCCTTGTGCCCTGTGTTGGCTGGGATTGGCTCCAGCAGACCCCTGTGACCCTGTAGTTAGGATGTAGCGGGTTGGATAATGGATGGATGGATAGATTTAATCAGGTGTTATTTTAATGTACATTTTGTGTGCTTGTTTACAATAAAAATGTTTTTATTTGCTATTTAAAAAAAAAAAAAAAATCAAACCAGGTTTTTTCAAGCTTCTTGTAGCTTTTTTGTACCTCTCACAATGAACACCATCGCAGCACTATTTTAACACTGATGAGTGGCTTTTGCAGGATCATTCACTGAGTCAGTCATGATGATTGAACTCCAGCCTAAAAGAACTACTAATTAACACGTGTCTCTCTACAGTCTACATTTAGACGGACAACTCTAATTCTTTCCATTTCTCCAATGACTTTCTTACTGCACTTAAATGTTTTTTTCTTTAATGTGTGTGTGCCCAGTCTTCAATAGCTGCTCAAGTGATCAATGGATTGTTCAAATGTCAGTGACAGCTGTTGAATTAATTTAATAATTTAATTTAATATATTTTTTTTTTGTATCAGTTTACTGCTGCTGGATTATGTGAATTTCCCCTTGGGATTAATAAAGTATCTATCTATCTATCTATCTATCTATCTAAAGATGTGAAATCTTGACTGTGAAACTGGCAATTCTGATTACAAAGAATTAGAATCATTTTACATTTTTACAGAACTAAAAGCAATCCTAATATTAAGCTCATGTGGTTTGCATTTGCTCCCCAGCTGGTATATCTGACATTTTAAAGTAAGGAGGGCTGCAGCTTTTCTCACACACTTGTGCAGCCAAGCTACCTGCAGCTCTGAAATGCCACTTCCTTCCTTCCTTCAGCATATTGATTTACAGCAGCAAGTGAGCAAAAGATGATGGCCACAAAAAACAGGCAGACATTGTTCAAGATGATAGGGTCAGTGGTGTAGTAACCCAGCCCAAAATTACCAATATGTTAAATATTTTTTAGTTTTGCAAGGATAACACCTACAATGCCAGCATACGGGTGGCACAGTGGCGCAGTGGTACCGCTGCTGCCTCGCAGTTAGCAGACGCGGTTTCACTTCCTGGGTTCTCCCTGCGTGGAGTTTTCATGTTCTCCCGTGTCTGTGTGGGTTTCCTCCGGGCGCTCCGGTTTCCTCCCACTGTCCAAAGACATGCAGGTTAGGTGGTTTGGCGATTCTAAATTGGCCCTAGTGTATGCTTGGTGTGTTTCTGTGTGTCCTGCGGTGGGTAGGCATCCTGCCTTGTGCCCAGTGTTGGCTGGGATTGGATCCAGCAGACCCCCGTGACCCTGTGTTCGGATTCAGCGGGTTGGAAAATGGATGTATGTCAGCATAAAATCCTCAAGGGCTTTTGTTCATAAAGTGGCATTTGTGTTAGATTTTCACATTTACCCTTTTCTTTACTAGAATTTAGAACAATTTTGACAAGAACAGGCCACTTAGCCAAGCAAGCATGCAAATCCAATTCTGATAATTATCTCTGAAATGCAATTGTTTCAAGTTTTGAGGGTCCCCAAGGTCCTACCGTCTACCACAATAATTGGTAATTTATTCCTTGTGTCTATGGCTCTTTGTGTGAAAAAAAATGTTTGTGTGAAATCCACCCTTAAGCAGTTTCCATCAGTGCCCCTGTGTTCTTATTAAAGAATTCATTTTAAAGTAACAGCTGGGATCCACTTACTTTACTTTCAGAATTTTAAACAGTTCCATTATGTCACCTCTTTATTTCTATTTCCTTAAAATAAAAAGATTTGATTCCTTCAGTCTTTCCCCATAGCTAATACCTCAGAGTCTGAAAATGTCTGTCTGTTCCGCTGATCAAGCCTTCTACTCCTGTAAGGGATCTGTAGGTGTCACAGCTTATCACTGAAGGTTAGCTGGATTGGCAGCTCTAAATGGTCAAAGGACGCACAAGAGGGTGCAAGAGTGATTACCTGGCACACCATCTGGGGTTGGTTCCTACCTTGTACTCAAGCCTTTAGAAAAACACTGTGACTCAATGCAAACCTGCAGGGGTTTGAAAATGAGTAAATAGATGGAAGAATGAACTGAGTAGCATTTAATTGAATTTAGACTGTAATTTAACTAAAGAATGTTGAACATTCACACAAATGTAGGAAAAAGTTGCTAACCCTACTCTTTCCATTGAAACAAAGCGTCCTCTAAAAATGGGTTGTGAAGTAACAGATCTAGTATATGATCTAACAGGTTCTGGATTAAAATAGACAGCTTCTTAATAAATGCATTTTTTTTTTTTGTAGTAAATAATAATCAGCTTAGGGGTGGCACGATGGCGCAGTGGTAGCGCTGCTGCCTTGCAGTTAGGAGACCCGGGTTCACGTGGAGTTTGCATGTTCTCCCCATGTCTGCGTGGGTTTTCTCCCACAGTCCAAAGACATGCAGAATTGGTGATTCTAAATTGGTGTGTTTGTGTGTGTCCTGCGGTGGGTTGGCACCCCGCCTGGGATTGGCTCCACCAGACCCCTGTGTTCGGATTCAGCGGGGTGGAAAATGGATGGATGGATAATCAGCTTAAATATCCTGCTAATAGTAAATATACCTCTCCTTGAAAGGTTCTGTCTGATAATACATTTTATAAACTTTATACTCAATAAATACTAAATACCTGATTAATTGATCAAAAACTCTTTCAATTACTAAAGGTATAAATACAGCAGGCTGAAAGAATTATTAAAATGTATGTTACAAAATAATAATCGCATATAATCACAAACTATTATATAATACATTGTAGTTTACCTGCATTTATACATGTTGAGGAAATTAACAAAGATTTACACAATATTTGGGACATTTCAGATGCAATATACTGGCTAACTGGCTTACTTTGTTCTTATATAGCAACTTTAGTCGTGTGTTCAGTGTCATAAAGTGGTCTGGCTTATGGCTAACACATTGGGCTGCAAACTGAGATGCTGAAATTTCAATTTGCACCATTATCTCACCAGATTTAACTAAAAATCTATTCAGTGGTACATATATAAAAATACAGAAACAATGGTACTATGTGCTTTTTATTTAATTATCTACTTTGAATAAATGTATTGTGTAAATGTTTTAATTTAAAAATTGTAATATTCTACCCATTAAATAAGCAGGTTAACTGACTTCATTGAGTGGTACAGTGTAGCACACTGAAAGTTTGTGATGAGCTTGTATTTGTGAATAGTTTAAGGTGAAAAGATTAATTGATTAGTTATTTGGTAGACACACACAACCAAGAGTATACAACCACTATTAAGTTAGGGCAAACTGGATTTAACCCTAGAATATTGCTAGACCGACTGATAGACAACGCATCATCACAAAATGCAGCAGATGCTCCTCTGTTCTCTGACACCATGTTTAGTATTCTTTAAAGCCACATAGCACAGTGGTGAGCAGTGCTGCTCCTCAACTCCAGGCCTTTCTCCACCCATGGGGACTTTCACGTTCTACCTTTGTAGGTGTGAAATTTCTCGGAGGATTCCAGCTACTTCCTATGTCCTCAAAACACACACAGTAGGGTGACTAGTAACACTGAATTGGCCTAGCCTTGCAATGGTCAAGGGTTGTTTCCTGCTTTGTGTCTAATGCTGCCATGATACACTCCGGCCCCTCAGAAGTATTATTCAGAGAATGAATGAATGTAACAGTGAAAGTTGCACAGATCAGCAATTCACTTTCTCACATTTGTTTTTGGAAAACCATAGTGTAATCGTCAATTAAAATATTCAACACAATACACTTATTTTTTAACTTCAGATTTATTTAATATTTTCTTGTTTCTTTAAAGGGCATGGTCTAAAAATATCAAAATAAATCTGTTTGCTTACAGCATCAAGTATTTTCTTGGGAACTTGTTCCCTACCCTGAGAACTGTCATTTGTTTGTTGAAGATTTCATTTAAAGCCCAAAATAGAATTCTTCCATTTGACACCACCTGTCAAGCTTTAGACACCTAAACAAAGTAGTCATCTCAACAATTTTTTTACACTCCAGCTCATCTGATAGTATTCTGAGACAGAATTGCTTCTACTATCAGTGGAACACTTTCCAAGTGATTTTATAAATATATTTTATATATGCTACTTACAGATGTTCCAGCTACTGCTCCATTGCTTGCCCCTTGTGTACCCATCTGTAAACAGTTAAAACAGAAGTGAGTGATTTAGTATATGTATATTTTAAACGTGGTACATATAGAAAATCCTTGCCATAAAGTTTTTGGCTTTGAAATCCACCTTTGATCTGATCAAACCAGCCACCAACAGGTCAAATTTTGTGGCAATGGGCATCTAAGGAAGAGGCAAGATGAGCAACATTTCCTAACAAACAGCAGTGTAACTGCAACATTTGCCTCTTTCGCAATAAATATGCAAAACTGTGACAGCACACCCCTGAATAAACTGTTAAGCATGGTGTGAGTCACAGAAAGAACGAAAGAAAGATCCCACATGTCTTTGTAACCAGGGCATGTGTGTTAAGACATTAGATCCCGGAGCGCCTGCAACATTCTGCCCCTACAAGTTTTGGCACCGACATCTTACCAAGTCGCAGTGAAATTTAAATGGAATCGGACTATGTGTCAATGAGATACTACCTATAACGTTAAAATAAAATTGCTTTGTTTCAAGCTTCCCGGTATCCTGTACAGTAATATTTGAATGTATTAGATTATTGAAAATACTTGCGCACCGGTGGTTGAATGCGTGTCGGATTGCAGATCAGAATAAATTATATTATTGTTTAGCACTGCAGTTTTGCTTTGAAGCAACTGTTCATTAAGAGCCATTCCTGACTAGTGTAACGGACAGGATGTGAGCAATCTGAGTAAACTTTATGCAGCGGTTGTGCCCAATAGTGCCGCCTTATTCTCTCATTGCAATTGTCCATCGAACTATGCCGATTCTATATCGAGAAACCTTAACTGGTAACGATTGTTTTCCAACAGCACCGTGTATCTTCGGTTGTTCCTGTAAATTAAACAACAACACGATTGCACATCTGGATGTTACTCGATTTCGTTTTTCCCCCACTGAAGTTATCCCGCTCCGGGCCAGGACGCCGATTCCGGGCGCTGCACTCACCTGCAAAGAAACGGTCGGCCACCTTGGTCACTCTTAGTAAGAGAACGTGTCTCCTAAGTCCACAACAACTTTAAATTGCTTTCCTCCTTCTATGGTAAAAAGGGGAACTTAGCCTTTCTCAGCTGTTGCAAACTCCAGTGTATCTCTCATTTTAGACAGCGTGTATCTGTCGCCATGGTAACTTAGCTACGCGCGGGTGGGGTTTCCGTCGCAGCGGGCGGCC
Source organism: Polypterus senegalus (assembly GCF_016835505.1). Lineage (NCBI taxonomy): Eukaryota > Metazoa > Chordata > Cladistia > Polypteriformes > Polypteridae > Polypterus > Polypterus senegalus. The sequence goes on from NC_053162.1 coordinate 132,705,590, forward strand.
CGCTCAAGAACTGCAAAGACAGAGGAAGAAAGGGTGAGAACTTTGGGATCAAAAGGCACCTCCCCCAAACCAGAGGAGCGTCCGGCGGATAAACACAGGGGATAGCGTACATGTCCCTAGAAAAAAAAAACAGGGCACATATAGGGCACAACACTTACCTTTTTAATCAGAGAAACATTTTAAATTTAAGAGAGACACAATTACAAGAAATCACATTGGAAGCCTAATTAGAAAAAGGGAGAGACGTCCTGACCATAAGAAAAAAAAACAAAACAGGAAACAGTTGACATTAGACTTTCCTCTTAAAGGAGAAAAGGTATGTGACGTAACATCCTAAGTCTAAGGATGTTAGTGATGTCCTACTGAAAAAGAAAAAGGGCAGTATCATTCTGTACCCAAGCTAACAAAAAATAAAGCACGAATATTTTCAACAACAACAAAAAATGTAAAAAAACATCCAGTTTTCCAAAGTAACTACAAACAGACCTCCGGCTACAGCCTACTGAAAAAAGAAGGTGGATATAATACTCCTTGGTAAATTGACTAAACATCCATCTTACTTCAAAACTAAAGCTATGAGTTATTGTATGTGGAATTTCCGTGTTCTTTCCACGTCCATATATGTTTATTCCGGGTACTTAGCTTTTAAATCCATTTATTAATCACACTTACATAACGTTTACCAGACATGCATGTCTTAGGATGTAGGGGGAAAATTCAAGGAAAAACATGACAATTTTACACAGACAGTGTCTGGGCTGGGGTTCAAAACCAGGAAGGCAGCAGTACTAATTACTGCGCTACCACGCTGTCTGGAATGATTTATAAGCTATTTGATTGAATAAAGATTAATTTTAAAAATAATAAACGTATCTATCTATCTATCTATCTATCTATCTATCTATCTATCTATCTATCTATCTATCTACGACTAGGAGAAATAAACAAAAAAAAAAACTGATGCAGACTTAGTCTGGAGCTTGCTCAGAGAGTTTAAAACTTAAATGATTTTTGGAGATTGGTAAGAGAGGTCGAGGGAGGGGTTCTGTGTTCTGTAAGGGGGGTGATTTGGCAAATAATTTCCGACTGTAATTATTAAAATTATTTTATAATAGATATAAAATATGCAAGGAGCAGGAATTGAAAGGTTGGAATCAAATTGGAAACGTTTTATTTATATTATGCCAGTCAAATGTTTGAATTTATGTGTAGTGTAAGAAGATTGTACTGGGGAGTACTGGTGGTGAATTAACTTATACCTATCAGATATTTAATTGAAGTTATCTGCAGAGTAGCAGGAGTGTACTGGGGAGTAGAGGTGGTAAAGTATTAAACTTTGGTTTTAATAATATGTGTGAGGGTATGAGGTGTGACTTACAATTTTTATTTGAAAGAAGGAAAAATTAATGTACTGGTATATGCTATTTATTAATAGAAATATAGCTTCTTTATAAAAACCAAATGATTATAGCTTAAATGAATATAAGGTAGTTTGTTATTCTTGACTGAACAAAGATTAATAAAAAAAAATAATTTCTGTCTCTCTATGTGTCCTTGTGTCTTATATAGATTTCCATCAGTCTTATACACAGGGCTCCTCATTTCTGGTTATCCAAATCTTAGTGATATTACATCTTAAGATTGTTCACCAATGAAACTACATTTTTAAATTCAAAATGAGCCACTTTAGCAGATTTCTTTGCTCAGCAGCTGTTTTTGTGCAGACTCTAGAAAGAAGCCTTTTAATTCAGCAATTTATTAGTTCTTGGAGAAAACCACTGTGCCAATTAGCGGAAGCTGGCAAAAGAGCTGCTGTCAGTTATAAGCTAGTTTATATTGTGAAATTTCTCGTGATGAAGGAAGCTGGCAGACATTACTGGGGTGATTGGTATTTTCCCATCTTCTGCTTTTGTGCTGAACATGCAAGCCAGAAACACTATTATTTTAAATATCAAATTGTCCTCAAGTAACATACAAAAATGCATTTATATATTTTGAGTATTACATTACAATTAAAAAAAATTTTTCATTACTGTTGGTGTTTAATATACCTGTAAATATACCTATATATTTTAATTTTGAGGACACATACACAGATTAACTATTTCAAATACAGAAAATACCAAGAAAGCCAACTCTAAACAGCATTGTTATTTAAACACTATATTTCAGCTTACCAGCTGAATACCAGCTTAAATATATATGCATATACACAGTGCATCCGGAAAGTATTCACAGCACATCACTTTTTCCACATTTTCTTATGTTACAGCCTTATTCCAAAATGGATTAAATTCATTTTTTTCCTCAGAAGTCTACACACAACACCCTATAATGAAAATGTGAAAAAAGTTTACTTGAGGTTTTTTATTAAAAATAAAAAACCTGAGAAATCACATGTACATAAGTATTCACAGCCTTTGCTCAATACTTTGTCGATGCACCTTTGGCAGCAATTACGGCCTCAAGTCTTCTTGAATATGATGCCACAAGCTTGGTACACCTATACTTGGCCAGTTTCGCCCATTCCTCTTTGCAGCACCTCTCAAGCTCCATCAGGTTGGATGGGAAGCGTCAGTGCACAGCCATTTTAAGATCTCTCCAGAGATGTTCAATCGGATTCAAGTCTGGGCTCTGGCTGGGCCACTCAAGGACATTCACAGAGTTGTCCTGAAGCCACTCCTTTGATATCTTGGCTGTGTGCATAGGGTCGTTGTCCTGCTGAAAGATGAACCGTCGCCCCTGTCTGAGGTCAAGAGCGCTCTGGAGCAGGTTTTCATCCAGGATGTCTCTGTACATTGCTGCAGTCATCTATCCCTTTATCCTGACTAGTTTCACAGTTCCTGCTGCTGAAAAACATCCCCACCGTGTGATGCTGCCACCACCATGCTTCACTGTAGGGATGGTATTGGCCTGGTGATGAGCGGTGCCTGGTTTCCTCCAAACGTGACGCCTGGCATTCACACCAAAGAGTTCAAAAAGAAACGTCCTGTGACTTTCAACTGTTTTTACTTTCAGTAAACTTAATGTGTAAATATTTGTATGAACACTAAAAGAGTCAACACCATAAGACATAAACTAAAAATGTTTCACAATGTGTCCCTGAATGAAGGGAGGCTCAAAATCAAAAGTACCAGTCAGTATCTGGTGTGGCCACCAGCTGCTTGAAGTACTGCAGTGCATCTCCTCCTCATGGACTGGACCAGATTTGTCAGTTCTTGCTGTGAGATGTTACTCCACTCTTCCACCAAGGCACCTGCAAGTTTCTGGACATTTCTGGGGGGAATGGCTCTAGCCATCGATCCAAATCGATCCCGCTCCAGGGTACAGGCCTCGGTGTAACGCTCATTCCTTCGACGATAAACACGAATCCGTCCATCACCCCTGGTGAGACAAAACCGTGACTCATCAGTGAAGAGCACTTTTTGCCACTCCTGTCTGGTCCAGCGAAGGTGGGTTTGTGCCCATAGGCGGCATTGTTGCTGGTGATGTCTGGTAAGGACCTGCCTTACAACAGGCCTACAAGCCCTCAGTCCAGCCTCTCTCAGCCTATTGCGGACAGTCTGAGCACTGATGGAGGGATTGTGTGTTCCTGGTGTGACTCGGGCAGTTGTTGTGGCCATCCTGTACCTGTCACGCAGGTGTGATATTCGGATGTACCGATCCTGTGCAGGTGTTGTTACACGTGCTCTTCCACTGCGAGGATGATCAGCTGTCCTTCCTGTCTCCCTGTAGCGCTGTCTTAGGTGTCTCACAGTGCGGACATGGCAATTTACTGCCCTAGCCACATCAGCAGTCCACATGCCTCCCTGCAGCATGCCTAATGCACGTTCACGCAGATGAGCAGGGACCCTGGGCATCTTTCTTTGGGTGTTTTTCACAGTCGGTAGACAAGTCTCTTTAGTGTCCTGCGTTTTAGAACTGTGACCTTAAATGCCTACTTTCTGTAAGCTGTTAAGGTCTTAACGACCATTCCACAGGTGCATGTTAATTAATTGATTATGGTTAATTGAACATGCATGGAAAACATTGTTTAAACCCTTTACAATGAAGATCTGTAAAGTTATTTGGATTTTTAAAACATTATTGTTGAAATACACGTCCTGAAAAAGGGACGTTTCTTTTTTTGCTGAGTATATATCTGCAGTGGGCTGGCACCCTGCATGGGGTCTGTTTCATACCTTGCGCCCTGTGTTGGCTGGTATTGGCTCCAGCAGACCCCTGTGACCACCCTGTAGTTAGGATATAGCAGGTTGGATAATGGATGGATATACTGTATAAACTGCTCAAAAAAATTAAAGGAACACTTTGAAAACTCATCAGATCTCAATGGGAAAAAGAAATCCTCCTGGATATCTATACTGATATAGACTGGGTAATGTGTTAGGAACGAAAGGATGCCACATCGTTTGATGGAAATGAAAATGATCAACCTACAGAGCCCTGAATTCAAAGATGCCCCAAAAATCAGAGTGAAAAAATTATGTGGCAGGCTAGTCCATTTTGCCAAAATTTAATTGCAGCAACTCAAAATTGTACGCAGCACTTTGTATGGCCCCTGTGTTCTTGTATACATGCCTGACAACATCGGTGCATGCTTCTAATGAGATGACAGATGGTGTTGTGGGGGATCTCCTCCCAGATCTGGACCAGGGCATCACTGAGCTCCTGGACAGTCTGAGGTGCAACCTGGTGGCATTGGATGGACCAAAACATAATGTCCCAGAGGTGTTCTATTGGATTTAGGTCAGGAAAGTGTGGTGGCCAGTCAATGGTATCAATTCCTTCATCCTCCAGGAACTGCCTGCATACTCTCACCACATGAGGCCAGGAATTGTCGTGCACCAGGAGCCACTGTACCAGCATAGGGTCTGACAATGGGTCCAAGGATTTCATCCTGATACCTAATGGCAGCCAAGGTGCCTTTGTCAAGCCTGTAGCGGTCTGTGTGACCCTCCATGGATATGCCTTCCCAGACAATCATTAACCCACCACTAAACTGCTCATGCTGAATGATGTTACAGGCAGCATAATGTTCTCTATGGCTTCTCCAGACCCTTTCACTTCTGTCACATGCTCAGGGTGAACCTGCTCTCATCTGTAAAAAGCACAGGGCACCAGTGGTGCATCTGCCAATTCTGGTATTCTATGGCGAATGCCAATCGAGCTGCATGCTGCTGGGCAGTGAGCTCAGGGCCCATTAGAGGACATGGGGCCCTTGGGTCACCCTCATGAAGTCTTTCTGGTTGTTTGGTCGGAGACATTCATACCAGTAGCCTGCTGGAGGTCATTTTGTAGGGCTCTGGCAGTGCTCATCCTGTTCCTCCTTGCCCAAAGGAGCAGATACTGGTCCTGCTGATGGGTTATGGACCTTCTATGGCCCTCTCCAGCTCTCCTAGAGTAACTGCTTGTCTCCTAGAATCTCCTCCATGCCCTTGAGACTGTGCAGGGAGACACAGCAAACCTTCTGGCAATGACACGTATTGATGTGCCATCCTGGAGAAGTTGGACTACCTGTGCAACCTCTGTAGGGTCCAGGTATCGCCTCATGCTACCAGTAGTGACACTGACTGTAGCCAAATGCAAAACTAGTGAAGAAACAGCCAGAAAAGATGAGGAGGGAAAAATGTCAGTGGCCTCCACCAGTTAAACGATTCCTGTTTTGGGGGTCATCTCATTGTTGCCCCTCTAGTGCATCTGTTGTTAATTTCATTAACACCACAGCAGCTGAAACTGATTAACAACCCCCTCTGCTACTTAACTGACCAGATTAATATCCCATAAGTTTCATTGACTTTATGCTATACTCTGATTAAAAAGTGTTCCTTTAATTCTTTTGAGCAATATACAGTATATATATATATATATATATATATATATATATATATATATATATATATATATATATATATATATATATATATATATATATATATATATATATATATATATGATGGGAGCATGGGACCGTAAGGAGTGTGGCAAAATGTCCAGTGTGACTTAATTACAATTTACAGAGAGAATGTCAGACATGGACTGCTACTTCTGGCCTGCTTCTCTTGAGTTTCAAATACCATGTCAATTGTAGGAGATCATTCACTCCTCTCACTACTTCAGTGTATTTCTTTGAAGTATGGCAACTCCTGCTTCCTGCCTCGGTATTGTCCTAATTATGCTTGGCTGTCTATCTAACCATCCATCCAAAATCAATCCTTCTTAACCCCAGGGTTTATGGAAGCGAGAGCCCATTCTGAAAGATCATGGGCAAGTAGGTCCCAAGGCCTGGACCCTTATCCATGCTGACTAATGCAGGGCTAATTAGCCCATTATATCCATCTTTGGGGAAATGACCTGGCCAAGATTTTAAACTTGGGATTCAGAAGCTGCATGGCACTGTGTCACTGTACTGACCTCTTCCAATATAAAAATCCATAGAATTGGGCTAAGGATGGGAAAAGTTCAACTGTAAAAATGTCCCTTTTTTCTTTATCAGAATTTGCCAAGTTGCATTACATTGATCAGGATTAATCAACCACCTCAACTTATGGTCTTATCGAGAATGTGAGGACAACCTCACATCCTGATCCTATCAAATGCAGTGGTCTGGTGGATATTACAAAGCCAATGAAAAGCAGGCAGAGAATTCAACAGAAACACAGTTTGCTTGTTGGCTGCTGATTTGATCTCCATTGTGTGATTCTGACCAAGTTACTTAATGTGCCTGTGCTCCGATCATAAAAAAATACTGATAATGGGAATCTACAGTGTAAGGCACCCTGTGCTCTTTATGTAAAAATCTTTATAGGAAATAGCAGCTTTGCAGGAGGCTTGGTGGCAAAATGTTTAGTGTTTCTCCTGTTTCACAGCTTCCAGGCGTCATCAGTGTGGAATCTGCACATTCTCCCCATGGCTGTTTGTGTTTTTCTCAAGAAGCTCATTTTTCTCTTCCACACCCGTAATGTGTAACGTCGATTCATTTGAGAGCTCTCAATTGATCCCAGGTGGGTGTGTGAATGAGTTTGCTTTATGGTGGAGTGGCACCTTGCCCAGGCTTGACTCCTGACTTGCACCTGATGCTTATGGTCCAGCCCGTGCTATTCTTAACTGGATGAAATGGGTTTGGTAATGGATGGAAGGATGTTCTGTAGGTTACAGTTAATTTTTTATTTGTGACTATAGGAACATGCACAGAAGACAACCACTGTGTTTTGCCAGTACCACGATCACAGTTTAACTATTAAATGTGATGCAAACCTCCAATCACTTAAGAGAAAGTAGGCGGCAGGTGGGATGCCAGTTTGCTGTCTGATTCTGAAGAGGTCAGTCCTTAGTTCCACACTACTGGCTGGACCACCTGGCAATAACTAATCAGCAGGTTGGCTTTCCAGTGACTTGGTTATCACAAAGAACACCACCCTCTGTTTGTGCATTGGCAGAGCATGTATTAGATATACATACAACTTTACAAAGGGCACATTTATTAAGACACACTCCAAATGCTCCTAAAAGGTCATTTGAGAAGAAAGGGTGCCACATTATCTTAAAGACTGAGGAGATTACTTTGCCCACCTCGTTATAAAGCAGATATCTACCCTTTTGGATTCATAAAGTATTCAGACCAGTGGACACATTTGCAGTTCTTGCCTATCAACCTACACTCAAAAACTATGGTAAAGTGAGGTCCACGGCTTATTGGCACCTTTTTAAATAAATAATTGCCACACTCGTGTCTTGGTAAGAGGGGGCGTGGTAGTGTGGTGAGATTGGTTCCCGGGCGTAATGCATGAGGGGGTCATGCTACACTAAATGCACAGGTGTAGGTCCATCTGTGACCCTAATTGGTGATGGGAGTTGCTAATTGTTACAGCTATGCCACATCCCCATTTTAAATGGGGAAATGCGAGTGCATAGAGGGGAAAAGAAAGGAAAACAACTGGAGGTTAAAGAGCGAAGAGAGAAGAGAGAAGAAGCCGCCAGTGTGCGAATGAATGAGCCGAGGAGAGCAGGGTTGAGAATGAGAAGTAAGGCAGCTGGGAAGGAGAGCCCCTTGAGTGGGAGCGAGAGGTTGACGCCTCGGGGCTGAAAGAGTGATTGCTCTGGCTGAGCAACTCAGGGAGCCAGAGCGATGTGTGTTAAAGAAGTGACTCGCCATTTAACAACTGGAAGGCAGCGGGGTCAAGAAGGCTTAGGAGGAGAGCCCAAGCGTGAGTATTCTGGCCGTTGGGGACCAAACTCTTAGACTGGTGAGGGAACCTGTCCATAGCCATGGGACAGCAGGCAGCCTACCTGAGGAAGGTCAGCTGCACCTGCTGTTAGGGCAATTCCTCTGCTGCAAGGTCCACATGGGACAAGTAGGGGAACCGCCAGTGTTAAAAGAAGAAGGCAATGGGTTTTAAAAAAGGAATGTTCCTACCAGTAGTTTCCAGTCTGTCCTTCCACCACCTGACCACAGAGCGCATTGTGTCTCAACTCTTTGCTGTGGCACTTGTTTACTTGTTACCCTCACTTTCAAGAGTGTGTGTTCTTATTTAGTGACATTCTCTGTAGTTAAGGTTTAGAATTTATTATTACAGAGTTAGAAATTATTATTAGTCAAGTTAGAAACGTGATTGGAACATTTTGCATAATTTATATGTAAAAATATCTTTTTCTTTTGTTTAAATTCTCACATTAAATTGTGAAGTTATCATGGTTGTATTTTATTGCTGTTTTCATCTATGAGCGCAGACATTTTGTGTGCTGATTTCTATGGCTGCTACAATGTTTTGGTCATGTGGTTTGTGTAATAAAGCTTAATTTTTCATTTTCAGACATATTTTATTTCCCTTTTGAACATTTTATGTGCATTTTTCTGTTTCATTTATCTTTATGATGGTGATGTCACCATGACAGCATATTCTATGGATGTTTACCATAATAACTATCAAATTTTGATGATCAGCATGTCTGTTAATAGTCACATTATGTGGAGGTCATACTGAGTCTTCTGTTTAAAATCATGGCACACAGAAGGTTATTAGGCGAGCATAGGATAACTTCTAAACAATAAAGTGTTGTGAGAATGATATAGTAATATGATAAATATGTACTTAAGAAATAAAATAATTCTTTGGAAAATTAATTGTTGTACATGCTACAATTTAGAAGTAGTATACATAAAATCACAGAAACTGAGTGTCACCTAGCCTGAGGAAATACAGGTGGCTAAGACATTAACAGGCTGGCAGAGGGACTATGTGGTTCAAAGCTATGCATCGATCTACATGCAACCGGTTTCATAAGATTAGTTTGTATGAGCTGCAAATATCAAAGAACAGGGACACTTCACATTTTATGAGACATTCTCCCCAAGAACAGCTGTAATGAAAGGGACAGAATTAGAATTTATGGCATCCCTTCCTTCTGCACCAGAAGCAAAGCATGTGCAGGAATGGGGGCTGAATCTGCCTGAGCGGAGTCTTTGGGAACTACTGTGCACACTCCCACACATGCAAGAGGAGTGTGAAGGACCATTAGAAATGGATAAATGAGGCCTACAAAGACATGGTGGACTATCTCTCTCTCTTTCTCTGCCATTTCCCATCTTGAGGAGAGGTCATCTCTTGTTCTCTCTGTTTTTTCTTTCCCCATGCAAATAGCATGCTGGACCAAGGGTCATGCCAGACTCAGCTCTTGCCAGAGACCAGTTCAACATACTACTGTAGGTCAGAGAGCCAGCAGGTAGTAAGCATATTGGACTTCAAATGAACTGCTTATTATCAGGTTGTATTATGTCACCAATGTTCACTTCACTGTATTCTGCTATTTTGGGCATATTATCTATAATTCTTAAATAAATGTGTAACTCTCTCTCCTGACTGTTTTAGTGCTATATCTTGTTGCCTGAGGTCATAGATATAAAAGGCAGTGTAATATATGACAGCTATAGCAGCAGTTTGGGCCATTTTGTTCAGGTCTACATAATAAAGAGTGTAAAAGGAAAAACAGGGTCACCATGGGACCCTGCCATGACAAAACACAAAGGCCGTTAGATATTGTTAGAGGAAGTGTTCTCGTTAGTGTTGCTTGTTTATATGGTGTCACCCTTTCTTTGTCTTTTGATTAATTTGATTTGATTCCCCTGACTCCAGCCACTTAAACTATGAATTTACCTGCTCTTCTGCCTCTTTCATTTGTTGGTCCTCTTCTTTGGCCACAGAGTAACTACCAGAACACCCTTCTTTGTCAAGTGTTTACAGCAATTCAGGTGCAATACAGTAAACGATAGTGGTATTCTTAAAAGGATGTCTGGACTTTATTCATCAATTAATTAAATTGATTTATTTGAGCTTGTTTACATTCTGTTGCTGTTCAAATTTGTTCCAGATGCATTGGCACTACCATTTGGTTTTTATGGGCGCAGCAGTTTTGTGTTCCTGGTTGTTGTCATGCTATGTATTTGATAGCAATCTGATGTAAGTGTCAAGTGACCTCTGACAATGATGTAAAAAATGGCCTTTTACATTAAACAGTACATGAACTTTGCAGCAAAATAAATGAATGACTTAGCAACAAAACACAGTTGTTGAACACTCCTCTGGTAATAAATCTTTGTTTAAAACCTTGCTTTTGTTAGTAACATTGAATTTAGAACTCTCCCTTTAAATGTAATCAATGTTCCCTTGACTTTTGGTGTTGAGTCACCTAAAATTCTTTTTGTAGCGTTCCTAATCTTTATGATTTTATTTCAATTTCATCTGAAATTTTCTGAAAACGCATGCAATAACAGCTACCTGTTTTCTCATTATGATTCTCATCTTTGTCATTACCTGTATGGATTAACCAAACACTTCCAAAACATACAGTGCATCCCGCATAGCCAGCATTGTTACTCCTGCTTTCAGACTGCCTGACAATCAGAAGGTTTAGATGGTCGCAGTAAATCATTTGTGCAGTTGACCATCATGGATATCACACCTAGGAATTTAATTTCAGAAAGCTGTGAGTGAAAGGATTTTGAATCAAATTAATAGGAGGATCATACCCTTGGCTATGAGGCTAGACTCTGTAGGCAGCATACTGCAAACACTCATAATGCTCGGTGCCTTTTTTTAACAAGCCGTTATTGTTTTGGCTTCTTTTGGTTACTTAGCAACAACCTTTGAGTTGCTTTTTTTAATGGTGTGTAAAGGAGCTGTGGCTGTTTACCTCTGCTCAGTCTCACGTTTACTGGAACTAAAGATTTTTAAAAAGCAAGCAGGAAGTTGGCTTAACAGAGACGAGACTTGGCAATGTTTGTCTTTTTTCTAAAATTAGAGATTCTGTGTTTCCTTCTTTGGTGACCCACTGACACAACTGGAGGTGCTGATGACTCACTCTTATTTTATTAACCTTTTATTCTGGTTATCAACTATAAATAGCTTAGACACACTGAATTCTTTTAATCTTTGTATTACTTGCTTGCATATTGAAAAAAAATCTCAGGTTTCTCTGACTTATCTTGCAAGATTATTACAGCCAGTGCTGTTATCCAGTCATCCATTATCCAACCCGCTATATCCTAACTACAGGGTCACGGGGGTAGGCTGGAGCCAATCCCAGCCAACACAGGGCGCAAGGCAGGAAATAAAGCCCGGGCAGGGCGCCAGTCCACCACAGGGCACACACACACACACCAAGCACACACACTAGGCACAATTTAGAATCGACAATGAACCTAACCTGCTTGTCTTTGGATTGTGGGAGGCAACCGGAGTACCAGAAGGAAACCCACGCAGACACGGGGAGAACATGCAAACTCCACGCAGTTAGGACCCGGGAAGCGAACTATTCAGACGGTGAAGCTAAGGACTTGCAGTTACTCATGTGGTGGTGCCTTTGGGTTATCTTAGGCAGACACCTACAGCCATGACTGTGAATTTGAAATTCTCTGGTCAGCTGTTTATACAGTAATCTGTAATTGGTTAAAGATTCAAATATGATGGCATGGTGGTGCAGTGGGTAGCGCTGCTGCCTCGCAGTTAGGAGACCCGGGTTCGGGTCATCCCTGCATGGAGTTTGCATGTTCTCCCCGTGTCTGCGTGGGTTTCCTCTGGGTGCTCCGGTTTCCTCCCACAGTCCAAAGACATGCAGGTTAGGTGCATAAGTGATCGTAAATTGTGCTTGGAGTGTGTGGTTGTGTGCGCGCAAAAGCCCTGTGGTGGTCTGGCACTCTATCCAGGGTTTGTTTCCTGCCTTGTGCCCTGTGTTAGCTGGGATTGGCTCCAGCAGACCCTGTAGTTAGGTTATAGTGGGTTGGATAATGGATGGATGGATTCTATAGATAGTAAGTTTAAAATTAAAAATTTTATAACTAGTGCCATAAACAAAAAAAGTAATAGGTCTTGCAAATCATACAACCCAATAGTGCTAGATGGGTAGTTTCAGGTAGTTCATAAACTTAGCCAGCTTATCGTCTGCATATGGCCAGTCAGCTTTGCCTGTCTGGAAACGGCCACCGAGAGAGAGATGCTCTTTTAAGGATGAAAAATGGAACCAAGAGCATGCGTTTGTAAGCCTCCTTTAATTGTTGCTCTGTAGCCCCCAACTCACCCATGAAATAGCTCAGGCATAACTCCTTCAGTCTAGCTTTATCAGCATTTTCTCCAGTTTCAAAGAAATGCACACATGCAGTTTTAAACAAACAAGAAAAAAGGGTCTGCGGTGGGCTGGCGCCCTGCCCAGGGTTTGTTTCCTGCCCTGCGCCCTGTGTTGGCTGGGATTGGCTCCAGCAGACCCCCGTGACCCTGTAGTTAAGATATAGCGGTTTGGATAATGGATGGATGGAAGAAAAAAGGGTAATTAAGTCGTTGTGCTCTTCTTATCAATGAATCTCTGTGGGTAGGAAAATCCAGTTTCTTTGTACTTTAAAACTAGACAGACAATTGTATAAACGTGTTGTTAGACAATAATAAAAAAATACTATCAACCAATATGCTAGATGTTATTCTCCATTACACAATCCAGCACACTCCAGTGCTCTCAACTCACTCGCTTAAACTCCCTTCCCAAACAGGGCAATTTTCAGGACAGTCTCTAGAGCCATGTGAGAAACGTCCCCAACAAGTCCTGTGGCCTGCTTCCTAGAACTTTTAAAGACCCCAAGTTTGCCTGCTTTCCTGAACCCACATACTGGTTTAAAGGGTTATGTATCTCCACCACAACAGAGCACAGGATTCTGCCTATCGCCCACTGGAGCCCTGTCATGGCTTCTGGATGTTTGGGAAAACTCTTCCCGTGATTGTCACAATAGATTATTTTCCTTGGAGTAATGATTACACTTCTGAGGACAACAGAATTGCCCAGTGATTTCTTGCCCACATTAACTCTTGTGAAGGCGCCTCTAAGGAGAAATGTGGCTGCCTACTTTCACCATATGAGTCATCTTTCTGATACATGAAGTTGGAAATCTGCCCCCTTGTGGCTGTCCATTTGTATTGCCGTAATTGTGAACATTTACTAACCATGGAGTTACATAACATGAGTTAAAATGAAATGAGTGTTTGAATTATATGAAAATGGCAAGCTGTTGTGAAAAGCAATCAATAATTTGGTTAATGTTTCTAATTATGACACAACAAAACTGCAAAAATTATATAGCTCACTTGCATATGTATTACATTTCAATGTAGTTAACATGTTGGATTGCATTTCATTTTGGCACAAATAAACTTCCAGAGCTGAGTCCCCTCTTTGCTCTCTGTCTCCTGGCACAGTCCAAGCCCCATTATTTTAGCTACTAAACACTGAGGTAGAACATTCACAAAGTAGGCCCCAAGAGACTAATGAAAACAGAAAAGGCACCATTTTTTCTACAAAAAATAACATCAAATTATTAAAATATTACCATGAAAAATCAAGAATGTAAAAGCATGCAAATGTAGCAATAAAAAAATTGTAAAATTATATATTATTCATGGGAAGTGCAAATAAAAACTTCCTTGTGGGGGGAAAAAAACACAAAAAAAAACTCAAAAAGGATACAAAAACATCAAAGTACAGGAATAGATGGCCTTGTGAATTCTTGTGAAACAAGACTGCCTGGTGACATCTCGGAAAGAGAATAAACACCAAGACATGTTAAAAAAGGTTAAATTCAAAGAGAGCAAGAGGAGGGAGAATTTGGGAGCATGCACTGATACAGAGTGTTTGCTACACTCAAAGAAGACCTCAACAAAATACAAAATAAGCCACCAATATGCTTCTTCTCCCAGAATGATAAAACTGGAGCATCCAGGTAAATAGTTAAGTGAACTGTAAGAACTAACTTAGTAGGACTGAGTGGGCTCTGTACCTGGGAGGTGCACAAGGACAATTTGATATTGATGAAAGATATAACAGAATGCTCAAGGGAAAGGAAAACTACATAGAGTAGATATACAGAAAGCATAAGATGCTTTAATAGCACGTATAGCAAAAGCTGCATTTGGTGACTGTTGCTTAAATGGGCTTTAAAAATGGCCATTATATGCGGAGGAATTCAAGTTCATGGGAAGCTATCTGAAGAAATTCCATGAAACTGATCAAGGAGTAAGGCAAGCTTCCCTCTTACTGGCCATCTTAAATGTGTACCGAATATAGTTTACAGATGTTTCGTTAAAAATTGAAAGAAAGGAAAAGTCAAGGAGGTTCTGACAACCAGAAGTGACAGAAGGGATGTAAAATGTGTGCTAGTCTGGGACAATATCCAGTACAGTACTATGTAAGGAAAAAGAAACGAGAAGATGACTCTAAAGCAGGGGTGGGCAAAGGCGTTCCTGGAGGGCCACAGTGGCTGCAGGTTTTTGTTCCAACCCAATTGCTTAATAAGAAGCACTTATTGCTCAAGTAACACTTCTGCTTCATTTTAGTTGCTTTGCTCATTAAGATTTGGAACCCTTATTGCTTATTTTAGTCTTATGACAACTGTATTCTCAGTTTTTAATTGCTCATTAGCAATAAGATGCAAATGACAAAAGAAACCAGCATTTCTCCATGTAGCATGTCTCCATTTACACCTGTGCATATTTATCGTGCACTATTTGGTTTAATTAAATACTTGGAAGGAAAGTGAAGAAAACAAAGTGAAGGACTGAGAATTACCCATCCATTTTAGACATCAAATCATTTGGATGATATCCTTAGAAAGGGAAAAAAAATCTTGGAGATAAGATTGACCTGACAGGGCAGAATTAAAACACTATCAAGCCATGAAATTAAATTATTGGCAAGGATTGTTTTCTAATTAAGCAACTGGGTTGGAACAAAAACCTGCAGCCACTGTGGCCGTCCTGGACTGACTTTGCTCACCCCTGCTCTAAAGATTGCAGTGGTTTTCTTATGAAGAATAAATGCCCTCTTAAGGGCTCTTCTCAGCTTAAACGTAATGAACAAAATACTACTGTTTTCCTTCCATCTATTTTCCAACTTAAATATCCAGTTTAAGATCACAGGACACAGTCTCTATCAACAGAAGACTCACTACTTCAGTCTAGCACAGTGCTTCTCAAGTTTTTAACTACTTGTGTTACCCAATAAGACGGGTTGAAATCTAAGTAATCAACATAGACCTCAGGGTTAGCATTTCCAGTGAACCATCTATCAAAGGTTTTTTTTGTAATTCATGCAGTAATAAAATGTATTGTGTTTGTAATTCCAACAGATGGTGGATCACAAACATTTGTAGTAATAAAATGTATTACTAAACATTTATTTTTCACCACCTGTTGGAATGACAAATGCAATGCATATGTCTCTGTTTTATGCCATTTGCTATGGGATTTGTCAAAGCATTTTTAATGTTTATGATGTGCCCTCCATTGAAAAGGCAAATGTAATGCGCTTTATTACTACACATATTTGTAATACACCACCTGTTGGAATGACAGAGTTATAGCAACTGGATGGACACACAGACAGACACACAGGCATTTTTTATTTCATTAAGGTGGATTGATCTCATTGTTTAATTGGCTGTCCTTTTAGATCTTCTCTTATTTTGCATTCAGAAAATTGCATGAGTATTAGATTCACATTTATATGAAATTAAGAAATATTTCTTAACTCTGTCATTTACATTTTAATACCCCTCTCTGTATCTGAATTCTGACAATTAATGGCAAGCATAACGAACACCAGGGGCCTCATGTATAAACGGTGCATACGCACAGAAATGTTGCGTAAGAACTTTTCCACGTTCAAATCGCGATGTATAAAACCTACACTTGGCGTAAAGCCACGCACTTTTCCACGGTACCTCATGCCTTGTCGTACGCAAGTTCTCCGCTGGGTTTTGCAGACTGGCGGCACCCAGCGTCAAAGCAATGGTACTGTTCTTGTGTGATTACTCATTATTTTCATGACGCGGCTTTATAAATACACCGAAACTAAACGCATATTGTTTATTAGTGTAATGCATCTGATTGTAATTAACTCGTAACAATATAATGGTTCAGGGAACAGCCATAGTATTCCAAATACCATAACTGCTTTAGCGTTGTTACTCTCACTTCTATTTCTTCTTCTTCTTTCAGCTCCTCCCGTTAGGAGTTGCCACAGCGGATCATCTTTTTCCATATTTCTCTCACTGCACGACTCGGAGTATTGATATGACTGTATCTGAGTGTGAATCACAGCAGCAGCTGATCGGAAAGAGAATTATCGGTATACAGCTTCAAGGACACGCTGTCTCAGCCACTGTAAAACGTTTTAAAGCCTTTCCTGTACGGACCTCGCAGTTCAGAAACAGTTTAATCCCTAGAACTTTAAATGCACTCAATCAATTGCTCCTTGTAGAACGGTTTGTACTTATAAGTACAATCACCCATACTGTAAACTTGCACTATAGTTATAATATCGCACAACCTGAGCCACTTTATAAAGCGCGTATTTACATATGATGACGATATCATTTTTAAGGTGAAATGCAGCAAAATATGTTTGTTAAATTATACAGATAAAACTTTAACTTCATTTAAATAATCTATATTCTTCACTAGGAGTGTCGTTAAGGATAGAATAATTAAACATGTACTACGAAGATATTTCAATGTTCTTTAAACATTTTGAAGAATCGGCGCTAAGCTTACAGATGGCTTAACGTCTATTACAGAGCTGATTGTATGGTGATCGGTTACTTGGAGATAGAAAAGCACTGACTGCAGTGACGGCTACGCCAATATATATTGAATATAAAACAGAAAGAGAAAATAACAACACAGCAAAAAACGCAGCGACAAATTTCGGCAAAAATTAAATGCTTGTGTCATGAGCACGAGGCGGCTATGCAGTGTCTGCAACGGACGTGGCCATCCACTGTGCATAAGCTACCTTACTGACGGGCGGGCGAAGGAGCCACCGATTCTTCCTCTGTCCAGTGCCACCACAAGCCGCCCCTGAGTACTGCTGCAATAAATTATTTCATCAAAGTGAAACACATGTTTAATAACGTGCTTTAACTCCTATCATGAAAATTACATCAAGTATACATCTCAGTATTTTAGTTATTCAGAGAGCTGTAATATCACGAATGTCATGGATTCTGTGTCCAGTTGGAGGAAGAGAGCCGGTTTAAGAAGCAAGTAGTGATTCACACACATAGAGTACATAGAAGATCAAATACAAAACAAAGCATTTAACGTGCTACTTTAATTACGATGTGATTTGAGAAACTGGTTAATTAAACGATTTTAAGATGAAGTTTATAATGTTCTACTTTAATGACAAAATAAACTACGTGATTAAAGTGGAAATGTCGAGATTGAAGTTGACATTTCGTGTTTTTCCCCACTGTGTGAATTTTTTTCTCTGTACCCTAATAAACTTTCATATGACACTCAGACAGTGGGCTTACAACTCGGCTTTTCACGGCGACTTTGATATGTGACTTCTTTTTATTTCCGGCACTGTGCGATTTTGTGGATGTGAGCTTTCAAGTTTCTCCAACACGCTATGTCACTCGATCAATTTCCTTTTGTTGATTATACCACAGTTTATTTGAACAAATAGTACGTTTTTCCTTTGCCTCCACTTGGTATTTGCTGAAATTCTTATATTTTCCCCGTGCTTTTCCCGTTGTCTTTTCACAGAAGGCTGCGCTTAAGGGCGATTTATATTGATTTGCATTTTCAAAGAGGCGTAATTCCGGGAGGAGTTGGGGCGTTACATAAAGCGCGTGCACGAGTGTTAGTTTTCACGCTGATCGGGATTTATGTAGCGGAAGAACGTGGAAGTTGGAGTACGCACAGATTCCTGCATCTGGATTTTTCTGTGCGTAAGCACATTTCGGCTTTTGTGCTTCCGCCATGCTATAGTGCGAGTTCTACGCACGGCGTTATACATGAGGCCCCAGGACATGCAATACTGACTGCTAAAAGGTAGCTATTTTACTGCTTATTAATAATGAGTGTCAAGAAATCACCCAGAAGTTTAAAAGAGCAAAATACCAAAAGGCAAACAAAATTTTGCACACATCTAAATGTCAACTTCATTGATTAAAAAAGAATAGCATAACCAGTTTGTCATTTCTGTATGGATGCAAAAACCACAAAATGGGAAGTGATAGCTTGCTTATTTAATGCAGGTGTCCAATTAAAAAAGAAGATTGGTTAGAATGACGGGTGGCCTCCAGAACTGAACCTGACATCCACTGCCAAACTGTTCTCCTGGCCATGGAATTCACGGATGGAAGGATTCAGTCTACTAAACAGACTGTGCAGCACTGCATTTAATAGTAGAGCACACTGAAAACATGAACACGGGTAAAAGTTTTTAATTAGTTCTACTTGATCTGACTTTAGATTAATTTCTAAAAGGTTTATTCAACATAAAACAAGATCATGTTAGTTTAATCTAATAGACCAGATTAAAATTTTCCTTTCATAAAACTCTGTCATTTTAGGTTCTGTAAACTCAGTTATATTAGTTTTAATAAAACAATTTCTTTGACTTGAATAAACCAACTTAAATTACTTGTTACCACATGAAATATACTTTATAGGTTAAGAATATATATACATATTGTCACACACATGCGAATAGGAGGCAGCTAAAGGACTTGAGTAATTCTAATACCAGGGGGCGGCAGGATGTACTGTTCTGTCTTTCTCAGTTCCTTGCAGATCGTTTCTGGGAAATCCCACCAGGTTCTGGCAACGGGGTGACGTCACTTTCAGTTCCGGCCCCAATGATGTCACTTCCTCTATGGGCCTTTAAAGCCGCCAGCTTACCTCCACAATTTGGCAGTTCTGATTTGGAATCGATCTTGTGCACATCTCTGTTCAAATATTTAAACTTTTGCAGCCAGGTTATGATATACAAGTGGCTGCCCCAAGCCATTATGATGTCTGGAGTGGTTGACTTATCACTATATATATATTGTGATATATGGCCGGCACTTTATCCCGGACAGTAGCCCCAAGCCGCCAGATGGAGCCCTCCCTGCAACGTGGAGGTGCCCCAAGTTCCAGCAGGGCATCATGGACTGTGGAGTTTTTCTTCACAGCCCTGCTGGATACCATGGGGGCCGCTGCAGGGAGGAACAAGGAATTATATCTTCCAGATAGCCCGGCAGTACTCCCTGACCCGGAAGTGCCATGAAATCACGTGGACTGAGGGATAGCAGCACTTCCAGGTCAAGTAGTATAAAAGGACTGTGGGAGAGCCGAGTTGGGATGAAGGGTGACTGAGCTGCTGGGTGGATTGGAGGATTGTGTATTCTATTGATTTATTATTGAGAATTGTGGAGGTGCTTTGTGCACTTCATTATAAAAATAAATTTATTATTGGGACTATTATCTGGTGTCTGATGTGTTGTCTAAGGGTTCGGGGTCAACAGCGCCCCCTGTCTGTCACAATATATATTTTGTGTAGAATGCCGAGGAGGAGGTGGGCAGCCAGCTGGTCTAAGTGTCCAGGGCTGCAACTGTCTGACTCCGTCTTTTTTGTAAGGTTGTGGGTTCAAATCCCGCTACTGATATTGTGTGCCCATGAGCAAGTCATTTAATTTACCTGCTGGGCTCCAGTTGGAAAACCAAACAAAATGTAACCAACTGTATCATAAATGTTGTAAGGGGCCTTGAATAAAGTAACTAAGTAAATGTATGTATACTTTTTATAATTAGATGTGGACCTCAAAAGGTTTATTTTCTCTAAGGATGCTGCTGACTGGAAGTTTTCTTTTCCTTTCATCTGTTATCAACTGACCATATCACAACAATAATATTAATGGACAAGGAACTATTGGGATTCATTTTATGCAATCAATTTGAAATTGCAAGTTTTATGGTATATAGTATTATGTATCTACATTATGTGATTTTTATAATTTGTAATTTACATTACACCAGTAATCACATTACAACACTCACAGCATATAATCAGTCAATCAAGCTATACAAAATTAAACAGAAGTAGAATATAATCTATGGTAATTTTGAACAACATAAGAAGAAAATATTTTAATCTTTTTCTTGTGAACTCTTTTATGAAACATTAACCCAACTAAATTTAAAGTGAAAAGTAGCAAAGACATTCCTAATCCCCTATTAGTGGTAAGGCTGTTAATGCTGTTGTGTGCAGCAAATATAAAAACTTTCTAGTATATCATTGTGACTTATGCTTTAGTCAGTTATGCAGACATACAAGTTATATTGTTATATTTGCACATACTGTAGATTTAGCTTGTATATAAACCGACACAGGAGTATTGTAGCTCATATTTGGAATATTTGATGCTGCACAACATAGCCCTTCTCCTATGTAAACATGCACAGAGAAATTAGAAAACAAAGAGCGCTGAAGGCTCGGAAATAACATGTTTCATGTAATGCTTGAATAAGATAAGAGCAGCTGCTGCTGTTTACTCTCTCAGTGACCTTATGTCTGCAATAATGGTTCAAAATCTGAGTGATGTTTTGTTGAAAGTACACCTGCCTTTGGAATTTTATTTAGAATTAAGCGCTCTGTACACAACTGAGCTGCAGACAAGGACCCTGCTCATGTTTCTGTTGTAGCCCAGATGATGATGTGCTGCCTCCATAGCTATTTGTTTCAGTTTTTCTCAAATGTTCGAGTGTTTTGTCTTCCCCACCTGTTTTGTGGTTTGAGTTTCTGAGGTAGTGTTAGGCAAAAGAACCTACTTCTCAGGCAGTGTGTTGAAAAATACAACTACTACACATACAGTAAGTATGGTCAGTGGTTATTTTACAGGAAACTATAGAACATTACGAAAAGCAATAAAAGATACTAATAAATTTTCACAAGAGAAGTAAAAATTCAAACAATTCTAAATTACCTTTTATATAGTATATGCAATAATAAAAGATAAAAATGTGGTTTACCTACTACTTCACAGTGGTGTGATGACAACAGTCTGACCCTTAATGCCAGCCAAACCAAACAGCTGGTCATGGACATTAGAAAGTATAAGGCAGACCACACAGCCATCTTCATTGTAGAGATGATGTTAAGAATGCAAAGAGCTTTAAATTTCATGGAGCGACTATTACTGGTGAACTGAAGTAGGCACAACATATTTCAGCTCTTTTCAAAAAGGGACACCAGCATCTAAGCAAAGCTCAGATTTTTCCATGTGTTCTCCTAAGCTTCTACAGGTGCACAATGGAGCCCATCCTGTTCCTCTGTATCACATTCTGATACAACACCTGATTGGCTTAAGATTGTAAAAGAATGCAGAGGATGGTGAAGGTGGCGCAGATATTACTGGCACCCTAATGCCTTCTGTTCAGGGCATATACAACACATACTGCACTCAGAAAAGCAGAAAAACAGTATAATTAAAGACCTCAGCCATCGAGCACAGCCACTTGTCTTACTCCTTCCTTCTGGTAAACAGTACAGGACCTTCAGCACTTGCACCAGTAAATTTAGCAGCAGTTTGTATTCACAGGAGGAAAGGTACTGCATAGCTAAACATAATAAATACTCCAACCTGTACTGTAACAAGCATCCTAACTGGGTAGGATGGTGTTTCTATACTTAGCCAGGAAGCCATCATTGATGGACGGGCATCCAAGCTGAGATAGTTGTCGTTTCCTTTCCCAGTCAGGAGTCCAGGATAATGGAAGAACAGGGGCAGATTCCATGCCATGGCCAGACTTAGCTCAATACTCTGTGGGGCAGTATCCCTCCAGTGAAGGGACACCTAAAGGGCTGACTGAGAGCTGTAGTTCAGGAGAGCAGCACTGGGTGTCAGTAGAGGAGACGGCGGGTGGAGATGCTGCCTGACCTGGAAGTGTTTCCTGACTACAGCTCTGACATGCTAAAAGTACACCTTTAATAGAAGCTCTCCACCTTTACTGGAAGAATCAGAGTGTGGTTTGATGGAGAATGAAGAGTACCTGGGGAGAAGACAGTGGAGAAGAGAGAAAGAAAAGAAAGGAGCCACTGAATTGTTTACTAGTGCACTGTGAAGGAAAGCTGCTGAAATGCATTTTGAAGAATAAAAGTCTTCTTGGACCTTTAACTCGAGTTTGTGTGTAGCAGTTGTGCTTTATTATTGGAATATTATTATTCCCCTACAGGTCACGGTTTACAAACATAATTTATAAATACTTACTAGCAAATATTTATGATTGTGTGTGTGTACACACACACACACACACACACACATATATATATATATATTGCTTTTAGTTATGACACACAGTCTATGGACAAGAATTATATTGCAATACACTTTTCCAATGCAAGAACACAGGAGCCCACATTAACAAATATAGGGTCAATTTTGAGTAGCTAGCCCACTTACCCTATATGTGTTTGAGATGCAGGAAGAGAACCATAGTACCCAGTAGGAGGACAAAAAGAAAACAAAGCAAGAATGTTTATATTCCAGCACTCTGTTGATGTGAGGCAATGGTGCCAACCAAGTAGTCTTGTGGCTTTTTGCATTTCTATCAGCTCTGCAATTTTATTGTGATGAGGCATGTTACGAATGGGGTTGTATAAAATATTGATGACTTCAGGACAACAAATATGATGGTATGTTTTATTTACATTCATTTATCTAACAGACAGCAAAAATCAAATATGAACCAATACTGGTCTGAAACCCCATTCCTTTCACATTCTGGCAGGGTATCAAGCCTTTAAGTGTTCCTGGTAGTCATTATGATGCCTCCCACTTCCAAGTCACTCAACAGAGCATCTTGCTGTTGTATCTGCTCCAAAAGTGAAAGCAACAGATCAAAGTTATCAGACAATCAGAGGTACTGCAGCAAAGAAGAGCAGTGCTATGCCACTTTAGGTTTAATTTTTTTTGTTTGAAAATAGTCTGAAGTAGAACAGGACAGAGTTTATAGGGCTATGTTTTACCATCCTTTGATCATCAGTTGTAATGCCATATATACAGTGCATACATGTGTGTATAAATAATTTTTACCCAGCTGTCCAAAAAAGTGCTAACAAAATCTACTGTCACCTGTTCACTTCCCTTCTAAAAACAAGCAATTTCCAAACAAATTATGACATACTTTGCCAATCTTCTACTCTAGAGTTTAGGCTCTGATTAAAAGTAAAGCAAAGCAAAGGGGAATATAATGTGGGTCACAAATTTGTATTTCTCTTATTATGAATATCTCATCCTCCCATTACATATACATGTTATGATAACTCCCATCAACTTCTGAGCTTGCCTAATGCAATTCAGGGGGGTCCAACACCATTCAGTTCATCAGACTATCAATTACCTTAACCACACATTTTTTGGATGTGGGCAGAAAACCTAAAGAAAAATCCTCAGTGACACATGGAGAATATGCAGACATTGAACAGGTCAGGATCCCAACCCAGTCTTCTGAGATGAAACCCGCTTGTTATTCCTTTAGAAAAAGGGTTCCCAAGTTCAGTCCTGGCATGCCACTGTGGCTGCAGGCTTTCATTCCTACCCGCCTCACAAATCAGTAGGTCACTCTATCTTATCAATCTAATTATTCAGCTGAACTTTCTTATTCTCTTATTCCGTATTCAGAAAAGTACTCCACTATGATATTTGCATTTAGAAGAATTATAGTTTTAAACACTTAATCTTCTTATACCATTTTATGTTTTATTTCAATTTTCCTCATTTATGTGAAGTTTGCTCCTTTAATTATATTTAGATATTGGTGATTTGTGATGAGTGGTGGAGAAAAAGGTGCAAATCACACTGAATGTTAAAGTTGAGACTCTATGTCAATGTTACATTAATTTATACGCTAATTAGTAATAAAAGTTTAGCTAAGTGGTTCTCAAGTTCAGTCCTACAGACCAGATTAACTAAAGGTGTTCATCCCACCCTCCTCCTGCTTTTTACTGGACTCCTGCCTTTATTAAACAACTTGTTATTTCCCAGTTTCTCACTTTTTTGTGTAAATCCAGAAATTACAAAATGGGTTTGCTAATGTAGGAAGCATCAGTATGTGTGACATTATTCATTGTTTTTCTTTGCTTTTTAGGATGTTTTTCCTTTTTTATGTTCTGGTCATTTAAGTTTTTTCCTATTAATTAGCACACGAGTGAATTTTATACTGAAGTAGCTGCTTCTCTTAGTATTTTGCTCCATTTGCACCTGTGCCTGTGCTGCTCATCACTATTTGTCAGTATTCAGATAAAATTAAGGAATTAAACTTCACAGGAAAGGGTGAATTAAAAAGAACATGGTAAAAAAAGAAATTCAACATTTAAAGATGGCAAAACTACTATATTTGCTTTTTTATATATAAATATGACACTACATATTTCTGATTGCAAAAATAAGAAAAGACCTAATAAACAATAAGATGACTTAGAAATAAGACTGAACCATTTACTTGTGAAACTGGTTGGAATGAAAACCCACAGCCACAGTGGTACTTCAGGACTGAACTTGGAAACGCCTGCTTTAGAATTTATGGCCTCTGTCTTCCCTTTCTTTCAATAGCCTTTTGACACAAGTTTAATTTGTAAAAATAGTGCAATGATGATGGCCCATCCACGGACATCAAACTTAACCACCTGATTGAAAGTGGTCATTACACAAGAGTTCCCGTATTTGGATTTGACTTTATGGTTCTTGTGGATGGTACAGGCCTGCTGCCAGTCACTGCATGTTTGGGTGACATGTTTTCATCATAAGTCCACCTTTCTGCTCTGCTATGGGTTCTACTGGCCACTGGTCTGTGCTCTGTAGAAGGAAACCTCATGTCTGCTCTTATATTTAGCTCATCATTAGCTGGCATGGGTTGTACAGATGTTATCCTTGATTCATCTTGTCTTTGTGATCTGTTGCAATTTAGTTTATGTCCAGTAGGCGGCATCAACGCTTCCATTCTTCTTTGTATCTTGTGGCTAGGTATCTGCTCTTCTAATGTGTTTCCTCTTCTCTGAGACTTGTCATTAATGGTCTCAGTATGTGTACTGGTCATGACCCTATCAGCTCTTCTCTGTTGCTTGTTATTTGTTAACATGGGTGCTACAGGTGGCATCAAGGTCTCTAATTTTCTGTGGGACCTGTCATTAGTGGGCTTAGGCTCTGTGGGAAGCATTAGTATGTCACCTCTTCTTTGTGGTCTATAACTAGGTGGCCTAGGATCTGTAGGAGGTGTCGCTCTCTCTCCACTTCTTTGTGGCTTATCATTAGCTGTAGGCATGCATACGGGTGGCCCCATTGGGCCTTCCCTTCTAGGTGACTTTTTGCTAGTATGTCTGGGTTGTACAGGGGGCTTTGCAGCATCTTCTTGCTTAGAATGGTTATCCAGAGCTTGTCTGCCTCCTAGCTGAGGTGGGTCTGCTGATGGGATACGGAGAACTGCATATTCAGTAGCATTGTCCTTTTGCCAATCTTTAACT
The DNA here is from genome assembly GCF_016835505.1 of Polypterus senegalus. Classification (NCBI taxonomy): domain Eukaryota; kingdom Metazoa; phylum Chordata; class Cladistia; order Polypteriformes; family Polypteridae; genus Polypterus; species Polypterus senegalus. The sequence continues at coordinate 132,731,414 of NC_053162.1, forward strand.
CTCTTGGTGCTGTGACTGCGTCTCTTCAGCACATGAACCTCAGAGTAATGGACATCAGCATCTGAGGTTGAGGTATGCTTCTTCTTCTTTGTCTTGTCTACCTCAGCATAAATGGGAATTTCAGGCACACTGTCGTAAGTATGAATAGCCTAAAGTAAGAACAAAAAGAAAACATGAACACATTTCTTGCAAAGTTCTCATGGAAATTCTACACATTTAGAATTAAAAAGTAAAGAATTTGAGAATTCCCTATGGGACTGAGGAGTTAGCAGAGGAGGTAAGCAGACTTGAACCTGTTAAGGACACAAAAGTTAGACCATACTACGCCTTTACATTGTGAAGACACACTATAAGTCTGAAAGGAGAACAGATTAATACCTCATGACTATATGTGGTCAAAGCATCCTGGAAGATGCTACTTGTTAGGAGACTGGGGCACTCTGAGTGCCAAGGAACGTATATTAAATTCCAAATAATATGAAAAACATCCAAGTGATAGTCATCACCATACTAAAGTATCTGTAAACTACTGTATTCTGAATATCTGTATACTGATGGTTCAAAATATTTAATGTTCGTAATGTGGACCCTAGCACTGTTGCCCCATTAAACCCACCAGACAGACATCCAGGACACACATGTAAAAGCACCAAGAAGAATTCTTTAATAATTTCTTTAAATACAGTGCACCAAGTACAGCACACTCCACAATTCACAATTCACAATTCAATAATCAATAATACAATAAACAATCCTCCACTCCCAGCAGCTTAGTCACCCAACCTCCCAATTCTGGCTCTCCCTGCTGGGTCTTGACCAGTCCTTTAAATAGTCCATGACCCGGAAGTACTCCATCTCTTTTTCCGGGTCAATGACACGTCATCCTTTCTTATGTATCATCCATTCTTATGTACTGTGGGCTTCCGTTCTCGTGACTCCAAAGATTCTTTGTGAGCTCCCCCTGGCGGCACCCGCAGCACCCAACGGGGCTGAGGAAACGGACTCCACGTCCCAGGATGCTTTGAGGGAATCCGGGGAACCATTGCCATCCAGGGGGGCTGCCACCTAGCGTCCCGGGAAATGCAGTGGCCTGAAAAGCCTGCTCTTCCTCCTTCTATCTGTTCCGAGACGTCCCGGCCAGACTGCAGACTGGCCGTCCATCACAGTAACCAAATGTGTAAATCTTACGCCATGGCTGTCCCAGTCACCAGATTTCATGTTTACAAATGATACTGGAGATTAAATCAAAATAGTTAATGAAGGAATTTCTCATTTAGGAATAGTGTTGCATCCTTTCTGTGTTTCTGGGCACTTATGGAATCTGTAATAAAAACAATGAAGCTGCTCTGAAAATTCCTTTTAGGTAGATAAATGTAGTGAAGGTGTTTCCTTTAATCTATCAGTTACCTGAAGGCTGTATTCTTCTTTTTGACAGATTGTTGCCATTGTACACAAATAAAGTAAGATAGTGTCAGAGATGGCTGGGGTGGCGACCCGGCTGGGACACTCAGGAGGACCGGAGGAGGGTTTGTGCCTTCCCCAGACCATGTAGGGGTGACCACCCTGGTACATTTTGGGTTCACAGGTACAGAGCTTTGAAGCTCCACACTGTAGGGGCCCGTGGTCACCGCCAGGGGGCGCCCAAATGCCTTGGAGACCCTGGACCTCAGCACTTCCACCACACCCGGAAGTGCTGGGGGGAAGAAGAGCAGGGACACCCGGAGTGCTTCCAGGGATGCAGCTTGAACTTCCGCCACACTGGGGCGTGTTGGTGGGAGGTTGCCGGATCACACCTGGAGCACATCTGGGGGCTTATAAAAGGGGCCGCCTCCCTTCAGACAATGGCTAGAGTTGGGTGGAAGAGGACGAGGTCTCTAGAGGAGGCAAGGAGGCGGCCTGAAGAGAAAGTGAGGCATTTTGTGTTGGCCAGGACTTTGGGGAGTTTTGTGTTGTGTGGCACTGTAAATAATGTACAATAAACATGTGTTGGGTGACATGAACATGTCCGCCTGTCTGTGTCCATGCCAGTCTCCACAATAGGTAATAGTAAATACTAGCCAACGCCGCATAATTATTCATTGATGTGTGAACACCTCCTGAAAGACACAGTTGTCCAAATGGGGAGGGTTTGAGGATACAACTATCAGTGAATGAAAAGATGGAACTCTGGAGAGAGCAACATACAATTGTCTGTGACTGAAAACAGGTTTTGGCAGATACAGGCATATCTTTTTGAAAGTTTGGCCCTGTGCCTTATTAATTGTCATTGTAAATGCCAATCTTAACAGGAAATTGTCTGCGTGTAAAAGTAAAAGGCAAATTTGAATCTAATGGGGTCAGTGAAATCCGGGGAATAAGGACAGGTTGTGATGTAGCAGATGTGATAGTCTTACACTTCAGTACATTGCGGTGAATGCTGGTAACAGAAAGTCTAGTGCAATTACAGAGACGGATCTCCTCAACCATGTGCAAATCCATTCAACACAAACATATGTCTGCAACCACGCTGATGTGACGTCACCTTCCCACTATCCTCTTACTGAAAAACATTTACAAATGCATTTCACACTGGAATTTCAATGCAACATTTGCTCAAAAACTTTCACGCTCCAGAAATATCTCAAAGCACATTTAAACAAACACTCCACTGAACAAACGCATTCCACACAGGTCTTTCAATGCACTATTTGTTCGAAAACATTCCAACTGCAGAGGTATCTCAAAAGCACATTTAAAATCACACTCCACTGAACGAATTATGCAACGTGAACATTGCCAGCAATGCTTCAAAATAACTCATTCTCTCAAGAAGCACTTACAAATTCATTCCAATTCCTTTCAGTGTCAACTCGCAAACCCCATGCACAGTCATCGCATTCAGTTTTACGCTGCTTTTCAAGAAGATACCACCATTCCCGTCCAAGAACATAACATTGGCCTACCTACTGTAGTATGTACTTCTTGTAATGCTCTTCATTGGCCATCAGAGGAGTTGATACGGCCTGGCCCTGTCGTGTGTATCCCATGGTCTTACAGTTGGTGGGCGTGGCTCTCTGTCTTGCATGTATCTTGTGTGCCCTTAGTGAATGGTGGGCGAGGCATTGTCGTGCGTACCCCATGGTCGGGCAACTTGGTCGATTATATATATAGAAAAGCAGCCGGAACCGAAAAGAACAATGAAAAGTCAACATGGCTCAGAGGTGCATGTGGACTATAGCACAGATGAAAGCGACTGAGGCTGTGTTTGGTGAGTTGCTGCGTGAGGGTACATGAGCAGGCAGTGCATATGTCTCGAGAGCAACAGTGGACGCGGGAGGAGGGCTAAAGTTGGTGGGCGGGGCTCTGTCATGCGTATCCCATGACGCGGGAGGAGGGTTAGAGTTGGTGGGCGGGTCTCTGTCGAGCGTATCCCATGGTGTTAGAGTTGGTGGGCGGGGCTCTATGAGTTGGTGGGCCTGGCCCTGTTGTGCGTATCCCATGGTCTTACAGTTGGCGGGCGGGGCGCTGTTAGTGTTTGCGGGCGGGGCTCTGTGAGTTGGCGGGTGTGGCTCTCTGTCTTGCGTGCTTCATGCTTGCCCTTAGTGAATTATATATATAGATGTCTTTTTTACATGTGCAGTTTAGTCACTAGTTAATACAGTCTGTAGACTTGGTGATTTCCTTTGCATTCCGGACATTCTTTGCTTTGTGTGTTTAAACAACCTCTCCTTTTTAAAAGCTAAAGCTCAAAAATACATTTTATCTCTGTAACAGGTATGTTTACTGTTGGAATTGACTGCCAACTCTGCAAACACCTAGAATTGAGTTAATTAATTATGAACAGTGGGTATCTGCAAAACCTTACTGTTATCGCATAGCTTTGGCTGGTCTATCAGCTTCAAGCCAATAAAGAAATTTTCTTTTCTCATGTTACTAGTGGCAATACCTTCTGACAATGACATTTCTGCCTTAAACCAGCTACTATACTTATACAAGGTAACACTGTTTAATAAGGAACAATTTAGAAAGTGAGTTCCAGTAGAACATTTCTTCTCCAGGTCAGAGAAAAATAAATGATATCCCATAAGGTGCTTAAAAACTGCCTTTTAACATGCTAATTGTACCTCTGCATTGGTGTGTGCCACTCTGACCATTGTCAAGGGTTTTCTGACATAGTGAATGTCCAAGCTATAATTAATTTTACCCAATTGGTGGGCAGTATATATGGCTGAATCTGTTACATGGAAGATTCACGGGGAAAGGCAACTCTGAATCATTGAACTAAACCCAAATTATTGAAAACTTCTCTCCACATCAGTTTGCATTCCCCATAGTACATCTTCCAGCTTCTTCACTTAATTTGTACCTGCACTGGGCACACAAAACGATATTGAAAGTCACTGCTTTTCAAACTGGGATCTCCACAGTACACATGAGGGACAGTGGCTCTTACAAGACTGGTATTCATAAAAAAATGAATTATTCAAATGTTTAAGATGTCTTTAAAATTGTTTTACATAAATTTTAAATAAACATAACTCAAAATGTGCATTTGTTTCATGAAAGAAGTCCTATCTTAATGTAGTTATAGCATAGGGATACCATATGAACTTTGATCACATATGCATCAGTAGTCTGCTATTCCTGAGCATGTGCTTTATTTAACATAACCTATTAGTCCAATAAGCAAGCTAAAATAACCCACAGTTTATATTACTTCTGGGGAAGTATCGGATACATTTTGAAAAGGCTGCTGGGAAAAGGACAGCTCATTTGCTAAAGGGATTAGTGAGAAAATCTGTACTACATTTGAAAATACAGTAGATAGATAGATACTTTATTAATCCCAAGGGGAAATTCACTGAACTTACATAAATTAAGTACAGCTTCAATACATGGTGAGAGGAAGGGCAGACATGATGTTCCAAAATTCATTTTCTTTCTCCTTGAATCACTCTCAAATTAGTGTTTGAGTCATCTAAACTATTCAGATACTTGTACAAAAAACACCCTGGTAAAACATTCATATCAATGGAATTTTTCCAATGAAAAGACAAGCAGCTCAACAGGTAGTCAATAACTTTTAAGCCGTAGACGACCATTCCTAGGTGGCATGAAAGTTTAGTTTCCAGTCTTGTACTTTCTAGTGATAAGGCAGCTCAAGAAAAAAAATGATGCAATATCACTCTGACCCAGCATACTAGTGACACAGTCAATGATGTGTCAAGTAAAATTCATGAAAGTTAAGAGACAGTCTGTATTTTAGTTTACAGCTGGCTAAAAGATCCCATGTAGCTAACAAAGCATGGTTGTTCACATACACCCATTTCATCAGTTGTGGAGGATTTTATGAGGGAATACTGCTTTATAAAGCAATTAGCACAAGGCAACAAGAAAATACATTCTCTGAATATTTGATCAGTACACTGAATCAAAGGGCATTGAGTGGTTTAGTGCATGGCTGTATTAACTGCTTTGACTGGGAGACAAGTCACAGCTGTTATTATGGGAAAAGCTCCAAATGCCATTCCCAATCATTGTATGGTAAATTGCAAGGCACTTGTGTTAAAATTGATTGAGGAACCTCTTCATGTCTTGCAGGATGTTGTTCACACAGTAAAGTTTAACCAAAACTCATCCAAATAATATTGTCATTTATGGAAGAGATAGGACTGTTTTCTAGAACTTGCTCCTCCACACTAAATGAGCACTGGCTATTAAGAGGGGCCTCTGACAGCCAAGACAATGACCTGAGAGGAGACTGATGCAGTCCTCCTTTGTGAAAATCACCAACATGAAGAATACTTTCCTGATGCGGCTTGGAAACATTAACTTGCATATTAATCTGATATTTTTCAACAACTAAATGTACTGAATCAGAGTGTGCAAGGCCATTACACATACATATTAAATGTTCATGACAATGTATTTGACTTCACACAGAAAAATAGCCTTTGAACAAGCAAAATGTGTCGTTATCACACTTTCATCAAGAGATGCTAGCTAGTGATAAAGGGTTAGAAAGCATTTCATTACTTGTGCTCTCTCTCCTTCATCACTTACAGTAATATTTCCAAGAACATTTTCCTTACTTGGATAATGTACTTTACCGATGTATCCAGGAACCCTTTTCTCTCAGCGGAAAATTTAGGTAATAAATATCAAGAGGAGCTCATTGGTAAATCAGAGTTGAAAGTCAAACTCAGCTCTGTCCTGCTCCTTGAGGCAATAAACATAATGTAATCTTATATTAACAAATCCAAAGACAAAATTTGACAAGCTGCATTACCAGGCCCACTATTCCCACTATAGAGGATACATACAACTTCTCATAAACATATTAATAGAAGGTCATGTAGGGCAATATTTTGCTACACATGTAGACTGAAACTTACAAACATCACATAAATTAAATTCTTTGTAGTTTTACTACAATTTAAAAATTTAACAAGAGTTCCATGTGAATACTGTATAGATAAGATTTTGAAGAATATTTATTTAGTAGCGATTCACTAATGGAGTTCAGTTAATTTTCACTCCAAACAACTCAATCCATGATCAGTAAATTAGCCAATCTCAAAAAGCGATCTCAAAAGCTGCTTTCCTAAGCTTTATGGTAATATAGTTGCTGTGCTCCTTCACAACAAGGTATTATGGTACTTGAGGAAACCCAGGTGTCATTTTGCTCCCAAACTTGCTACAAAAAAAGAACTGACAGTCAAGGTTTATGAGAGGGTGAAGGCAGAAATATTTACTTTAAAAACCATTATTATTAGTATTGCAATTCACATTTTTATAAGAAAAAGAGCAGATAAAAAGGAATTTGCATGTACTGCTTAGAAAACAATAGGTTTGTTAGCTTAAGAGCCAAATGTGTCAGCATGTTAACCATGTATCTCCTTGAGAATCATGAACACTTTATTAGAATTGTGGCTTGTACAATAACTATGAAGAACTTTTCTTTTATGGCATATTTATTATGGGTAAATATTTTTGCACATTGTTTTTTGCATTTTTTATTCTCATTGAAGAATATGCCTACAGATATTCCTTCAGTTAATAAAAATGAACAAGTACCACCTGTGGCCTAGAGTTTAATTATAAAAATACCATCTTCTTATAGAACATAAGACTTCTACATGGCTGGTTATGAAGGAGTGTTGAAAAAAGGATAAAGAAAACAAGAATCAACCAGTTCTAGTAACATTAAATTGATGAACATTATCAACCCTAAAAATAACCTAATAGGAGCATCCCTAATTGATTGTCCAGGTGTTGCTTCTTTAATTTGCTTGATGATTGCTGGAATAGGCTCCAGTTTCCCCCAAAAACCCGGTCCTTGAAAATCATTAAGGGAATTAGTAAAGTGGCCCCCTGATGTTACTTTGTGTTAATCATTCAACAAGAACAAGAGAACACAATTAGAAACTTGTCAAGGACAAATGCATAAATATTAAAAAGTTTTCCTTCACATAAAGGACGACAGATGCATGGAATAAATTACAAAGTAGTTTGCTAAGCTAGCAAAGCTATGCATTTATGTGCTCAAGTGAGCCTCCAAATAAAGTTTTGGCTAAAGGTATTTAGTCACTAACTATGTAGATTGTTGTTAGCTGTTAACATTTCTCAAACTTTGAAGGTTTCCCAAAGAAATCCACCTCAGGAAGCAGTGAGAGGAAGCCCTTATACGGGATTTTGAGAAAGTTGTCCTGTGATGTGTGCCGTGCTAGTTTGGTAATAGATGCTGTACCGGCATCATATGATCAAAGCTACCACTTGCTTACAGTAAAAAACAAAGGAGGTTTGATGATTCTTTCTGAGGGAACAGTCAAGGTGGTCAAAGTAGCTGAGCTTATTATCCGACAGTCAATCAATTTGTTCAGACGGAGATTGGTTCAGATGTGTTTTTTCTCAAGAAGCACATTGAGGAAACACAGTTTGAAATTGACAACCATCATTTTATGCTCATGTCTTTAGTTGTGTCTGTCTTCCGCAAACTAAGGCTGCACCATATTGCCAGACTGAATACTCTTAAATTACAGAGTGGCAACATACGGAAAAAGTTATGTAAGACAGTTCTGTTTCAAGGACTTTAGATCATATCCTGTATATATTTAAGTAACCACATTGTGTGTGTGTGTGTGAGAGAGACAGAGAAAGAGGTTGAGAGAGGAATGAGTGAAATGTTTTCAGAAATTAAGCCAATTTGTATACAATAAAATTGTTTATTTTTGTCATTGAGTGTATCATTTCACTGTTAAAAGAAAGAACAGACTACCAGTTGCAATCTTACTATTTTGACTTTCAGACATTGGTCAAGTTTTCATCTCAATAATTAATAATAATAATAATAATAAATGTAAGAGTCAATCTTAGAAAGTTAAAATTTGAGTTAAACTTATATTAATGTTTGCTTAATTTAAATAGAATATACATTTCTTTCATAGTCATAACTTATGGTATAGTCTTTTCCCCCTATAAGTTAGTAAGAGATAGAACCTTCTTACTATAACTGAGTAACAATGGGATAATAAGCTTAGTTGTGGAAATAACAGGTCCCAGTAAAGAGGGTCTTGAAAGAACCATTTTCTACTCAGAAATGGGATAAGCATACAGTTTTCTGACCGTTTTGAAATGGTACAGAAATGGTAAGTAAATAGTAACGATTTGAGATGAAACAAGAGTTTAGCTTTGAACTGAACTTTTCTTAACATTAATTTTTTCTTTCTTTTGCTATTTTAATTTTCTTTTTTGTGTAAACTGCTTTACTTTGAAACTTAACTAAACTTTTAAAAACTGATATTTTGTCTGTGGAATCATTTCTGAACGTCAGGCTTTTGTTGAATCCCATTTTTTGAGTTGAAGCTGCTGAACTTTGGTAATTTTGGGAAAACGCAGCTACAATAATAATAATAATAATACATTTTATTTAATAGGTGCCTTTCTTAGCACTCAATGTCACCTTACAATAAAATTAACAACATTAGTAAAATTAAAACAAGAGAATTATAAATCAAAAAGCAATAATTACCAGACAAACAAAGAAAGATAACTGGTAGTAACAGTGCAAAATTCACAATTGGTATGCCAGTTTCAAAAGATAAGTTTTGAGGGCAGTTCTAAAATTTGTTATTGAATCAAGCTGACGAATATGAGAGTAAAGAGAATTCCAGAGTTGAGGAGCACTATGAGAGACGCTTGAGCTCCCAGTGCACTGAGTCTGATGTGTGGTACAGAAAGTAGAGCTGCAGATGAGGATCTGAGTGAGTGAGAGGGAGTGTAAGTCTGGAGGAGATCAGTGAGGTTGTGGAGAGCTTTAAATGTTAAGAGATGTATTTTGCATTGTATTCAGTAGTGAACAGGGAGCCAGTGAAATTGATAGAGAATAGGTGTAATGTGTTCAGTGGATTTAGAACAGGTTATTATCCTGGCAGCAGAGTTTTGAATAAGTTGTAAGCGATGGATAAGTTTTTTTGGGATGCCAGATAGAATACCATTATAGTAATCTATACGTGAGGTGACTAGGGAATTAACCAATACTTCAGTACTGTGTTGTTTAAGAAGAGGACGAAGTCTAGAAATGTTTTGGAGATGGAAGATGGCAGTCCAAGAAATGTTACTTATATGGGAGGAATTATTTAATAATAATAATAATAATTATTATTATTATTCAATAATTGTCATTATTGTATAAATGGATATAAATAATTGCATTTAAACGATTCGCCAAAATCTGTTCTGTGTAAACGATACTGTTTTAAATGTTATTGTTTTTTCATCAGAAAACCCAGTTTCCACGTCTACCTGTATTAGTTTAAATGGCACTTTTGCCATTCGCAATAGGGCGGGCGCCCTGACATATCATGTCGACTGGGCAACACAGTGAATACGGCATGTACCTATATATGTATGTCTATGCGAATGGCAGCTTCCACGTTCTTCCGCTACATAAATCCTGGTCAGCGTGAAAATTAACGCATGTGCACTTGCCTGCCGCCCCACCCCAACTCCTCCCAGAATTATGCCTCTTTGAATATGCAAATCAATATAAATAGCCCTTAAGCTCAGCGTTCTGTGAAAAGGCAATGGCAAAAGCATGAGGGAAAATAGAATTTCAGCGAATACCAAGTGGAGGCAAGGAAAAATGTACTATTTGTTGGTTTAAACAGTGGTATAAACAACAAAAGGAAATTGATCGAGTGACAGCGTGTCAGAGAAACTCGAAAGCTCAAGTTTACAAAGTCACACAGTGCCCGAAATAAAAAAGAAGTTGTCAGATATCAAAGTCGCCGTGAAAAGGCGAGTCATAGCCCACCATCTGAGTGTCATATGAAAGCTTATTAGGGTACAGAGAAAAAAAAAAGGTACACAGTGGGGAAAAAAGCATGAAATGTCAACTTTAATCTCGAAATTTCCACTTAAATCACATAGTTTATTGTGTCATTAAAGTAGAACATCATAAACTTCATCTTAAAATTGTTTAATTTACTAGTTTCTCAAATCCCATCGTAACTAAAGTAGCACATTAAATGTTTTGTTTTGTATTTGATCTTCTATGTGCTCTATGTGTGTGAATGACTACGTGCTTCCAGGCTTTCTCTTCCTCCGACACGACACAGAATCCATTACATTACAGCTCTCTAAATAATTAAAATACTGAGATGTATACGTGATATCATTTTCATGATGATAGGAGTTAAAGCGTGTTATTAAAAATGGGAACAGGGTTGCGCAGTGACTGTTCATGTCTCACAAAAGATGCCTGCTGCGCCATGCGTGACCTTCGATGAAATACTTTATTGTAGCAGTACTGTCTCTTTCAAACGTACTAAACTCCATTTCCTGTCCTTACTTTTCTTTCTTCAAATACCCAATCACCATACAATCAGCTTTGTAATAGACGTTAAGCCATCTGCAAGCTTAGAACAGCGATTCTTCTAAGGATCATTGAAATATCTTCGTAGTATGGGTTTAATTATTCTATCCCTCTATCCTTCCAGTGTTGCGTCAGCACCTGCAAGAATACAGCGCGAGGCAGGAACAATCCCTGAACAGAGTGCCAGCGGCTCACTAGCGCTGCGGCACCGTGTCCTCACATGCTTAATTATTAACAATATAGATTATTTAAATCAAATTAAAGTTTTATCTGTATAATATCATAAGCATAATTTGCTGCATTTCATCTTAAAAATTAAATCGTCATCATATGTAAATACGTGCTTTATAAAGTGGCTCAGGTTGTGCAATATTATAACTGTATAGCAAGTTTACAGTGAGGTAATTGTACATATAAGTTAAAACAGTTCTACAAGGAACACTTGATGGACTGACTGAGTGTGTTGAGTTCTTGGGATTAAACTATTTCTGAACTGTGAGGTCAGTACAGGAAATGCTCTGAAGCGTTTGCCTTATATGAGAGCAGTTCAATAGACAGCATGGCTGAGGCAGCGTGTGCTTGATGTTGTATACCGATAATTCTCTTTCCAATCAGCTGCTGTACAGCTGTGATTTACACTCAGATAAAGTGATATAAATACTCCGAGTGGTGCAGTGAGAGTATTATGGAAAAAGATGATCCGATGTGGCAACCCCTAACGGGAGCAGCTGAAAGAAGAAGAAGAAGGTGAAGTGAGAGTAACAACGGTAAAGCAGTTATGGTATCTGGAATAGTTTGACCACTCTGTGGACCATTATATCTTTACAGGTTAATTACAATCAGATGCATTAAACTAATAAACAATATGCAATTAATTTCAGTGTATTTATAAAGCCGCGTCAGGGTTGTGGATCTAAAAAAGAAAGGGTAACCACACTGGAACAGTAGTACTGCTTTGAAGCTGGATGACGGCAATCTGCAAAACTGAGCGCAGAACTTGCGTACGCCAGAGTATGAGCTACTGTGGAAATGTGCGTGGCTTTACAAGTTTAGGTTTTATACATCGCGATTTGAACGTGGAAACATTCTTACACAACATTTTTGTGTGTACACACCGTTTATATAGGGTGGTCCAGATTTAATTATGCAATTTTCATTACGTTATAACTTATTAAGTTTATTACATAGAAAATCACCCGAAAAATCCTGGACCTTTGAGAAGTGTGCGAACTGACAGCATGAAGAATCGTCTTCGCGCTGAACTGGAATCATTCCCGCATAAATCAAAGTCATCCAGACGATCTGGATCTGCAAAATTAGATCTGGACCACCGTGTACATGAGGCACCAGGTGACCGGCATCTACCAAAATAACCTGTAAGGATTAAAACCCAGAAAGATGAACAATCATTACCAAAGCCAAAATTCAAATAAAAAATCAGAGCTGAAATAACCTAGCCAGAAATCAATAGCCAGAGAATCTAAGAAGAATTGCACACTAAATGTTTTAGAATTCATCAACAGTCTTGGACGATGCATAAACACTGTCAATGACATCATACGATGTAGCCTCCGGGACACATCCCTAACAACCAGCCATTGTGTCATGGCAAAGGAACAAAATGGCATTGTGGTAATTCCTAAACATTATTAAAATAAAACAAATAGTCAAAACTTGAAATGTACATGGGATAAGAGATTAAAAACAAATTCTCCATATTTCAAAATTGAAATAAAAAATTAACACATGCTAAAAAACAATAATTGTTGCTGTTCAAATAATCTGAACATTTTACTGATACATTAACATAAAATCTTGTACAGATTGCTCAAGATGCTGTTAGTGAAGCATATTTCATTTGGAAAAAAGTATTACAGTACACCCATATTTTCCAAGTAAAATTTGGACAGCACATCTTTCACTTATCATGGTAAATATTACTTATTGATAGAATAAATTGCTTTTGGCTACATTCAGCAGCTATTGTAGATATTAGCAGCTATGAAAATATTTACATAACATTACTATGGTAGCACTGTCACACAGTGCTTAGTGCTACTTCATCACATTTCCAAAGCTTTGGGTTTAATTACTGCTTTCTCATTCACTATCTGTGAGGCGTTTGTACCAGTGTCCATAAAATATCCAGCTGGGTAAAATTGAAAAAATGTGTACTATCTATTTTGATTTGAACAGGATTATGACACCCATTTGTGCTCCAAATACAGAATGATAGAATGAACCACAGAAGCCAGCCCCAGCTATTAGACACAGATGTCGTAAGAAGTAAAAGACAAGCATACTAGTCACTTCTTTGACAGAATATATTAGTGTTCAGGGGCAGTAAATGTCGTCCTTATGCCAGTTCTGAAGTTAAAGATACTGTATTTAATGAGGGTTTATGTGAGCATCTAATTACTATTATAGGTTTTAATATAGAGTGTGGCATTTTCATTGGAATGGAGAATGATATGCACTTGATATCAAAAATCAAAAGTGGTCCATTAATGAAACTGAAGTTAAAAATCAGTCAACCACTAAACTAAAGAACTAATGCACCGTCACTACTACGACAAAAATACCAGAGACTGAGAGATAGACTGATCCATAAGTGGCAGCTTAAAGGTAAATGTAAAAAGATTTAAAAAACAGACATCCATCCATCCTACATTTAACTTTTATGGGGATCTGAAACTTTGACAGCATACACACAATGCGAAAACCAGGTCACCAGTCACTTGCGTAGTAAAAAGAAACAGTAATATTGTGTTGACAATAATATTGTTCAGCCTGACAGAAAGAAGTTTCCACAGTTGTGTGAGATTAGTTGGTGTTTACATTAAAGACACAGAAGATTTTAAATGTGAGTTAAACAAGATATCTGTAGTCTTCCTCTTTAACACTCATTTAGGACATTCTATCAACAGTTTCCAAGCTGCTGCACATGTGAAGGCATGTAGGACCTAAGCATTCTACCCATATCTGCCTCATTCTGTCTTATTCTGTATATTCCTCCTATTTTGTACACTACAATACTGGCAGCACAAAGAGAGGGCAAAGTACAGGGTGAGATAGTAAGTGAGACAAGAGGTGATGGGACTGCTGATATTATTAGAGTGGTGGGAAGTGGACAAGCCACTTAGCTACATGTTTAATTATTTAACTTCATCTTGTAGTGTGTATTAACTAAAATGTTATCTATTTTTGGTCTAAAAAGTTACCGATTGATTGATAAATCATTTCACATTACTGTTAAGCAGAAAATGCTACAAAAGGTAACATCCATTACTATATCACTACCATATTATAAAGCTTTCTGAAAAAAAGAAACAACCAATGAAATAAAATACTGAATTTAAAACTGAAAATCTACTTAACACCTACTGATTGCATCTAATGCAGAGGAGGTTACCAGAAATTAAAAAATGAACACCAACTGGCTAAGTGATGAAGATCACATCCATTCTGACATTGGACTACTGCCTTTAGACATGGAATATCTGTTGCTAATTCTTTAATTTCCTTCAGTCATACTTGGGAATGACATTTTACAGTAGATGGGAAAAGTGGAAGCAAAATTAAAGAGTGCGGACCTCAACATTATGACACAAGGCTTACCATCAATCCAGACCAATCAATGATAAAAGACTAAATCATAATGCATTGCAGATTCCACAGAGAGTGTCTGGATTGCCAGTTGTCCTAGCCTTTTTAAGAACTATGGACATACAGATCCACTTCATTTCACCTCTCTTTCATTATCAACTGGCTAAACAAGCTTTCATGACTTTAAATTTTATGAGTACAACATGCATAAACGTATACTATGATGGAGTGCCAAGATGGCAGAAGGTGACATGGGTATGTGGCATATCCAGATGCCACAGATCAGTAAAAAGTGGCAAAAGAATGCTTAAAATAAGAGAGAAAAGAAAAAAAAGAGTGAGTAAATCTGGCATAGGCACAGGTAGATAGAGGTTTATATACCTGCATGCGGGAAGGGAGCAGGGCAAAGCACCAGCTCAACTTTGTGAGAGACATGAATTCATGAGAAGCAGGGAGAAAATGATAATAATTACAGTATGTCCTGGTTTCTAGAGGTCTATTTTACTAAGTATGATTATATGGGGCCATGTTGTGTCTCTTTAGTAAACCAGGCAGCATGTGTATATGCCAATGTCAGCACAGATGTAATTTTTAGTAACTCATTGACATCATTTTTGAAACTGATTTTTAAGACACATCATCTTATTTCATTCATCTAAGGCAATGGCTACAAGTTACACTTAAAAAATTTTAAACAAGGAAGGTTTGATCAAACTGTCTAGCAGGCACATGATAACATGTAAGTGCAGATAAGAGAGAGATGAAAGACTGAAAACTGATCCTCTTCATTGCATGGAAGCAGTAAATGATATTCTTTGTTATATTACCTCTTCTGAATGGCTGCTCCTGACTTCTGCAAGTAAAAAAGACACAGAACTTGTTAGGACCTGCTTATTATATAGGCTTGTGTTTCCTTTCTCCAACACAACACAACTCATGTTCAGAACACATTGTCGTTTATTTCCTATCCTCTGCTTTGAAAAATTCACAGTTATATCAACTCTTCCGGGGCCATGGGGGCGCAGTAAAATTGTCACTCTTTATAACTGTAGAGGGTGTTACCTGAAATCTCCCATTCTGGCTCACAATGTACATGTGACATAGTCAAAACAGTCTACTGAAAATTCCAAGTTGAACAGCTCCTTCTTTGTAATGTTTCAAAACAAACCATGAGGAACATTAATGTAACAATAGTTCAATAGCACAGGGGTCAGAGGGAGGTTCATTGCTTACCTCAGAGAAAGCAAAACATACAGCCTGAGAGAGTTGAAAATTGGACAACACAAGCCCTTTAGAAGTAGTGCCAATGTAATCATATCCTATGTGAGGAAAGGCTGTTTTTATTGAGGGGGTGCTTGTCACCTTCTGTATTTCATGAGGAAAATGCAGTAAGTGTAATTAACTTTATGTTGACTGGCACAGTTATATAGGTCATGTGATGAAAGAAGCATTCCCCTCTAATTTTTCAGGTTGAGTTTGATTAACATTAAGAATCTAGGTTTTGTACTGTCTGGAATTTATTTTGTTTTTTAATGATTTAATTTATTTTTCTGGTTATTATTATATCCTCATCAACTGGTGAAAATGTGCAAGGCTTGGAATCTTGATGGCCCCACAATCTCTTGGATCATGGACTGCCTAACCAACAGACAGCAGTCTGTGAGGCTGAGGGACTATGTGTCAGAAATGTTGATATGTAATATTGGAACACCTCAAGGAACTGTCGTGTCTATCCCTTCCTGTTTACCCTCTGCACAACAAACTTCCAGCACAATACCAGTGTTTGTCATCTACAGAAATTTTCAGACAACTCATCCATCATAGGCTACATTAATAAAGGAGATGAGACAGAGTACAGGAAAGTAGTCGAGGACTTTTGTGGTGCAGGGACAAAACCCAGCAACTCAACATCAGCCAGACAAAAGAGCTGGTGGTGGACTTCCAGTGTGCCAAGAAGCCTCACCATTCACAGTGAGGACGTTGAAGTGGTGCCAAGCTACAAGTACCTGATGGTTCACATGAACAACAAACTGGACTGGTCTGACAACACAATGGCACGGTACAAAAACGGCCAGAGAAGACTATACTTGCCAAAGAGACTCAGGTCTTTTGATGTATGCAGCAAGCTGCTGGAAATGTTCTATCAGTCCAAGTGTTCAGTGTGTTTTTCTATGCTGCAGTCTCCTGGGAAGCAACATGACCACAAAAGAAGCATAATGCCTGAACAAGCTTATTAGGAAAACCTGTTCCATCACAGGGTGAATCCTGAACACACTGAAAGCTGTTCTGGAAAAGATGATGGCAAAATTGGATGCTGTCATGAAAAATTCCTCCAGGAGGCACTCTCTTGGAGCACTTTTAGCCACTGGCTCAATCCACCACAGTGTGCTAAGAAGGGCCTCTGGGGGTATTTTCTGCCTGCTGCTATCAGGCAATTCATTGCTTCCACCTGATATCCTCATTAAGTTTATTTTTATATTTGCTGTATTATCTGTCCTGTGAGTCTGTATCCATGTTGTTTTATATTTCTGCTGCTGTACTGCATGCATCTAAATTTCCCCATGGTATTAATAAAGTTTATCTAATTCTAATCTTTATTATTATTTTGAAGACATTATTCTGGAGCCATTTTGGTAGGATTGTCATTTACAGGCACTTCCATTATGTGTTTTTACTTTACTTTTAATGGTCGTGGCCAAATCTACCATGGCAATGATTTCCTTTGTCAGTCAAATGGGCTGGAAGCAGTACTCAATATCTAAGCTTTAAATACAACCTAAAAGTCAATTAGATCTCTTTCACAAACTATTTTAGTTGGGGCCAGGGCTGGCACATACTATTTGGCTTGTCTAGGGAAAACACAATCGTGTCACCCCTTTGAATTAGCTATATTACAGCCAATGAGGAATAACACATAGTGAGTGAATACTGTAGCGCTGTGGTACTTCTGACTCTTTCTCACGCACATCAGACACAAACTGAAAAGTCTGCGGGGTAAAATTCTCCACAAACCAGACAGGTGGCATACTTACAAAACCAAAAACGCATGATCACATTAATGATATTATTACAGTAATTAAGTTTGTCTTTCAGGTGTGTGGCTGTAAAGATTTTAACTACATATTTTATCTGAATTTTCTGTGCCAGTTTATGCTCTACCCAGCCCATTAAGGTTGTCCTGTATCATTGTACTGTGGAAGTAGTTTTTTAAAATAACTTTTAAGCTTTGAGAAGAAATGTTCTTCAGAAGCCACTAAGATGGGAAGGGTGATGTGCACTCTTAATGCAGCTGTCTAATGGAATATATTATAAGAATGAGCTTTTGAGTTTTTAGAGAGCTAACTCTTTCAACAGTCTCCTCTTTTTGTACAGGGTGGTGCAATGAAATGAGAAATTTTGGAATTGGGTGTTGGCGACCCTTGGGCGTCGCCAGTTGTTTGGGACCATTGCGACCTCGTTTAGAACCCCTTACCATTAGTTATAATGGAACAGTGGAGTGGTGCGCAATTAAGCGCTCGCTGTGAAAACCTTTTATGAGAATGGTGAAGTGTGACTGCTGCACAAAGGGAAGTTCGGCATCATTACCAATTAGGACGTCATGATCGTGTCCCGTCTGCTCATGCGATTACAACATGGGTGCATAATTTCGAAGAAGCAGGTTCAGCCTTAAAAAAGAAGACCCCAGTTGGAGACACTTTGCATACTGCCTGACAATCAATAGCAGCTATTCGACGATTGTTTGGAAAGAGCATCATTTCATTCAACGGTGACATTCCATGGTCTCCGAGGTCTCCATATCTCACTGTTTGTGATTTTTTTTTACCTGTGGGGACATCTTAAAAGCCAAGTGTACCACACATGTCCTGCAACCATTGCTGAACTAAAAAGGAGGACTGAAGAGGAAATTGCTGGCATTCTTCTTGACATGTTACATTGAGCAATGCAGAATTTCCACAACAGGCTGTCAGAATGTGTACAGAGAAATGGACAACACCTTCAGCATGTTTTCTTCAAAACATAAAATGAAAATTGAATGAATATTGATTATCATAATTAATTGCATATCCTGTACAACCTTCATCATGTTTTCTTCAAAACATAAAATGAAAATTGAATGAATATTGATTACCATAATTAATTGCATATCCTGTACAATACATTTCATCATTAAATGTATTTTGTAATGTGTTTATTCAAGCATTAAAAGTCAATTGAAAATTTCCCGTTTCTCTGTGCCACCCTGTATTTGCAGTCAGACATTTTAGGTTGCCTTGACATTGTGCATTTCACTGTCAACCTATGATCTCTCTCTCTTTGCTGGACAGAATTGCTGCCAGTGCAATAAAGCCAGGGATGGGTGGCCCAAGTTGGGATTGATACATTTCTCAGCTGCTTGACATGTTTGGAGAGAACTTGGTAGAATTCTGTGCTCTGCAATTAAGTTTAACTTTAAGTATTTAGATAAATTTTGCTGTTGACACCCTTGCTCAATTGTTGCTCTAGGCAGCCACCTAGTTCTCCTCTGCTGAAAAACCAGCCCTGGTTAACACTGAGGATTTGAATTTATACGTTTTTGTCACTTCTGTGTTCTTTGACTCTTGCCTGCCCTTAACAATTATTTTGTCTTTGTCTCCAGTTCATTGCACATTCTGTTTCTATAATTTATTTGGTCGTCCAGCTTTCTTCAGAATGTTTATAACAACCAGGATTTCAAACTCTGCGGTGGGTTGGCACCCTGCCCAGGATTGGTTCCTGCCTTGTGCCCTGTGTTGGCTGGGATTGGCTCCAGCAGACCCCCGTGACCCTGTATTCGGATTCAGCGGGTTAGAAAATGGATGGATGGATGGATGGATATATATATATATATATATAATGGACTTACATTCTAATGAAGAATCCTCTGATACTGAGTCAAGTTCATTGTTCTTTCAACAATGTCAAGCTGAAACCCTTAACCCTCAATCCATGATACCATCACCTCATGCTTGTTTTTTCCTATGATTTTCACTGCAACATAACATGTTCATATCAACTAATATTTTCCACTTTTGATTCATCAATCCTCAGAATACAATTCCTGAATGCTTAAAGATCATCCAGTAACATTTCAGGTAAAAGGTCTAGGTTTATTAGTGAGAATTGGTTCTTGCTTCATACTACCTTTAATGCATAGTGTTATTTGAATGGCAAAGTTATCTTAACTGAGGCAAAAAATGCCAGGAGATTACTAGATGTTGTTTTCAAATTCTTTTTTGACTCGAGGGAATATTTAACACCTTGACTTAAAGTGTTTTGCAGGACAGCCACAACTGCTGCTTTAGCACATGCTGTTTTAACAACCTAGAGCAGGAATGTCACACTCAGTGTTTATTTGTTTTGAAACATTTTCTGAAGTCTTATTCATTTCTAATCTTGGAGACTTCTATATTTGAAGTTGAATTTTGTCTCAACTCTGGCAAGGTCTTAGACAAGCAAACAAGTTTAGAATACCTGTGTTTATCTGTCTTGTGAATTGCACTTCACTTCATTTGGCCTGGAGTTGCCACATAACCCAACACTTCTTGAACAAACAAACTGAATTATATATAGCTTATATTATATATAACTGTAATTTAGGAAATCTGATCAAAACTTTACTGAAAATTGCATTTAAGTCATTAGAAATTTACATACAAATATTCAATAATCTGAAACCTTATTCTGAAATTCCTTAATCTGTAATGCTCTGAAATCGGAAACTTTGAGTACTGATATGACACCATACACATTGCCTAATTATTTTTTTTTCTGCTTAGCAGAACAACATGTGAAAAATTATATGTTAAGATTCCAAATGGATTTATTCATTTTGAGAAGGGGGTTTGGGGGTTTTCTGGTACCCCGTGAAGTATTGAGCACCATGAAACTATGACACACGATCAACAACCAGTGTTGAGGCAGCGAGTGTCATGAAGCCCATCGTGGGTGTGGGTGATGTGAAGAATCACGAGGCAGAAAACATGCTGCATGACACTTTTAAAAGTGAAATTATAACACCTGCATGGCACCCGTGGGAGGCAAAAAAAAAAAAACAGGACACCAGAAGTGGAAAATTCAGCACCACCAGGAGTCTTATTTATAAAGCTTCAACTGGATTCTGACATAAAAAATATGTACACAAAAAAAAACTTTATAAAACCTGACTTACACACATTTCTACTCAATTTACCATTATAAATCACAATGATTTTGTTAATGTGCTTGTGTGAATATGCATTAAAACTCATATTGACACTGCAGATGACTTGTGACGATGGAATGTCATTGCTTAAAGTTAACAAAAGCAGCTTCATTCTCGCTATCTGCCCTTATTGCAACATGAGTGCATTAAATTGCTTTGATTACATTAGGAGAACCACACATTACCTATTATGTTGGCAAAAACATATTATGTTTGATGTATATACACCCACACCACATGAAAACTGAATTTAGCTCCTCCTCAGTTGGTAAACGGCTTTCAGCATAGCGGGCATGATGGAGTGAAGGTTGGCAAAGATATTCCTGACCTGTCAGCCAGTTCCCTGAGAAGTGTCAACAGGTGGGCTATATAAACTGACAAATAAACAGCATTGGTCCTCTTAAAGGGGAACTACAGTAGAGTATGTACATTATATTCATCACTTTTGAGGTTTAATGTGTTTTTCACATTAATGCACATTATAAAAACAACTAAGTCATATGAATTAATATACATGTGACTTGTCATTTAGCTGGCTTTGGTTGTATTACCATGCCTGATCATGCGTGTCTCCAAGATATCTCATTATGTATATGCAAATATTCCAAAAACCAAAAATGCAATCATCTGAAATATTTCTGGTTCCAGACATTAAAGATACTCAACCTGTACTACCATAATAAATTAACAGTCATTATGAAAGAATATGAATGTACTTCACTCATATGCATCCATTTAACATGAAGAAATAGTTAATTGTGTTTAATATTTAAATTAACCTGGATGACTGATATCTATTTGATGACTGATGAATTTAGAGCACCTATTTGGGTAGAGATTCCACAATATCTGGTAAGTCACACAACAGAGGATCCTATCTTTATATAAAGATGTAAATCTGTGATGGCTAGAGAAATACATTATTTATCTTTTGCCAACGTTTTCATTGTTTTTAGTTTTCCTTTTTTATTTTATTAAAGCAACTAGCTGTGTTACCCAGCTTGGCCTGGGAAATTTCATAAGACAATGGGTCTCAATTATAGTGCTGCTGATTAATACTTCAATACTTCACGGGAAGAGAGACCAAACCCTTTAACACCCCTCCTTTCGTCGTTCATGTAAGAGTGCTTTGCAGTGCTTGACACTTTGCTGGGGTTTGCACACACGCACACACACAGGCACCCCATGTCTATTATTCAGATAGGAGTGCTTCACAGCACTCCATACTTCATGCCAGGAAGTTGGATGGAATGGATAATCAAGATGAGAGCTGGTAGGCATCTAAGAGTGCCAGTAGTCAATGGCAAAAAAATAGTGCTTGCTGAGCTTCTCTGAACTTTCTCATTCCATTTGACAATGTGATTACGTCTCTTTTTTCCTGTCCAGGACTCCACCCAGTCTTCAGTCGTACAAAAACCCTATCGGTTATTGGAGCTATATGCATAATCATTCAAATGCTTCTACTCTGTTTTTCATTTGCATACAGCACAGTGCAGGGTATGCAAATTAGCATAATAGTAATAAATAGACAAATAAAAACAAATTTCAATTAGATCCATCAAAGCATTTCTGAGATTCCAAGGTATTTAATTTTCCTACTGGGGAGGTTACCCCAAAATCTTGGTATATCCAAATGTCCTTTCTTAGACGATACCTACTGACCTAGATGTACTATCCTTTCAAATTTCATCTTTTTACCTAAACAGGAAAGAGTGTTTTTCTTAATAACTGAATGAGTGAGGGTGAATGAGTCAGTCTACACTGGATTTTATATACATTCTTGTATGTATTTATTTGTTATAATGCTTATGTATTTTAGTATTTATTGAGATTCTGTAATGAATGTAAACTTTTCCCTTTGGGATAAACTTCTATCTCTCTAGTGAGGATTCAGAAGTATCATCTGTCTCACTGAATCCTGAATATTTACAGAGGAAGCTTCCCCAAAACATTAACTCCACTATATATTTTCAGCCAAGAGAGATGGAGAATAAAGTAGCTGACAAGATATCTAGAGTGATGCAATAAGTAGAACTGTTGCTTCCTAAAACCACCGTTTGTTTTGGGTAACTTGTGTTCATTGTGAAAATCACTATGAACATTTTTATTTCCATGCTACCTGCTCAGCTATTCAGAAGAGATTCCTCGATGGATGTTAATATTGAAGTTGTTTATAAATCCACAGCAAAATCCTCACTGGAATTAGTTGAAGTCAAAACATCTAATTCCTGTTTATATGCTTGTCTTGAAGAGAGGGAAACATGCAGTGTAACTAAACAAAATTAAGACTAGCCTGCCTGTTGCCCACAAGGCTGTGCATGCATGCATGTGCCTATATAAATTAACTGATGAAGACTATAAGCAGTTACTGTATATCTCTTTCAGTGTAGTTACTACAGTCAAATCAGTCATAGCATATCCTAACATCAAGTTTTTGGATAAAAAAAAATTACTAATTTTAGCCTGAAACTATAACTAGAAGGTGGAAGCCAAAATTAAAAAGTTATATATAAATTCAGGCAAGAAAAGATTAAGTCTAAGAACAAGAACTTGGTTGAACTGTGAAAATGACTCCTGGAAGTCCCAGTAAAAAGGGTAATTAGGTATAAATCATATGACTTAAAACTGACTATGTTTGGCTTTAAAACTGAATGAATCTTAATTAAGATTTAGAAGGCAGAGTTTTAGTTCATTTTTTTTTATCAATAGGATGTAAAGAAGTTTCTCCACAAGGTGAGTAGAACAGGTTTGCATTTTTTTAAGTTCTGTGCCCAATAATTTGTTACAGGAATACACCCAAATGAAAGTACCCATACCAATCAACAAAACACTCAAAGAAATACTGCAGTAATGCCTTGTCATGCTTGCTACTTCATTTCGCCTTCATTTTTGCAGTTGTAGTTAAGCTCCCCTTTGACAGCATAACTGACTGAGAAACTGGAGAGCTGCACTGCACTTGATTTAAAGAGTAGCTGATGACAGCAAAGATTATGTAATGGAAAAGGGTTTTGCTTTCAATAGACATAACAGTCAGCAGTTTCAGGCATTATTCTAGAGGGATTATGCAGGCAAACATGTAGAAGATAATAAAATTAAAACAAGAAACAACAACAAAATACAAAATCAAGAGGCAGTAATCATTGCCGAAACACCAACAAAAAAAAGGAATCTAAATGACCAGAAAGTGATTAAAAAGGAACAAAGACACAAGGAAAAAAGAACTCAATGGAATGACAGCGCATGAAACTAAGATTAGTCAGGATGTCCAGCTCTCTAGTACCATTTTGGAAGGTCTTGTATTTTTTTTTTTTTTTTGCTTTACTGTTCTGAAATAAAATTTTCTTCTAACTTTCATTTTCTGTTTGTGTCATTTTCAAAGGTGTTATCCACTGTAAGTGTCAAAGTTGTTTCTCAGAATGTGTCCCTGACTCTGGGTTGCCATGATGCTAGCATCAACTTATGACATGATAGTGGCATTCTCTTTAAGCATGAATAGCTGTGGGTGCTTCTTGTCTGAAATCTAAATAAACATAAGATTCTTTCTTGTTAAATAAATATAGCTAAGAATTTCAGATTCCTTATTCATACCTTCTCGACATCGTATTTTGTACTATTAAGAACATTTGGTCAGTAAAGTAACCCCCACCTAACCTTGGCTTTTGATTTCAACATCACATTTTTAAAGGAAGGTTTAGGAAGGTTTTTTGTTAAAAAAAGCTTTCCGACAGGTGTGGTCGAACGTGCAGCATGACACCTGAGAAGTGACTGCAGAATTTGTTTTTATACATAACTCGCTCATTTGACCCACTCCTTTATTATTTGGCTAAAAGAGGCTCTTGAATATATAAATAGAGTGGTTAATTTGCTTTGGAACAGGGTGCGGTGGACGTCGGTATGTGCTCAGTTTGTGTGTAGCAGCGTTGAGTGTGTACTGGTTTACCTCATATTGTGTGTCTTCTATGGTGTTCACACCCACCCAGACACACTCAGCTATTCCCTGGTTTTAAAGTTCTGGCTCAGGTAAAAACCAAATCAGTCTGATATGGTACATATTCACAATATGCCTCAGTTTAACACATATACAATAAGCACACTTACAAACTCAAACATGCACACAATCATACACAATACACCCACCCTGCCCTGAACAGGCAGTACAACAATACAAACACACTCGCACACATACACAGTTTTATATTTGGATGCATACAGATGCCCATGAGGGCATGAAGATCACATTTAATGAATTATCAACTCACTTTTTCTGCTCCACATTTTATTTGAAGTGAATCTCACCCATCTGGAAATGAGAAGAATTAATAATTAACGAGTTTGTACCAGGCTTTCAGAAATGCATTCTTTTCTTATTTTGTGTACTGTAATTTGCATAATTCACCTGCCAAGTTAATTGCTCCTTCACAAATGACAGTTTTGTTAGACCTATGGCATTTGTAGAATCTAGGCTTTCTATTGTTTCAGGGAGTCACTCTTCTTCTAGAAAGTTGTACTTACAGAATGACAAAAAAGCCAAGTATGATAATAGATTACAGGCTTAAAACACAATTCGTGATAACAAAAAATTTTTTTTGCACAGCTGCATAATTACAGAGCATACTACATAATAAATATGCTAAAATACAATGTAATCACGTTAATTGTAATTTATGAACCTGATATGAAAAATACAAAACAGCAAAGACACAGAACTTTGTCACATCTGGCCAGTTCAGCATCATAAATCAACTGAACAACATGTATTACGAACCTGTGTTTCAGGAAGGAACCTATTTCACCACTGGGAGATCATGCAAATTCACAGAAAAAGCTCTCCCATTTGGGGTCTATAAGTTATATTCCACTATACTGTCCCCTTTTTATTCACATACGCAGAAACAGCTAGCAGTCATCTAGGGTTTACCCCAACCAGTCTCTAAACACCCAACCTATACTTTGTGTGGTCTTGGTGTTCCTTTATTATAGGTTTACAGGGACATATTGTCACAAGTGCAGAGTACAATAAAATTCTTACCTGCATGCTCTAATATATCTACCTTAAATTGAAACTTCATTTTTTCTTCCCAGAAAATTCTCATCATAACACATTTGTCATAAAGTAGTAGCAACTAATTATATTCCAAATGTGGTAATGCATTCCATTACACCTGCTGTTTCAATAATAGTAACACTGAACCAGTGTGGAGTGGCTAATAAAATTAACATGCACATTATCAAAATATTAGTCGAAACTGGAATACCCAAAGAAAACACACTGAGAATAGAATAATGTAAAAGGCAGAGAATCGGAAATTCAGGTGTTAGTCTGTGAGGCAAATATTAGAACATCAAAACATGTATTTTCCTCATTTGCCTTCACTTCTATCTATGCCTTCCTATTCATTGCATTAATCTTCATCACAGTGCACTGCTTCACTCAGGCAACCACCACCTTTCACTTCAAATGTTTAAACCATTTCAACATTATTTACCTCCTCCACTTAATTTTTCTCTTCATTCATCTTAACATCCAGCATGAAACTTCTCACACAGTTTATATACACTTTTCTGTTCAGTGCCAGAGATGCTGTTACCATCTACATCTAATCCCTAACCATGTCTGTACCACCATCCACATACAGAGATCTCATCTAAGCAGCAGGACTTCAATGTTTTCTTGAAAACAGAGATATGTTAAGATTACCTGGTGAAAGACAGATGTTAAGATAAATTTTGGAGTGACAGAAAATGATTAAGAGATAGAAGAAATGAATTGGGCCATAGAGAATAGTTACTGTAAGTACAAGCAAGAGGCAGTAAACCAAAAGAAGCTGTCAGAATTGAATATCAAAGTCAAAACACAAATGAAAGTCATTGCTGAAAGTAAACTCCTCAAAGTCCTCAGACTAACCTGTTGTATATAACCTGTAAAACACAGTAATTGCCATTTGTTAAAGACATGGAAATGATGCTTGGAAGTCATATTATTAAGTCATCTCATCCCAACTACATACAATATGTCATATAACTGAAATGGGCATAGAAATTGTAAATAATATGGTCATGCTACACAAAAAGCAACATAAAAAGGTGTTGCCTATACAGTATTAAAACAAGAAACAAAATAAAATTTATAAACAAGATGAAAATATTTTGAAAACTTCTAAAAATGGGACAGAGTTCAGAAATTCCAAAAACAGATTCATTACAGTATCTATGTTTACTCTTTTAATGCTTCTTTTATAAACTTTACTTTCTTTAAAACCTGTGCATGTCCAGCGGTTATGAGGGGCATGACAGCCAGTGAGTGCAGAATGAGATTATTTCAAAGGATCTATCTGCCAGCAACTGAAAAATCAAATAATTTCAAAGGTTGCATCAGGCAACCAGTTTTCTGATTTAGTATTTAAAATCTAATCTAAACATACAGTAACCCTCCCTGACACCACTATATAGTTTCTCAATCACTTTTAACACATGACCATGAACCCATCTACATGCTCTATTCTACTTTAGTAGTTTTTTTTTCAATATAATTTCACTTTTCTCCCAACACGTTTAATACCTCACACACTAGAGCTCTTGTGGCATGACCACTCTAGTTATCACTAGTGACAAGCGAAACTTCACTGAACTCTGTGAAAGGGAATTGTTGTCAGTGGAGGAGGAGAAACTAAGTGGATTAAAATGGTGCAGTGGTCTTTTAAGGGTCTCTGAGGGCTGGACCAGTTATTGCAGCTAAAAATGTAATCTGAACTGTGATGCAGCAGTACTAAATAATGTGACACTGTACCTCAAACAAAAAAAAAACAAATGCAGACAGCAATACCACAAACACAATACAACAAATGTCCACAAACTTGCATTAACTAAATAATATATAGATCATTGTGCTCATAGAGTTCCAATCTTGGGGCACACATTGGCCAAGCCATGAAACAGCAACGTGTGACTAACTCATTCCATTGTCTGAAGCTGTGGCACTGGGTGTAGTTGGAAGTCTTTATTGTTTCCCGTATATCTGTTCAGATGCTTCATACTTTTTCTTCCATCAAGAAGAAATGCCTTGTAAATAGTAATAAATCTTTATTATTAATATTATTTCACTGGTGCTCCTTTAAGGCTTGTTTTGAGATGGTAGCTGGGCACATCATTAATTATATATGCAAATTAGCCATGCAGTGCTACAGCTGCCAGTGCACAGGGATCAGTGTTATATATCTGGTGACAGCTAATGTACTCCTCAAATTAAAATACTGCAAGAGTTTTTTAAATGAATGGAGCCACCAACTGCTTCCGACTCACTAAGATTATGTAAATGAAGGCTATGACTGAAAATCACTGGAAAAGTCATCTAATGTAATGTGGACATAAGAGAAAGACTATAGTATTGCCTTTAACTTTCTTAATCTTACTATTAAGATTATTCTTATAAGGTTTGGGTTGTTTCACCTGGGCTATATGTATGTTTTTTTAGTTAATGTTTTGTATGCTCTAACTTCAAGTATTTAAAGTTCAGAATTAATGACAGGATCTAGTTAATGGTTATCTGTATCAACCTTTTTCCATCTTAACCCCTAATGCACTAAGGGTTTTTTGGCATTATTGTGCCTAATTTACACACTGAAAAAAATGGGTATTATTGTCCTCATGTAATAAAGGAGCTGCAAATGGCTAAAGAGTACTGAATGCAACTAATTTTATTTAAAATAAAGTATTATATGATTAAAAACCTTTGTTTTGAACAATTTTAAAACACAAAAAAGTGGTGCTTTAGGTATTTCTCCAAAATACTGGAGTTTTCAGTACATAAACAAGACATTTTATGATGCACAACCCTGGAATTAAATGTTCTTTTGTGCGCCAATCTGTCACCTATCATTTTACCAAGCTTAAATGTCATATCCCATAGCATTGCAAAGTTACACTGTTTGGGTCCCCCTGTTTAGAAATATTGTGTCCCTTTGTTGAAACTATTTAGTACATGACAACTAAACAATCTCACAAAACAAGTACAGTGGAACCTCGGGTCACGACCGTAGTTCGTTCCAAAACTTTGGTCACAATCCGATTTGGTCGTGACCCGAACTAATTTCCCCCATAGGACTGTATGTAAATACAATTAATCCGTTCCGGACTGTACGAGCTGTATGTAAATATATTTTTTTTAAAGATTTTTAAGCACAAAAATATTATAAAAAACATTGAGTGACACTGAGAAAACCTTGAACAGAGAAAACTAACATTGCAAGAGTTCACGCTATAGCCTTACGAACCACTCTCTGTAAACACTTTTTTTAATTAATTTTAAGCACAGGGATAAAAATGAACATTTGAAAAATCCGTAATTTATACAAAATCTGACCATAAACAACCAAGAAAACTAACCTTGCATTAGTCGAGTTCTCGCATGAAGGAAGTGAAGAGGAACTGGGTGGAGAGGAGATTACAGTTTTGAGGTAATGTGCAGTAGCACTTTTATTTTTAAGAAAAAAAAAAATATGCACAGAAACATACATACACCATATATCACCCTGAAGCAGCAAGTAGACAACTGGTAGCTATGCATATATAACAATATACTCATCCATTCCTTTACTTTCAAAATTATTTTTTATGCTAGTCCTTGAAAAACAATTCTGTATACAGTAATCCCTCACTATATCGCGCTTCGACTTTCGCGGCTTCACTCTATCGCAGATTTTAAATGTAAGCACATCTAAATATATATCACAGATTTTTCGCTGGTTCGCCGCTTTCTGCGGACAATGGGTCTTTTAATTTAGGTTACATGCTTCCTCAGTTTGATTGCCCAGTTGATTTCATACAAGGGATGCTATTGGCGGTTGGCTTAGAAGCTACCCAATCAGAGCATGTATTACATATTAACTAAAACTCCTCAATGATATAAGATATGCTTCCCGCGCCGTGCTTGTTTGCTTCTCTCTTTCTTTCTCACTCTCTCTGCCTGACGGAGGGGGTGTGAGCAGAGGCTCCTCTACAAAATGCCGCTTTATCGCGGTGCTTCTGTATACTTAAAAGCACGTATTGATTTTTTGATTGTTTGCTTTTCTTTGCGAGCGCTCTCTCTGACATTCTCTGCTCCTGACGGCGCTCCCTTGGGCGCTCCTTTAAAGATAAGATATGTTTGCTTTCTTTTAATTGTGAGAAAGAACTGTCATCTCTGTCTTGTCATGGAGCACAGTTTAAACGTTTGACTAAAGGGTGTTATTTCATGTCTAGAGGGCTCTAATAATGTTAACAGGGTGGGAGAGTTTCTATGGGCTTAAAATATATAAAAATACCCATACAAACATATGGTTTCTACTTCGCGGATTTTCACCTATCGCGGGGGGGTCTGGAACACAACCCCCGCGATCGAGGAGGGATTACTGTACCACTATACACTGCATAACATTACATTTTGTACATTAGTTTGGGTTATTGTGCTGCCATTCACGCATCTTCTCCTGCCTTCTGTTGCAGTTGCCCCACAGACGTTCAGTGCATTGTTGTTGTTCCTTATTTTCTTACTTTTCACATCTGGAAAACTAAGTACATACATACATTGTTATACCAACTTCTTCCAATGCCAGGTTATGGGGGTGGGGACAATGCCTTTCCTGGCAGCCCTGGGCACAGGGCAGCAAGCAGACAGCCCTGAGCGCAGGGGTAGCCATACAGATATATACACATAAACCAGTGTTTTCCAGCCACTTTTAAGTCACAGGTAGCAGTCATTGGGCAGTGTGCACAAGAGGATTGTCCACACTAAGATCTGCCCCACCCATGCCACCACCAGCACCGAGATCAATAGAGCTGTGTGAGATTTTCTATCCAGTTTATAATCAATCTTGCTTCACTTAGCTCTCGTTTCATAAGATTTTATTTCTTTTTCATAATTGCTCATTTCTGACTTCCAGTGTGAGGTTCAGAGGGCGAGCATGATTAAAAATGGGATGAAAAAATACCACACGGTCCAGTCATTCTCTTCTGTGGGGGCATGGGGGAGGTATTATACTGTAAACAAACCACTCCCATGTGCTTAGGACACAACAATGTGAATGGTGTGTCATAGTGACATTAGGGTTTTGGTACTCACATGAAACAAGTACAATTTAACATTACTTACAGGTATACTAAGAAACACTGCCTGTACCCTAAATTGAAGTTGAAAAGGCACTGCTATTTATTGGGGCATCAGCAGGTAGCATTGAATTAATTTCCTGATTGCAGCAGGCAGAAAAGATCCCCAGAGACATTTTAACATACAGCTGAAGAATGAGCCTGTGGCTCGAAGTGTTCCAAGAGAGCACTTTTTGGTAGGGATGGAGGATATTTTTCATGATAGCATTCAATTATGTTACCATCCTCTTTTCCACAAAAGCTTCCAGTGTTTCCAGGGTTTTCTCTGTAATTGAGCCTATGTATCTTTTGAGCTCAAGTTGCTTCCCCAGGAAACTGCAGCATAGAACAATACACTGGCCAATACATACTGATAGAACATTTTCAACAGCTTACAGTAAGCATCAAAATTCTAAGCCTTTCCTGTACAGTGCCCCTGTGTTGTCAGAAAAGTTCAGTTTGCTGTCAATATGAACCCCCAGTTACTTATAGCTCTGCACCACTTTCAAATCATGCACCTGTAGAATGAACAGGTCTCAGAGTCTCTTTGCACACCGGAAATCCACCACCAGCTCTTTTGTCTTGCTGATGTTGAGGTGTTGAGGGTTCTCCCTGCACCACAAGATGAAGTCCTCCACAATCTTGATGTACTCAAGTTCATATCCCTTATTAATGCAGCCTATGATAGAGGAGTCATCTGAAAATTTCTGTAGGTGGCAAGTGCTGTTTTTGTACTGGAAGTCTGTTGTGGAGAGAGTAAACAGGAAGGAACACAGTACAGTTCCCTGCGGTGTTCCAATTTTACACACCACCATTTCTGATGCACACTCCGTTAGCCTTACAAACTGCTGTCTGTTGGTCTGGTAGTCCATGATCCAGGAGATTGTGGGGGCATCAAAATGCAAAGCCTACAGCTTTTTCCCCCAGCCGATGAGAAAGAATGGCGTAAAAGGCACTGGAAAAATCAATGGACATTATCCTGAATGAGGTGCTAGCTTTTCCAGGTGGGAGTAGGCTCTGTGTAGCATGTTGATCTAAGCATCTTCTACACCTATCTTGTATCTGATAGGCAAAGTGCAGAGGATCCACATGTTCTGAAACCAGGGGTCTTAAGTCCTTCATATCACTGGATTGCCATTTCTTTCACATTGGGAGTACACAGAACATTTTCCATAGCTGGAGAACCTTCTGCAAACTCATCTTTCAGAAATGTTCAAAATCTATCCTGCGGATATCAAAATTTGTTTTTCTATTGAAAAACTGAAGTCACTTCTTTCATGAAAACAACACTTCCACCATATATGAAATATGGAGAAAATAAAAATACACATTTTTGTAAAGTTAATGGAACAGAGATTAGTTACTGAAATGAATCGGAACAATGAAAAAAAAAATCATTCACTGACCAGTTTCCAGCACTGTGCCAAGCCTGCAGTGCAATGATCCACTGAGCCACAGATAAACACAATTCAGTTCTAAGTCATTTTCTTCACTTAATTTTACTTCAGTTCAGGTGTGTCACTGATTAAAATTCTGATTATCGTGCTATAGGAACCCCAAAATGGAGAACTAAAAGACATCTACATTTCTTTGCACAGCCTGTTATTCACCTATGGAATATGCTGCAACGACACATAATGGACACTGATAAGTGTTGTATTTTAAAGGAAAGACTGCTTTGCATTTCAAATTCAAGTGATCTGTCTGGAAGACCAAACAAGGTTTGTGCAGTAGCTAGTTTTAGGGCAGCTGGTATATCAAGCTAGCGGGGCAATCCCAAATTGAAATACAGAAAAATGATTATACATGTATATCTGCTCACTGCTCATGCATCCATGGCTACTTATGGGTATACAGTATGTATAGCACATACAATGCTATAAATATGCTGTTATAATACTTTGCAAGAGTTATGTGGAAGTAATCCCACTTAAATAAATATTAGATATGACTGCATATGCCACAGTTTAGAAATCTTATTTCCTTCTAAAAGTACTTGCTGCTGTAGGGCATTTAAAAGCCATTAAAACTTGGCTGTCTCAGACATGACAATCATAATGTAAACAAGTTGCTCCAGTTATCTGACATTTTTCTATAGACTACATGGAATTAATCTGCTGGTTGGAAATTCCCAAATCCTACTGTGGGCAGCACAGTAATAGCAATAAAAAGTGGATACTAAAATACTCAGGACTGTTACTTCCACAGCTACTGTATATACCATAATTCCCCAGGTATTATAGCAGCTGTTTAGTCTTTATTTAATCTTTAATTGAACCATTAGCTACAGAACAAATAAATCCAGGGTAGTTCACAGATTCTGTTATTGTCATTTGACCGGCAGTCACCTAAAACAGTGGTTCTCAAGTTCAGTCCATGGATATGGAGGAATATTTCGGACAAAATGAAATAAATAAATAAATGCGTAAATAAATAAAAGTACTGTGAAATGTGAGCATAAATAAATAAATGTGTCATGAAATGAGAGCCTTAATAAATAAATATGTCATGAAATGAGAGCATAAATAAATAAATGTGTCACAAAATAGGTTTTTCGTTGCTTATTTATTTATTTCATTTTGTCCGTAACATTCCTGCAAACCGTCATGAAATACGGCTTGAAATAAAACTGTCACTTTCACTCGTCAAAGTTGTGAGGGTGGGCTCTAACACGCCCTCTAGTTACTGATTGGTGAATCGATAGCACAAGAATTCATTAGAAAAATGCTTACTACTGCCGATGAAATGGATTCTGGCGAAGATATTACGTATTTCAGAGAGAGAATTGAAGATTTATCGGAAGAAATTACAATGTTGTTACAACCCTTGTTTTACGAGTATAAAGTCAGTTGCATATTCGCAGCTACTTTTTCAAACAACTGTACAGCTCTGATCAGTGGTAAAGTTGTTCAGTTCAAAATATTACTTGGCGCTGCTTTGGGCATTCCATGTCAAACTACCTAAACTAATACAGCCGTTGCAGCTCACCGTATATCAAACTGGCTTATTCGCCTTGTGATCGTCTTCTCCGATACACCTTATAGATCTGCAATCTGTCGTACTTTTAAACCGCATAACAGAAGGTGTTCTATTGACTCAGCTGGAATGTCAAAGGATGGACGTCCAGAGCAGGGAACTGCGTCACCAGAACTGGAGTGTAGTCGAGTCTGTTCCACCTGTTCTTCGATAATTTCAAAAACAGTTTCATCTATATCGGAATCTAAAAGGGCCGCCAACATTGTAATTTCTTCCGATAAATCTTCAATTCTCTCTCTGAAATACGTAATATCTTCGGCAGAATCCATTTCATCGGCAGTAGTAAGCATTTTTCTAATTAATTCTTGTGCTATCGATTCACCAATCAGTAACTAGAGGGCGTGTTAGAGCCCACCCTCTCAACTTTGACGAGTGAAAGTGACAGTTTTATTTCAAGCCGTATTTCATGACGGTTTGCAGGAATGTTACGGACAAAATGAAATAAATAAATAAGCAACGAAAAACCTATTTTGTGACACATTTATTTATTTATGCTCTCATTTCATGACATATTTATTTATTAAGGCTCTCATTTCATGACACATTTATTTATTTATGCTCACATTTCACAGTACTTTTATTTATTTACGCATTTATTTATTTATTTCATTTTGTCCGAAATATTCCTCCATACATGGAGGCCCAACTGTTACTGCATGTTTTTGTTCCAACCAGTTTGTCAATTACAGAGTCATTTTACCTTGATTTGATTTCATGGCTTTTAGCTGTCTTTTTTATTTCTTTTCTTATTTTGCATTCAAAAAACTGCAGTAGTGTGAAATTTAAAATGCATTATAATTTTTGTTATATCTTTCAATGCTTAAACTCTGCATTGTCATTTTCTTTTTAATTCACATTTTGTTTGAAGTTTGATCTGTTAATTGTATTTAACTACTGGCAATTAATGGACAGCTGAGCAGACACCAATGCAAATAACAAAGAATGCTAATAAACAACATGCTCATCAAGAAAATAAAATGGAAGAAAAATAAGTTTTACAGCAAAAGGATTAGCTGGTTAATTAAACAAAATAAAAAGATATATGAGGGAAAAAAATCAAAATATGGTTTAATGAAAACAAACCAAAGCAGGTTTGAAAAGGCCTAAAAATAATCATAGGACAGGGTTTTAAAAAGAGTGTGAACTTTTCACTAGACAAAGACCACAAACTTTTAGCAGATGAACTTAATAACTTTTTAACTAGATTTGAAACAAATGATTTTAGTATCAGTGCTTGCTCTCAAACACAAAATGCAGAAGTGAAGGAGATGTTTTATGAAAACACAAGGAATACTACTGTGATGCAGGTCACAGCAGAGGGGCCAGATATCAGCATATCAGGTCGGTTCTTAAAGGCCTGCTTAAAGCAGCTCGCTCCAGTTACTTCATTGGCTTTCTAACTGGTCTCTGCCCTGTAGTACTGTACCTAAGCTGTGGAAACAATCACTCATTAGCCCAGTTCCTGGATAACTACTGACCAATGGCACTCATCTCTATTCTAATGAAATGCGTTGAATATTTGGTGACAAAACATTGCACGCCATCGGAGATGTTACAAAGCAGAAAACCCACGATCACAGATGCGGACGCTGGGCGCTAATGGTGCAGAGCGGAGGAGGAAAACGCCATCCTGGAAGAAAAAGACAGTATGGCAAGAAGGGACAGCAAGAGCAAAAGCCGACGGAGAAAACACGCTGTTCCAGGTGCAACAGACTGCATGGCCCGAGAGACTGTCCAGCTTATAATATGAACTGTTATAAGGGTAATAAAATGGGACACTTTGCTGTTGTTTGTAAAAGTAAGACAGTTAGAGCAGTTGTGGTAAAAGATGCAGACAGCGATAATGAGTCATTTTTCTTGGGGAGTGTGGAGGAAACTGATTCTGAGAGCCACTGGCAAGTAAAACTCCCAGTGGGTGGTAAAGTAGTAACTTTTAAGACTGATACTAGAGCAGATATCACACTTATGTCACGTAGCACATATGTGGCTCTCCCAAACCGGCCTCCTTTAGTTAAAACATCAGTAATCCCCAAGAGTCCAAGTGGGACAGTAAAAATAGTTGAGAAACTGAGAGAAAAGGAGCAAAGTACAAGCTCTGTATTTTTGTAGTGGATGGACAATATGCTAATATGCATCAGCAGCATACTGATGTACTCACTCATTCCAAAGGACATATTTTGGACTTGATTTGCTGTTCTGGAGTTAACTGATCATTTTCTTATTTCATTCAATGTTAAACTTGCACTTTCCAATACTAAGCTTTCCCGTTCATGTCTTTCCGTAATATTAAGAATATTAACTTAGACTCTCTTTTCTCTACTATTGAATCCCTTAAGGACATTCATAATGTATCCACTGCTGAAGAACTGGTCTCACACTTAAACATCGGACTTAATGGCATTCTTAACTCTCTCGCTCCATTAGATCTGTTTCTTTCTCCTTTTCTGTTCCCTGGTTCACGCCTGAACTT
This sequence comes from Polypterus senegalus, assembly GCF_016835505.1. Lineage (NCBI taxonomy): Eukaryota > Metazoa > Chordata > Cladistia > Polypteriformes > Polypteridae > Polypterus > Polypterus senegalus. Next base: position 132,767,720 of record NC_053162.1, read on the forward strand.
CGGCTTTTGAAAGCCAAAGGCTGGCAACTTGAACGGTTGTATAAAAAAACTGCACTCTTTGTTCACAAAGAGATGTACAAAAACCATATACTTTATTACAAGGACTGTATTGCCCAACCTAAATCTAACTATTATACTGTACTCATATTATTTCTTCCAATGAAGGCAACACCAAGTCATTGTTTTCACTGTTTAATAATATCACACAACCCCCGGATTCTTTACCTTCTCACCTTTACTTAACTGATTTTTGCAATTCCCTTATGTCCTTTGTGGAATGGAATTTAAAATCTACTAGCCAACCCGCAAAATCAGGACGCTATTTAAATGATTTTTAAGCACAGAGGAAAAAATAAACATTTGAAAAATCCGTAATTTAATAAACCACCAAGAAAAGTAACATTGCAACAATGCACGCTACGAACCAACATATAATTGTTCATGACTGAAAACCGGAGGAGCGCCGTCGCGCTTTCTCCTTCCAAAGCGAAGGACGGGGTTGAACGGCGCTCATTCAGTACGCACAGCCCGCTTATGTGCCCGCCCCCAACTCCCTACCTGAGTCGCTTTCGTCTGTGTACAGTCCACACGCACCTGTGAGTCACATTGACTGTTCATTTTCCAAACACCGCCTCAGTCGGTTTCCACGTTGATTTTTCATTGTTCTTTGCGGTTCCAAGTGCTTTTTTTTTTATATATAATCCACCAAGTCACCCGACCATGGGGGGCTTTACAAAGGGCAGGGACGTAATCAGTGCGAGCGTATGACCCGCACGTACTGGGAATTTCTCGTTCATGGGGAACAATTTAAAGCCACGGTCTCCATCACGAATGGGGTTAAACGGCTTACCCACGCCTGCCCGCGCCGGGTAGAAACACGTTGATCCATTCAGTGTAGCGCTGCGTGCAGTACCGGACATACAAGTGCATCACAGACCTGTTAATGCTCAATCTCACGTGGCTGAAAGCCACTTGTCCCTCTAAGAATTTGGACGCCGACTGCTGTTGGGTCGTGTAACTATTTAGCAGGCGGGAGTCTCGTTCGTTTTCGGAAATAACCAGCCAAATCGCTCCACCAACTAAGAACTGCCATGCACCACCACCCACAGAATCAAGAAAGAGCTATCAATCTGTCAATCCTGTCCGTGTCCGGGTGAGGTTTCCTGTGTTGAGTCAAATGAAGCGAAAGGCTCCACACCTGGTGGTGCCCTTCTGTCAATTCCTTTAAGTTTCAGCTTTGTAACCATACTCCCCCCTGAACCCAAAGACTTTGGTTACCCGGTTGGCTGCCAGGCGGGTCATGGGAATGACGCCGCCGGATCGCCTGTTGTGGGGCCTGCATTGGTGAAGCAGGTGAGACGGTAATGAAACAGAGGCACAGCTTTCACGAGCTTTCACTTGGGTCCGAAAGGGGGTTCACCTAGGAAATTAATAGAAAACTGGATTAGACTTTAAGAAAGCATGTAAAAAATGGAATAAACAGAGTGGTGGCAGATGGCCGATAGACGGGACTGTGGACATATCAGATATACAAGAAATAAGGAAAATATTATGTAGAAATGCACAAAGATGTTGTAACAAAGGTCCGTAACGAATGTACATGTTTGATAGATGGGAATTGGTGATAAAGGATAGGACCTTGCAAGCGGTGCAGAAGCGTAACGAGCTGCTGAGGTCAAAACACAGAAAGAAAAGGAAAAGTTATTGCTAGCGTTGCAGAAAACGAAGGTAGAGACAGAGCCCAAGCCTGAAAGTAAAAGAAAGAAGACCGAAAAGAAAGACCCCCTATACCCCGTAATCTGTCCACCCCCTCCTTACCAAACTCCCCCAATTCCACCTCCTGCACCCCCTCCTCCAACTGCACCCCAGTTAACAGACGAACCGTCTGGAGCAAGTTTTTCTGATGAACAATATCATTATGACCCGTCCTCACATATTGACCCTGAGGAAGATGATTCAGATCATTCACAAGGTGCTACTGGGTTGCAATGGCAGAAACCAGAAGAGTCATCTGTCTCCCAACGCACAAGAAGCCAGATCCTCCGCTCTAAACCTTTGGGCGGTTTTACTTCCCCCTTCGGCTCCCCTAAACCTTCTGGCCCCCTTGCCCCCTCATTGAAGTCCCCAACCCTCGACATGATCCCGCACAACCCCCAGGCAATAATAATCCCACTACTGTAATGATTCACCGAAATTGGGACATTCAAGAATTAAAGGATGTGGTGTCTGAACTGCCCGACCCCAAAACGGCCGGTGGACTGAAATTTGTGCAACAGTTACAGCAGCTTGATGACATGTATAAACCAAATGCTGCAGAGTGGACAAAGGTGCTCCGCCGAAAGCTGGGCACCACATGGACAACTGTAAATCACGGTGATATTAACAGTGCCCCTTGGCGTTGGAATGAAGCTCTTCCCCAAGGCCCCGGGAATGAAGGTCCTTTCCTCGGCCAGTGGGAGCCTTTGAAAGGAGCCCTGGCAGAGAAATATAAAAAGGGCACAGACTGGTCACTAATTTCAGCCGCTAAGCAGAAAAAAGACGAGACAGTGGATGAACGGGCTCACCGGTTGCAAGATCTGATGGCTAATCACTCTGGGCTAGACAATGAAAACGATAGAATTCGTGCTGCAGTGCCTCCTTTTGTCTTGGGACTGAGAAGTGATATTCAAAGCAAAGTTTGCACGTCTTGCATTAGGCTGGGAAAGCGCTACGTTCGAGGAAGTCAAGCGTCATGCAGAGCATGCTGAGAGACAGACTAAATTAAAAGAGTCAGACACACAGACCAAATTGTTGGCTGCACAAATAAATTACTATACTGGTGGAACTGATCCGGCTAGGGGGAGAGGATGCAGAAATTTCTTTGGAAGGCGAGGGCGCGGGAGAGGACGAGGGTTCCAATTATCAAGCCCTAATAATCCTTTCTCTCAGATGCCTGACCCTTCGGAGCAGACGCCAGCGTCATATGCCTGTTACGGCTGCGGTGAACTTGGACATTTCAGACGCAACTGCCCACACAAGCGCCCTCCGCCACCCCCTCTCCCTGAGCCCAATGACATTCCTTGGTCCTAGGAATTAGCAGGGACCACCAGCCACTTTTTCCAGTTTCCTTTGCTTACTCGTCATGCTGATACTGATCCTTTATTGACTTTAATAGTAAACGGCAAAGAAACTGTCTTTCTTGTGGACGCAGAAGCCACGCTCCACTTTATCGCTGTTGGAGGTCCCTGCCTCGAAAGACACTCTGAAGGTTCTCACTGCTTCAGGACAACCACACACGCTACTAGTTTCAAAGCCTCTGCAAGTGCAACTCAGCACCGACAGCTCTCCATTAACTCATTGTTTCCTGTTAAATCATTTGTGCCCTGTGAACTTGCTGGGAAGGGATCTTATGACTAAATTGTCAGTCTCAATTTCTTTAACTAAACAAGGATTTTACTGCTCCATTCCTAAGCTCCTATGCCAAACTACACACCCCAGGCCCTCTTTTGCTGCATGGACCCTTGACATCTCACCACACACCCTCCTCTTGAAAGCCCTTCATTCTTTCCCCTCATGCCTATTTCCCCACTTACAAGTCCCGGACACCCTGCATTGTACTGCCCAATATTTCCCGGCTGAAGTAGACACTCCTTGGTTAGAATCTTTTCTTTCCTCCAGCACATGCCCTGAAACTTTGCACATTCCATGTATTTTTGTTTCATCTACTAAAGCTGCTGCGTCAGTTCACCTCACATGTTCACAAAGTATTTTCTATCTAGGTGGTTCAGTGGCCCATGTCTCTCTGGCTAAATCTAACACCATTCGCTGGGTTGAAATTGGGGACTGGGTTGAAAAATGTCTAAATAAAACTGATTGGCTGTACGTTGCGCCAGGTATTTTTGACACCTCAGACCATCTAGTTACTAAAGTAGTAATTCAGATTGATCTGCCAGTCGTTCGTTCCCTGTGTCACCCGTCTCTCTCTTTATGTTCACTGCAAACTGATAGCATTCCATGGCTCTCTTCGATTTCTGATACACTGTGGTCTCAAAGAAAAAATGATTTTGGCAGAATAGCAAATTGTGAACCTCTAGTAATCTTTCCAAAATCCTCCTTCCGTCCTCGCCGTGCAATATCCTCCTCTCCCGAGGCTGAACTCGGAATTGCTGCTGTACATAAAGATCTCGTTGAAAAGGGGGCTATAATTCCTATTAAATATTCTCCTGTAAACTCTCCTATCTTGCCAATAATGAAAGCTGATGGCTCTTGGTGCTTTGTCCAAGACCTCAGACAAGTTAATTCTGCTATCTTTCCTAGAGCACCGATTGTGCCTAATCCTTCCACTATTCTGTCTACAATCCCTCCATCTGCACGCTATTTCTCAGTTATTGACTTAGCAAATGCTTTCTTTTTTTTTATTTATTTATTTATTTATTTATTAATTTTATTACAATCAATACATAGCAATCAAGTTTTACAAAAAAAAGAATTATGCTAAGAACAGATCGATCCCCACCCTTGAGAGAGAGAGCAAGCCAAACGGTGTAAAATTTAAGGCTTTTAAAAATACCTAAATCAACAAATTCTCTGTGCTTTATAAAATCATTTCAAAATATTACTGATTAGATCCTGCCATGTTTTGAAAAAAGTCTGCACAGATCCTCTAACTGAGTATTTGATTTTTTCCAATTTTAAATAATATAACACATCAGTTTCCCACTGACTTAAAAGAGGAGAGTTTGGGTTCTTCCAGTTTATCAGAATAAGTCTGCTTGCCAACAGTGTAGTGAATGCAATCACAGTTTGTTTGTCTTTCTCCACTTTAAGACCCTCTGGAAGAACCCCAAACACAGCTGTTAATGGGTTAGGAGGGATTGTGAGTCC